>NC_047672.1:56590117-56925617 GCF_011762505.2 Arvicanthis niloticus | reverse complement strand
AATGTAGTGGCCAAGAAGATACTGGAAGACATCCTTCCCCGATTTGGAGTACCTAAGGTAATTGGGTCAGACAATGGGCCTGCCTTCGTCGCCCAGGTAAGTCAGGGACTGGCCAGACAACTGGGGATAAATTGGAAGTTACATTGTGCTTACCGACCCCAGAGCTCAGGACAGGTAGAAAGAATGAATAGAACTATTAAAGAGACCCTTACAAAATTATCGATTGAGGCTGGCGGGATTGACTGGACAGCCCTTCTCTCCCTAGCCCTGTTCCGGGTCCGGAACACACCCGGACCTTTGGGACTAACACCCTTTGAGATACTGTTTGGTGCACCTCCGCCTCTGTTTGAAACCCTAGATAGTGTGACACGCCCTGATGACAATAATTTTATACCTTCCACCCACTTTTTAGCCCGTTTAAAGGCCCTTGAGACGATCAGGAGAGATATTTGGGAACAGCTGAAAGACACTTACACCGCCGGAGATCCTGCAGTTCCCCATCAGTTTGAGATTGGAGACACCGTCCTGATGCGGAGACACTGGGCGGGAAATCTCGAGCCGCGCTGGAAAGGACCCTACCTGGTACTGTTGACAACTCCAACCGCCATTAAGGTGGAAGGGATCCCCACCTGGGTTCATGCTTCACATGTCAAAAGGGCCCCTCCTGAAACTAGTCCAGATGAGTGGATTTTGGAAAAGACTAATAATCCTCTTAAGTTGCGTTTATGTCGTAAACGCAACCCTGAGTCAGGACAGCAACCCCCATGCCCCGATGCGACAAACCTGGGAGGTGATTAATGAAGAAGAAAACACTGTGTGGTCAATTTCTGCTATACATCCTCCATGGACTTGGTGGCCAGATCTTACGCCTGATATTTGTAAGTTAGCAGCCGGATTGCTTACCTGGGATCTTCCAGACCACACAGACCTAACTAAAGCACCCACTGAAAGACAGTGTGTTCCTAACGGGATAGGAGGCACACTTGGGTGCTCAGGACAATTCTACCGGGCTAATCTCCGGTCCTCAGGATTTTATGTTTGCCCTGGTCAGGGCCACAATCGGAAGCTCCGACACAAGTGTGGGGGGACCTCTGATTTTTATTGCGCTACATGGGGATGTGAAACTACCGGTGAGGCCTACTGGAATCCTACTTCCACATGGGACTTGATTACGGTAAAGAGGAACAGCAGCTATGATAAGTCCAACCAAGGAGAGAGAGATAGTTCTAAATATCCTGAGAATGGGTGTGGATTTGAAAATAGTCCCAATGGAGCCTGTAAAAACAGCTACTGCAACCCCATAGTTATAAGATTCACTGATGCAGGGAAACGAGACCATCGGAGTTGGCTTAAGGGAAACAACTGGGGATTGCGTATAGATGCTGCTGGAAAAGACCCTGGGTTAATTTTTAAAATTAAGTTGACCCTAGAAACCCCCTCTCCAACACCTATGGGACCTAACAAAGTCCTTCTTGCTTAGGGGCCCCCTCCAAAGTCCCTTACTCAAACACCAGTGCAACCTGCGCCAGTGACTGCTGGTCCTTATTATTTTACCCCCTCACAAGGCCCCAAGATCTTGACCACACCACCCGATCCTTCGACAGGACAGAGACTATTTAATTTGGTCGTTGGAGCCTTCCACGCTCTAAATAATACAAGCCCAGACTCTACTGAATCTTGCTGGCTATGTTTAGCAATAACACCCCCATACTATGAGGGAATCGCCATGAACGGTGCCTTTAATAACACCACTTCCCATCACTCCTGCACTTGGGGAACTGAGAGAAAACTAACTCTAACTGAAGTATCCGGGTCAGGTTCAGGACTCTGCCTAGGTACCCCACCTGCCTCCCACAGACATCTGTGTAATCAGACAGTCTCTCGTCCTAAAACATCTATTACCTATTATTTGGTACCAGGGCCCAACCGTTGGTGGGCTTGCAGTACAGGACTCACCCCTTGTGTGTCTACAAGTGTATTCGAACCAACTACAGACTTTTGTGTGCTTGTGCAGCTGGTACCCAGAATTTATTATCATGCTGTGGGTAGTTTCGAAGATAAATTCGATATTAGGCCAAAGATATACAAGAGAGAGCCAGTTTCCCTCACTTTAGCCATCTTACTGGGTGCAGGCATTACTGCTGGCATAGGAACAGGAGCTGCCGCACTGGCCACCAGCCAGCAAGGCCTTAATGCTCTCAGTACTGCTATTGATGAAGACCTAAAAATACTAGAAAAATCTGTTTCCAACTTAGAAAAATCTTTATCATCGCTAACAGAAGTAGTGCTCCAAAACAGACGAGGGCTCGATTTGTTGTTTTTAAAAGATAGTGGACTGTGTGCAGCCCTTAAAGAAGAGTGTTGCTTTTATGCTGACCATACTGGAGTAGTCAGAGACTCGATGCAGAGGCTTAGAGAAAGACTAGATAAGAGACAAAAAGATCGAGATGCCCAACAGGGCTGGTTCGAGTCCTGGTTCTCACGATCTCCCTGGATGACTACCTTATTTTCTGCCTTAGCTGGACCGGTGATGATAATTTGCTTAATTTTGATTTTCGGCCCATGTGTGATAAATAGAGTTATGACCATCGTCAAAAATAGAGTTGATGCTGTCCAATTAATGGTGTTGAGACTACAGTGCCAACCACAGGAAGATCCTGATAAGGTAGAAAATGATTTTTAGAGCCTAGGCTAGATATTTTAAGGTTAAAATTATTCAGGAGAGGGAGAGGGAAAATAAAAGAAAATTTTATGGGTCCCATGAATTATAGATTCTTTTTCCCTAGCCTGAGTAGCTAAAGTTGCCCCTCTGGTTTGCCAACCAGAGGCCAGTTAATCCGTAAACAAAGAATGCAGAGTTACAGGACAATGGGCTACCGAGGCATCCCAGGAATGCATCCCAGGAATGAAGATCCTGATAAGGAACTGCTCCCCGCCCCCATGGACCGGTTTGGCCAGATGTTCAAATTGGAAAACAACCAATCGTATGCACCCGCGCGAAAGTTTCTCCTTTTCCCCACTCCGAGCTTATATAAACCCTAAACCCTGGAGCCACGAGGTCGATGCCCCTGTCTCCCACATTGAGACACGTGTCGGCCCGGAACGTTCCGCCATTAAACTACCTCGTGTTCTTGCATCAAGTTGGTCTTCCGTGTGTCCTTTGGGTGCGCGCCATCCCGTGACTTGAGTGGGGTTCCCCTTTGGGGGCTTCCCGAGCCTTACACCACAAAACAAAGTGTAAAGTCTAATGGAAAACTTGTAGCATTTATGACCCAGGCTTTTGGCGGATCCGCCTGAGGCCAGGGCAACCAAGTAACTCTCAATAACTTTGAACTAGGCAGTACTTCAGCATTTGAATATACTGGCAAGAGAACAGTTTAAGATCTGACTATGGCCCACAGTGGTATACTTATCACCAACTCAGAACCGTAATCTTGCAACCTAGCTTCATTCTTCACAATCTGCACCAGCCGCATAGGGACCCAAATTGAATTGTTTTCACCTGTGGAATAAGCACAAACAGCCCCCCTCCCTGGGCCACAGCAGGCCCTTAGCCAATCTTGTAGTCTCTTGTTCTTACAAGGGACAATGGCTGCACAGCACCCAGCCATGACATCCTCAAAGATCATCTGTTCCATCACTGGCATTGCTTGCTCTGAGCTCTCGGGACACTCCCTGTGTGCCCGCTGCGCTTCCCAGGGCAGACTATCTCCCTCCTCTGTCTGCCTTTCCCGCTACGCTCTCTTGCTCTGCCTTGTTGCAAGCTGCTGCAGGTAGCAGAGCGCAGACGCCTCTGCAACCGGTCTGACCCAGGCCCCATCGCAGGGACTCTGTTCCCACAGCCCAAGGCGAGAAGCACAGCAGGGGACCCTCCAGCCCGAGTGAGCCGCTGGCACCGGCCAAGGTCGGTGGGGCTGGGCTGAGTGACTTAAGATCTTTCTTAGTCTTATCTCAGAACGGCTATCCTTTGCACAAGCGGCTACTTCCTCCTCTATGCTCTCCTCCTCAGAGCTGCCCAGTTCTATGGAGTCAGGCTCCTTAATGAAGTACAGGGGGGTCCTTTTGACCTCTGTTCTCTCTCCACCATCCGGTGGAGGGTCCTCAAGCTTAATGGACTCTGCAGTAGCCCTTTTTCCTTTTGAGTACTCTATCTCTCCAGGCTCTTTGGCCTGACCTCCAGGCTCCTTGGCCTGACCTCCAGGCTCCTTGGCCTGATGACGGCTAACACTAACACACTCTGGTTCTGATAGCCTGGAGCTGACCTCTCTTGAAACCTCTTGACTTGCCTTAATAGCTGAAAGCAACGCAATCAAGAAGCTAGCTATTGCTTCCGTGGCAATGGGTGAATATCCCCCCGAAACGAAGGTTTCTACCCCAAGCATACCTTCCAAAGGTGTACCTCATATCCTGTAGTTTTTTAACCCGCCCCAAAACTTGGGGGGTCTTCCGCGGTGCCTTGAAATTCCAGGGTTTCGGCTCCAGTTGAAACTAGAGCCACCAAAATCCCTTTTCGCCCGCAAATAAGGACAGGGAGGTGGTAATCGGGTGTACTGCCACGAGGACCTTTTATTACTCCACACGATAAAGCGGAAAGACGGAAGAAACCGGAAGAGGCTCATTTAAATACACCCTAGAGTGACGTATTCACTTCTGAATGGCTGTTCACTCACCACCCAATATTACGCCTCGGGATAGGCCAGTGACTTGGCGCTCTTTCTGCCTAGCAGCTGAGCAGAATAATTGTTTACTGCTGGGGAAACATGAGGCCAGCCCCATCTTGGAAAATGCACGTGTGTAGCCACTGAAACAGCGGCTCACTACACTCAACCAAGGTATTTCATGAGCTTTTTATCTGCATTGATGTTCTCAGTGATGCCTATGTATGTGTTTGTGTGTGTGTGTGTGTGTGTGGATGCATTCCTGACATTGTGCACATTGTTTGCACACTTAGAATTATGTGTGCATTAATGAAAATACATTAAAATTGGAATCCATGGAGGATGCTGGGTTTGTGGGGTAGCCAAGAGGTTAGAGTGACTTGAAAGCACCTATGAAGATTCTCCTTTTGTTGTAGGTTACATCTCAAATACAATTGGGTTCTTTATTTTATTGCTTTTCTCCTGTAGCCCCCAGACTAGGGGTCAACCTACTACATTGTGAAAGCTAGGCAAACACTCCACCTCTAAATTACATTCCAGGTCTGGAAACCAATTCATCTTCTATAACAATTACAGGGTAGGCTGGATGAAGATACTCAGATGACACTGTTGCCATCTCAAGACTGCTTCATGAGAATGGCTTACCAAATGCTTTCAAGATTGGGAATATTTAGCTAGGTGGGAGAGAATATAACAAACCTCAGTCCACATTGTACATTAAGGACAGGTTAGTCTGATAAAGGCTGACATTAGCTATTGACTCATGTCATGTGTGCCAGTAGAAAACTTCAGGTTAATGTATGCATCTGGTAGGATTTACCAAACACACCACTCACTGTTGTGAGGGCACAGATGTGAGTGCCAAGTCCTCTCAAGGTACTAGGATATCCAAGGGGACCCCACAAATACAACAGTAACATGGGAATGTTCTAAATCTCATCTCACCTATCCTCTAGAGTGCTGCTGCTGATGGCTTCAATGTCAGGATCAGCTCATAAGAAGCCGAAGACCTATGAGAGACAGGAACCAAAGCTGCTTCCCTGATGCTCTGGCTGCTGAGCTTTTACATGATCTGCTTTACAGTGACTATCTGTGGAATACTTCCTTAACACTTTAACTCTCTGACTGATCTCCAGTCTCCATCAGTCACTTCCATTCCACATATCATATATCACATAACAGTCACCTGGAAGGAGCCTCAATGGACTCCCAGATCTGTCTGCTACGACAAAAGAGCAGCTTAAACTGTCCCTCCAAGGCTCCACCCTTGCACATGTTCATCTCCATCAGAAACATGTGGTCACAGCTGCACACTCCATTGACTGTGGCTGCTCTTGAGCTTCCTCCACAAAGTGCGTAGATTAAGATACTTTTCTTGTTATCAAGACAAATTCATTGTCCCTGCACTTCCTACATGAGGCTACCCTCAGTTCTCAGTTTTAAGTATAAGCATTATCTACATTGTCCTCCTACATTAGAGGTGAAAGATCTGCTCTAAAATTAAAAATAAGGGATGCTGGAGCATGATCCTGAACACACAAAGAGCATTGGGCACAACAGAGACCTGCATAAATACCTGGAAGCCTCAACAAAGACCATGAGCAGCTCAAGCACCTGTACCTACACATCTACCTACATTTCCCCCTTGACTGGATGTGATCCAGTCCACCTAACACACCACATGCCCTAGGAGGAAAGGAACCAACTGCAGGAAGTATGGGGATGGCCCACAGCTTAGAGCATCTGCTGTTCTCTCAAAAGACTCACATGGTGCCTAACAATCATCTACAACATGGCTATTATACCTTCTTCTGGCCTTTGAGGGAACTAGACTCAGGAGGGACTGCAGACATACAGTAGAAAAGAGAACCATTCACATAGATAATAAAAGTAAATCTAAACAATACTAACAAAACCCAGCAAATGTATGTTCAAGAACAATAGCATCTATCAAAAGTTGTTTCAGAGCATGACATAGAAGGTCATTTTATCTGTTGTGTGGTCATCACTGATGATGTTTTGCAAGAAAAGCTGAGGCACATACTTCTGGGATTCCTGATTTATTGTATCCTCCTTTGTGAATGTTGTTATTTCCTCAGCAGCTGTAGAGCAATGCCAGTATATTACATAATATCTGGCTCACCTGGTCAGTAGAGAATGTCTGCTATAGAGAGCTATATTTTAGGAGTAGGAAATACATCATAAAGTGTGTATCCATGGTGGAAGCTACATTATCCACTGAAAAGACATCATCACCTGTGTACTCTTGGTGGCTTGAATTTTCTGAGTAGGCCAGTCTGCCTGGAACTTACAAAGATCCAACTCTGCCTGTGTGTTCTAGGTCTGCAGGAGGGGACAGAACACATGAATAAGGAAGATGATCTTAAGAGTCAAGAGTTGCAAATCAATTTTTATTCATAAATAAATGAAAACTTTAAAAATATGCTTAAAAAGAACAGTTAATATAAAGAATTTAAAGCAAAAACCAAAAATGAAAAATGATAAAAAGAACATAGAACTTCCCTATAACATAATAAAAATGCAAACAATGGAAAACAAAACTTGAAACAAACCCTAAAGAAAACATTGTTGAGCAGCTTTCTCTCACTGCACACTTAGCAGCACAGACTACAGCTGTTTCTCCTCTTGGACAGTTGGTGGCAACAGTCACCTCAGTTCTCTCTCAACTGGTCTTGAAAGGACAGGAAAGGGAATCAGAGCCCAAATCAGCCAGGCTGGCTCACTTAGGGCTTATTGACACTGATGAAGGAACTATGTGGAAGAAGATTTATCCAAGGGATTCTCTGGCTCTTGAGGATGGAGCTTAGCAGGGGGCTCCTGAGGTGGCAACTCATCCTGCAGGAGGTGCTCTTTCTGGGATGTGGCCAATTTCAGCTCTCTTGCAGTTTCTGAGACCTGGGAGAGGAAGGCAGTTATTAAGACATAGGGTTGGTAAAGACCTATGGAATGTCAGCTCTCAGGCTGCTGCCTCCCACCACCACAAGAGAGTCAACATTGATTTTATAAGTGAAACCACTGCTGCTAAATCTTCAGGCAGGCAAAATATCCAGCAACACTCACAAAAACATGGGCTAAGAAGCTGCCTCTCAGACTTCTATCAGTGCAAACCAAGAACAAGGCAGTGGAAAAGACCTCATTGGGTTACAGGAAGAAAGGAGAAGGCCGCATGCCACCCATGTTAAGAACAATGAGAACCACTCATTTGACATTTGCTCTTGGCTATAATCCCTCCAAGGTGCTTGGACCTATCATGTCACATGAACCTCTGCATGGCCCTGTCTCAGGACCCAGAACTCACTCAAAGCTATGCACAGCAACCCTCCTATCATGACAAAATGCAGGAATGTGACAGGTTATTTATCTGTTAACTTACTGAACTACAGCTCAAGCAGAACAACAAGGTACACTTGCCCATAATTCAGTGTCTCACAAAAGAGTAATGTCCCAGAATACATGTGCATAGACAGAGCAATGAACAAGTACATTGCATGAGGTGGGTGGCTGGTTGGGAGTATGGATTAGAAAGGTGTTGGGCTAAAGCAAAGATGGATCCAATGTACAAATGTCATCAGACAGTATTAGTCAAACTCAGATGCTTGTCCCTACCTGATGGTGTTGGGTCTGGAGGTTGCTGGTTTTCTCCTGGTCCTCTTTATCATTTAGGTTGAAGCCAACCAAATATTTTTGGATTACACGAAAGTCAATGTACACTGCCTGGTTCAGTGTGTCCAAATGCTCATGTAGAAGATCCTTCTCAATCATTATCCTCTTCTGCAGCTTGCTGAAAACAACATCGGCATGGTAAGATCCTGCAGCCTCCTACTTCCTCCCATTCCCACTTCCAAGTGTCATTAACTCCACCAGGACCCAGGTTCCCATGAAGATCTAACACAATATACCTTTTAAATCCATCAGAGCTGCACAATCAGCAAACAGCCAATTCAGGGAAGAAAAAAAATGATGGCTGCAGCCGAAATAACAATAAGGCCCATGACTCTCAAAAAAAAAAAAAAAAAAAGAGAGAGAGAGAGAAATCTCCATCTATTCATGACAGCCCAATGCATTTGGGGAACATCAACTTGTAGGGGAAAAATACGATCAATGTAGGTCAGTAGAAACAAGGAGAGGACATACTATCTGTGTTTTCCATCCCACTCAGCTCTGTAACACCCTGCCTAAGTCCCTGAGGCAGAGTACTGCATAATGCACCTCTCAGGATCTGAAACCTGTTCTATGGAAAAGCTCCTGAGGATGCCTGACCAATGCTGGGAGGTGTGACAGTCTCTTTCAGACTTATGAAGATGCAGTCCAAAAGGCCCAAGGCACACTCATGGCTAAAAAGCAGAAGGGAGAGACACAGACCTTTAGACTCTCTAGTCCAGACTCAAAGGAATGCAGAAATGGCCATTCCACAAATGCAGGTCTCCCTGACCAGTACTTACCTATAGAAGTTAGTTTCTTTCTTGAGCTGCTGTTGGGTTTCATAGGCCTTAAAGATGTCCTTCTCTAAGTTGTGCCGAAAAGACATGACCTTCTTCTCTTTGTACTTCAGTACTTCATACTGTGGATTTAGCCTGGGGAAGGACCTGGCCCCAGGAAGATTGGATTCCATGAACATGGGCTTTCAGGAACACATGAACTCTGCCTGGATTCTGTACTACCCCAGCCTTGGAAGGCCACATTCTTGATTCTATGTACTGGCATGTTCTTCACCTTTGGAAACACTTTTATACTTGCCCCAGCACAGCAAATGCTAGGATTCCAGATGGAGGATGGCCTATGTTCACTCTGTAGGGATGGAGGGCAGTCTAGACTGGTGTGGTCTCAAAGAGCCTAGGTCACAAGAATTTGTCCAGCCAAAACAGGGATACAATACAGAATCCCATAAAAAAGATTCTACATCTTGGATAATTATAGTGTTGAGACAGACATTACACATAATTCTGGAGATGAGACCAGACATCTCCACAGCTGTGTAGTCTGCCCACGGAATACAAATGTATGGACAATTGTGATGACATAGGCAAAGAGCAGTGCAGTGTATAGTGGGGCCTCCCAGACCTCAGCACTCACAGCACCCTGAAACTGTTATACAGGTAAACCCCCAGGCCAAATCACAGAACCCTAGATTCCAAAGTGTGGAGGGAAGTGGAAACATATAAAATGTATGCACATATATGTGCATGTGCACACACATACCTGGACTCACAAAATTGGACAAAACCACAAGAATGGGAAAAGGGAACAGAGCCAGAGAATGCAATGAGATGCAGAAGAAATGCATGCAACAATGCTGTCTCAGAGTATAAGGCACACAGACATAGAGGAACAGTCCTGAGGCTCAGGCCTTCTACTCAAGCACTGAGATGAACACTGTGAGACCAGGGCCCTCCAGCTGCTGCCAGGAGCATCCAGCACTCAGTCACCTGACATCCAAGCACAAAGACTCACCATAAACAGCACCTAGAACCTCACAAAGCCACAGCTTGGTAAGGGCTTTCCAAATGCATGCTGGGAACTCACTCTCCACGACCTCCATCCCTGACTTCTCTCCTCAGACCACAATTCAACTTTTCATTGGAGGAAGCAGAAGAGTGCATGTCCCAACTTCCTCCTGAACAAGCTTCAGGTTCTGCCTTTCCTCTAAGAAGTATTTAGGGACATGAGGTAGGGCACAAGGATGTTCTGGGGTACAGCTTCCTAGAACCCACCACCTTAAATGGATAAGAGGAGAGTGACATTGCAGACCCCATCTGACACCACAGGTTTGGAGCAATGCACACCTCTTTTTAGTGGTTCCCTCCTCCGTGAGAAAGATCAGTTGGTCTCTCTCTTCCTTTCTCTTCTGGGTAATGAGCTGCAGCTCTTCTGTCAGCCTCCCCTTTTCCTCCTTGGCCAGCTTCTTCATGAGGACACTTGAAGGGGATGATGTCCTTCTGCCAACCCCTGCAGGTAGAGGAAACCCAGTGAACTTGCATAGTGAGAATGCATAGAGCATGTATAGATCACCTGTTGGAAGCCAACTTTTAGCGGAAAGTGACTATCAACTTTGCAGCCACCTCGAACCATATTACGCTGATAGGAGACTTGGTTTTCAACAGCCTATAACAGCTGAGCCCACTCTGGCAAACATCGAGTTTTGCCCACATATCTTCATTTGCTGTTTAGTGACCCCAGCTGCATGGTGCACATGATAAAGAGTCTTCAGCTGTGTTTCTCTGCTTGTGCTTATAAATACCCAGGATTTCCTTGCAGTAGGAGGAGACAGTCAGAGAAAGGAAAGACACAGGAGACACTAAGGAGACAATGAGGAGACAGGAAAAGGGAGGCAAGAGACAGGAGACAATAAGAAGGAGACAAGAGGAGATGATAAGAGGGAGGCAATGTAGGAGACAAGAGACAGTAAATGAGACTTGGTCACACCCTCAGTTTTGTCTCCATTCTTCCCATCTCTTGCCTCTCTCTCTCTCTCTCTCTCTCTCTCTCTCTCTCTCTCTCTCTCTCTCTATACCACAGCACTTAGCCCCACATGTTGAGCAGTGTGGGCCACAACATAGTGGCCCAAAGCTAGGGGTAGTGTGTGGTTACCAACAACCACCCTGAGGCCAAAACACAAGGAAAACATGTCTGGAGCTGAACAACACAACAAAGAGTTTGGTTCAGGCTTGAGGTGCCACCTCAGTGAATTTCAGCTCTCTCATCAATCAATGGAGACCAGGAGATGTTAGCAGCCAGGTGTTTCCTCGGTCTCTCTACAGATAGTTATAGTGACCTGAGAGATGGCTTCTTCAGGATCATTATCAACTGTACAAAGTTCAACTTACCTTTAGAGACCTCAATCCTGTGGCCTCACAAGGCAGATGATAAATTCACTATCCACAGGTCCTTGAGTGCATAGAGTAGTCAGATCTCCTACCCTGTTACTCTAGGCCCAGGACATGAAATTAAAATGGCATGCAGGGGAAGGACATGGTCAACACACTGATCAATTCTTCCTACTGAAACACCAACCCTTCCATAAGGGACAAACGGATCCAGTCTCTGTCTGGGTATATCAAGTCTGACAGGTGTTTGGTTACAGTAGAGAAATGCTTGCTGCCCAGGACCAGTGATAAAGAAAGCTAAAGTGAGTACTTTCAGAAAGAGAAGGTCAGAGGAGTTCTGAGAACATAAGGTCATGGCCAGGATCGCAAATCTCTCTCTGGAGCTACTGTCACATAACCACTGAAGCTATAAGTAGCCATGGGAGTGAAGTACAGTGATGTCCTGCCCTAAATTGGCATAGCTTAGACCCTCTGTGACTCCTGATGATATAACTCTGTCCCCATGAAACACCCATAATACCCAGTAAAAGTAAAGACTTGGACTGCCCAGGATAACAGCTTTGGACTGGCCATCTCTTGCCTTAGGGATGGAGAAAGTAATGTTCTGAAATCATTCAAGTTCAAGAACTGTGATAATCATGGAAATCCTTTTGCTTCCTAGAGACTCCAGTTCCTGTGCCCATTGCTGGAAAGGCCAGCTCAAGCCCAGCCCTGCCCAGATTCTCAACATGCACTGCCCAGGACTTACTCCACATTCGCCAAGACCACCTCCTTCGTCCTTCATTCCTCTCAGCTGAAAGGCCAGCCTCCTTCCTCTTTTCCCTTGTCTCTGTCGTGTCCACTTCTGCCCTCAGAAAATGTCTCCTCAGTCGAGAAAACATGTTTCTACAATATCCTGTAGACATTGAGTGAGACACGTTGCTGCACTTGTCGTCACTACAACAATGGTGACATCACAGGGGATGCCCAGGAGTCTCTAGGAGACAATAGAATGTCCAAGAAGGAACTGCTGATGTCATGGGCAACTGCCTTTGGCTCCCTGCTAATGTTCTCCCTGCACTGACAGGAAGCTGAGGAACCATTTCCTGGAGACTCTCCTGGGACATAGCCATGGAGCACCTCCTCCTTACAAAGCCAGGATTTGCTCCAGGCTTGGTTGGAAACACCAAAGTAATTCCTATGTGTGCAACTGAGTGTTTCCTGTCCAAGCCTTGCCCAGATAGTCCTTGTCTCATTCCTACCTCCAGTTGTCCTTATTCTGCAATATGAACCATTAAAGACTGCTGACAAATCATGCCAGGATGACTGTAGAGGGGGACAGATGTCCTGCCTCATCATTTACGGTTGTTTGAAAGCACATCTAGGAAGAGCCTGCAGGGCAGGTTTCAATGTGTTTGAGTGATAGCCATGTGCTATGTGAAAGTTGCCCCCCAGATGCCCTGGGACAGACATGTGTATCCATCATGGTGCTGGCAACAGTGTGGAGATTTCTTGACACAAGAAAGTGAAATAGTTGAGCCACCAATGAAAAAGGCTCTGGGCTGAGTGTGGGGCGCTCCTATCTGCACCAAGAACACCAAAGCAGGATTGCTTACAGGGCTCTGTGAGACACACCATCAGATTGTGTCTGAAAAAAAGATAGTACCCTTTCTAGATGTCAGTGGAGTAGGGAGGTAAGCTGAGTGCTTGTGTCTCTGAAACAGCAGTCTCTCATCCCAGCATCTGGCTCATGTGTCTTCCTTCCTTGGTAAAGGTAAATGCCTGGGATTTTTGTCTGTTAAAACACCATTTTGATGTTCCTTATTTCTGCCAAGACTCATGGACATAGAGAGAGATCATACCTGCTGAGGAAAAACTGAGAAGTCAGCACATTTTAGCAAGTCACCTGGGAGGTCTTCACTGGGAGAGTTAAGGTAGGGAAGCATCCTGTTGGAAGGTCTGAGGACCTTGAATAGTGCTACTCTAGATGGCTTGAAAATCCTAACAGAAAATGAAAAGCTGAACGACTGCACTGCAATTGGCTCAATACAGGTTATGGTTTTTATCATCTTCATATTTTGTACTTTATTCTTAATCGCCATAAATCATTTTCTTTAAAATCCCAAATAAAAAGTGGATTGGTAATATAGAAGCCTTACAAGGAAAACAAGAGAAACTTATTTTTTTAATTAATTAAAAAATTTTTTTATTTATTATCTTATTATTTTTATTTTGAAAGATTTATTTATTTTTTAGCCTTTCTTTTTTAATTTTTAAAATTTTTTTATTGGATACTTTATATTTCAGATGTAATCCACTTTTTCCATTCCCCACCCCCCACACAAGACCTGCCTATCCAATCCACCCTCTTATTACTTCTATGAGGATATGCCCCCACCCATTCCCACCTCCCCACTCACGATTTCCCCCACACTGGGGCTTCCAGCCTTCACTGGGCCAAGGACTTCCTCACCCACCTATGCCTGACAATGTCATCCTCCTCTGCATATACAGTTGTGGACATGTGTCCCTCCCTATGTATTCAAAGGCTGGTGGTTTAGATCCTGGGAGCTCTGGTTGGTTGGTATTGTTGCTCTCCCCATGGGGCTGCAAAGCCTTTCAGCTCCTTCAGTCTTCTCTCTCACTCCTCCTTGGGAACCTTAGGATCAGTTCAATGGTTAGCTGTGAGCATCGGCCTCTGTATATTTCAGGCTCTAGCAGACCTCTAAGAAGACAGCTAGATAATGCTCCTGTCAGCAAGCACTTCCTAGCATCTACATCAGAGTCTACCTTTGATGAGTGCACAAGAGATGGATACCCAGGTGGAACAGTCTGTAGACATCCCCTCCTTGAGTTTCTGCCCCATGCTGTGTCTCCATATTTGCTCCCATGAGGATTTTGTTACCCTTTCTAAGAAGGACAGAAGTACCCACACTTTGTTCTTCCTTGCTCATGAGCTTCATGTAGTCTGTGGATTGTATCTTGGATACTGGGAGCTTTTGGGCTAATATCCTCTTATCAGTGAGTGCATACCACGTGTGTTCTTTTGTGATTGGGTTACCTCACTCAGGATGATAGTTTCTAGTGCCATCCATTTACCTAAGAATTTCTCAAATTTATTGTTTTTCATAGCTGAGTAATATTCTATCATGTAAATGTACCACATTTTCTGTATCCATTCCTCTGTTGAAGGACACCTGGGTTCTTTGCAGCTCCTGCCTATTATAAATAAGGCTGCTATAAACATTGTGGAGCATGTGTCCTTGTTATATGTTGGAGCATATTCTGGGTATAGGCCCAGGAGTGGTATAACTGGGTCCTCAGGTAATGCTATGTCCAATTTTCTGAGCAACAGCCAGACTGACTTCCAGAGTGGCTGTACCAACTTGCAATCCCACCAACAATGGAGGAGTGTTCCTCTTTCTCCACATCCTCCCCAGCATCTGCTATCACCTGAGTTTTTGATCTTGGCCATTCTCACTGGTGTGAGGTGGAATCTCAGGGTTGTTTTTATTTGCATTTCCCTGATGACTAAGGATGTTGAACATTTCTTTAGGTGGTTCTCCACCATTCCAGTTTCCTCAGTTGAGAATTCTTTGTTTAGCTCTGTTCCCCATTTTTTATAGGGTTATTTGGTTGTCTGGAGTCTAATTTCTTGAGTTCTTTGTATATATTGAATATTAGCCCTTTATTGGATGTAGGATTGGTAAACATCTTTTCTCAATCTGTTATTTGCCACTTTGTCCTATTGACAGTGATCTTTGCCTTACAGAAGCTATGCAGTTTTATGAGGTCCCATTTTTCAATTCTTGATCTTAGAGCATAAGCCATTGGTGTTCTGTTCAGGAACTTTTCCCCCTGTTCCTAGGTATTCGAGGATCTTCCCCACCTACTCTTCTATTACTGTCAGTGTATCTGGTTTTAAGTGAAGGTCCTTTATCCACTTGGATTTGAGCTTTCCACAAGGAGATAAGAATGGATCGATTTGCATTCTTCTACATGCTGACCTCCAGTTGAACCAGCACCATTTGTTGAAAATGCTGTCCTTTTTCCCCTGGACAGTTTTAGCTCCTTTGTCAAAGATCAAGTGACCATAGGTGTTTGGGTTCATTTCTGGATCTTCAGTTCTGTTCCATTGATCTTCCTGCGTGTCTCTGTACAAATACCAGGCAGTATTTATCACTATTGCTCTGTAGTACAGCTTGAGGTCAGGGATGGTGATTCCCCCAGAAGTTCTTTTATTGTTGAGAATAGTTCTCCATATCCTGGGGTGTTTGTTATGCAAATGACCTTGCAAATTGTTCTTTGTATCTCAATGAAGAATTGATTTGGAATTTTGATGGGGATTGCATTGAATCTGTAGATCTCTTTTGGCAAGATGGCCATTTTTACTATATTAATTCTGCCAATCCAGTAGCATGGGAGATCTGTCTATCTTCTGAGATCTTCTTGGATTTCTTTCTTCAGAGACTTGAAGTTCTTGTCATACAGATCTTTCACTTGCTTGGTTTGATTCACACCAAGGTATTTTATATTATTTGTGACTATTGTGAAGGTTGTCAATTCCCTAATATATTTCTCAGCCTGTTTATCTTTCAAGTAGAGGAAGGCTACTGATTTGTTTGAGTTGATTTTATAAACAGCCTCTTTGCTGAAAAGGTTTTTTGTTTGTTTGTTTGTTTTGTTTTTTTATCTTGGTTAGGAGTTCTCTGGTGGAAGTTTTGGTGTCACTTAAGTACACTATCATACCATCTGCGAATAGTGATATTTTGACTCCTTCCTTTCCTATTTGTATCCATTTGACTTCCCTTTGTTGTCTAATTGCTCTGGATAGGACTTCCAGTACTATATTGAATAGGGAGAGAGAGAGAGTGGGCAGCCTTGTCTAGTGCCTGATTTTAGTGGGATTGCTTCAAGTTTCTCTCCATTTAATTTGATGTTGGCTACTGGCTTGCTCTATATTGCTTTTACTGTGCTTAGGTATGGGCCTGAATTCCTGATCTTTCTAAGACTTTTACCATAAAGGGATGTTGAATTTTCTCAAATGCATTCTCAGCATCCAGTGAGATGATCATGTGTTTTTTTTCTTTGAGTTTGTTCATACAGTGGATTACATTGGTGGATTTCCATATATTGAACCATCCCTGCATTCCTGGAATAAAGCCTACTTGATCATGGTGAAAGATTGTTTTGATGTGTTCTTGGATTTGGTTTGTGAGAATTTTATGGATTATTTTTGCATTGATATACATAAGAGTGATTGGTCTGAAATTTTCTTTGTTGGGTCTTTGTGTGGTTTAGGTATGGGCATGATCATGGCTTCATAAAACAAATTGGGTTGTGTTCCTTCTTTTTTATTTTGTGGAATAGTTTGAAGAGAATTGGTATTAGGTGTTCCTTGAAGGTCTGATAGAATTCTGCACTAAAACCATTAATTTGGTGGGGAGACTTTTAATGACTGTTACCATTTCTTTAGGGGTTATAGGACTGTTTAGATTGTTTATCTACTCCTGATTTAACTTTGGTACCTGGTATCTGTCTAGAAAGTTGTGCTTTTTTCCAGATTTTCCTGTTTTGTTGAGTATAGGCGTTTGTAGTAGGATCTGATGATTTTTTGAATATCCTCAGTTTCTGTTGTTATGTCTCCCCTTTTCCATTCTGATTTTATTAATGTGGATACTGTCTCTCTGCCCTCTGGGTAGTCTGGGTAAGGGATTATGTATCTTTTGATTTTCTCAAAGAACCAGCTCCTGGTTTTGTTGATATTTTGTATAGTTTTTTGTTTCTACTTGGTTGATTTCAGCCCTGAGTTTGATTACTTCCTGCTGTCTACTCCTCTTGGGTGTATTTGCCTCTATTTGTTCTAGAGCTTTCAGGTGTGCTGTCAAGTTGTTAGTGTATGCTCTCTCCAGTTTCTTTTTGTAGGCACTTAGAGCTGTGAGTTTTCCTCTTAGAACTGCTTTCAAGGAAACCCACAAGTTTTGGTATGATTATTCCTCATTTTCATTAAATTCTAAAAAGTATCTGATTTCTTTCTTTCTTTCTCCTTTGACCAAGTCATCCTTGAGTAGAGCCTTGTTCAGTTTCCACATGTATGTGAGCTTCCCATTGTTTTTGTTATTACTGAAGACCAGCCTTAGTCCATGGTGATCTGATAGGATGCAAGGGATTATTTCAATCCTTTTGTATTTTTTGCGGCCTGTTTTGTGACCAATTATATGGTCTATTTTGGAGAAGGTACCATGAGGTGCTGAGAAGAAGTTATATTCTTTTGTTTTAGCATGAAATGTTCTATAGATATCTGTTAAATCCATCTGGTTCATAACTTCTGTTAATGTCATTGTGTCTCTGTTTAGTTTCTGTTTCCATGATCTGTCCATTGCTGAGAGTGGGGTGTTGAAATCCCCCACTAGTATTGTATGAGGTTTCAATGTGTGATTTGAGCTTTAGTAAAGTTTCTTCTATATATGTGGGTGCCATTGCATTTGGAACATTCATGTTCAGAATTGGTATTTCATCTTGGAAGATTTTTCCTTTGATAAGTATGAAGTGTCCTTCCTTATCTTTTGTGATTAATTTTGGTTGAAATTCGATTTTATTTGCTATTAGAATGGCTACTCCATCTTGTTTCATGGGACCATTTCCTTGAAAATTGTTTTCCATCCTTTCACTCTGAGATAGTGTCTTTCTTTGTCACTGAGGTGAGTTTCCTGCATGCAGCAAAATTCTGGGTCCTGTTTATGTATCCAGTCTTATAGTCTATGTCTTTTTATTGGAGAATTGAGTACATTGATGTTAAGAGATATTACGGAAAATGATTGTTGCTTCCTGTTATATATGTTATTAGAGGTGGAATTATGTTTGTGTAGCTATCTTTTTTGGGGGTGGCTGGAAGATTACTTTCTTGCTTTTTCTAGGTTGTAGTTTCCCTCCTTGTGTTGGAGTTTTCCATCAATTATCCTTTCAAGTGCTGGATTTGTGGGAAGATATTGTGTAAATTTGGTTTTGTCCTCTGTGGAATATCTTAGTTTTTCCATCTATGGTAATTTAGAGTTTTCCTGGGTGTAGTAGTCTGGGCTCCATTTGTGTTCTCTTAGGGTCTGCATGATATCTGTCCTGGATCTTCTGGCCTTTACAAACTCTGTTGAGAAGTCTGGTGTAATTCTTATAGGTCTGCCTTTATATGTTACTTTACCTTTTTCTTTACTGCTTTTAGTATTTGTTCTTTATTTTGTGCATTTGATGTTTTGATTATTATGTGACAAGAGGAATTCCTTCTCTGGTCTAGTCTATTTGGGATTCTGAAGGCTTCTTGTATGTTTATTTACATCTCTTTCTTTAGTTTAGGCAAGTTTTCCTCTATAATTTTGTTGACAATATTTACTGGCCCTTTCACTCTCATTCATGTCTATTATCCTTAGGTTTAGTCTTCTAATTGTGTCCTGAATTTCCTGGATGTTTTGGGTTAAGAGCTTTTTGCATTTACTTTGACAGTTTTGTCAATGTTTTGGTATCTTCTGCACATGAAATTCTCTCTTCTCCCCCTTGTATTCTGTTGGTGATGCTTGTGTCTACGACTCCTAAATTCTTTCTTAGGGTTTGTATCTCCAGGATAGTCTCTCTTGGAGATTTCTTTATTGTTTCTACTTCCATTTTTAGATCCTGGATGGTTTTGTTTAATTCCTTCACCTGTTTGGTTGTGTTTTGTTGCAGGTCTTTAAGGGAATTTTGTGTTTCCTCTTTTAAGGCCTTCTACCTGTTTACCTGTGTTCTCCTGTACTTCTTTAAGGGAGTTATTTATGTCATTCTTAAAGTCCTCTATCATCATCTTGGGAAGTGAATTTAATTCTGAATCCTGCTTTATCTGGTGTGATGGTGTGAGAACAAAATTTGAAAGCAGCATGGAACAATAAAAAAATTCATGGTCAGCAAAGACTACCAACAACTTGTTCAATATAGTCATAATAAAATATTAAGTCCCTCCAGGGGCAGGGTGACCAAAAATGAAAAGGCATGCAAGGATGTGACCAGACAAGTCCAAACAAGCCCAAGTGAGTAGGCGGCTATCTGGTGTTTACTTTTCTCTCCCCCTTTCTGAGAAGTCCAAGGTTTCATGGTCAAAAGTAACTAGTCATCCTGCCAGCTGACACGTAGCAGCTTCTGCAAGTTGCTGATGTTTGAAATATCCAATCATATGTAACCCCGCCAAATTTTCCTGCTCTCCCCAACCCCTACTCAAAAATATCCCAAGTTTCCTGGGTTCTGGGCCCGGAACCTCTATCTCCTGCATCAGATATGTTCCGACTCGAGGCCCCTTGTCATTAAACCTCCTCTGCAATTGCATCAAGAAGGTCTCTCTTGTGTCCTTGGGGCGAGGGGTCAGGACTTGGGTGAGGGTCCCCTTGTGGGGGTCTTTCAATGGGGCTTGCTAGGATGGGAAAACTGAGTTCTGATGATGCCAAGTAAATTTGGTTTCTGTTGCTTATGTTCTTGTGCTTGCCTGTTACCATCTGGTTAACTCTAGTGCTACCTGCACTCACTGTCTCTGACTTGAGCCTGTCTTTCCAGTTATCTTGCTTGTGTCAGAACTCCTCAGAGTCCAGATGTCTCTGTGATCCTGTGATCCTGAGTTCCTGGGTAGAAGAAATGCTAGGACTCTGGCCTCCTCCGGGATCCTTAAATCCTGCTGCACTGAGTGCAGTGGGTCCTTCTCTGTTCTGAGTGCACTGGTTCCTCAAGGATGGCTCAGGATATGATGGCTTCTTGGGAGCAGACCTGCTAGGTGTCTGCCCCAGTCCAAAGGACCAAGCAAGGGGTTGAAGGGGGGTGGTATTCCTGAGGTGCAGGGTTTGGGTGGCTGATGAGTCCTGAGTTCCCCTGGCTCCCACTTATAGCTCTGGGTTGTAGAATAGTGGGAGATGGTTCTTACCCACTGCTCTGAGTGTAGTGGTTCTTCTAGGATGGATCAGCATATGGTGTCTTCCCGGGAACAGATCAGCTAGGAGTCTTCCCCAGCCAAAAAAACAAAAACAAAACCAAAAAAACCCTCAACCCCCCCCCAAACAAAGCAAATCAAACAAACAAATAAAACAATCAAGGGTTGGAAGAGGGCAGTATTCAGGGTATTCAGGAGGGGCAGTGTGTGAGTGGCTGATGGGTCCTGAGCTCCCCAGTCTATCAGTTATAGCTCTGTGGCATAGGGTAGTGGGAGAGTGTTCTTACACACTTCTCTGAGTTCAGTGGTTCTCTACTCTGAGGGTTAAGGATATGGTGTCTTCATAGGAGCAGACCAGCTAGGTGTCTGCCCCAGCCAAAAGAGAAGAAAGATTTAAAATAAAAATGCTCAAACACAGAGAAATTTAGACAAGCATTAGAAAAAGCTCAACACATATTTGCAGACACAGTTGAATATGTTTCACCTAGAGCCTACAAGACACTGCAAAATAAAACTTCAAGTAGATGATTCAAGATTGTTAGAAAAACAATCTGAGTTTATCCACTCACTATACAAGGAATACCATGAGACAATAAGTACCCTCAAAGTTATGAAGAGATTACACAGAATCCTTTACACATATTAGATCTAAAAGTTTAAGCAAGCAGTTGTTTCCTGCTTGTTTCATCTTATATGAAGAAGAGGTTAAATTCATGGACAACTCAGGACAGAATAACTCCCCGAGACAGGAGACAGTTTACAATGGCAGTATTGGAAGCTAGGCTTCACTTACAAGGGAAAGAGGAAACCAGGGCTACAGAACAAAGAAATCAAATCAGAGGCATTGATATTTCCCATGACCTGTTGCTAGGTAAAGGTAAATATGCTGAGTCCTAAAGCCAGCTTGAATTGGATGATGAAACCTTGGTAGGAAGTCATTTAGCAGCTTTAAATGTTTGGGATTAAATTCTCAGAAAAGAGGACTGAGTCACTTACTAAAATTATCCAAATACCAAAGAAAGCCTTCGCTAATTTTTTTGCAAAAAAAAAAAAAAAAAAAAAAAATGACTTCAGTGGTAAATAGAAGACTATCAGATTCAGAAGCCTGAAGAATATGGATCAAATCTTTGGCTTTTGAAGAATCCAGTTCAGAATGCAAACCATTGATTCCACCTTTAAAGGCAAGGCAAGGTCAGCACTAAAAGAGGAATGGATTAGAGGTACAACTGATACTGGACCTCACATGTATAATGCTGATTGGATAAGAGAAGTAACTTCTAAAACTCTTAAGAAAACTGAAGATGGTAGATGTTTTCATTGTGATAAGCAAGGTCATTTGAAAAGAGATTCTAATATTCCTCTATATTACAGCTTAAATCAGGAACAGTGATAGTTCCACAATTTCTTGTATTTTGCCAGATTGCTTTAGCTATCCTTGTGTGATGGTTTGTATATGCTCAGCTCAGGGAGTGTCACTATTTGGAGGTGTGTCTTTGTTGGAGTAGGTGTGTCACTGTAGGCTCAGCCTTTAATACCTTACTCCTAGCCACCTGGAAGCCAGTATTCTGCTAGCAGGCTTCAGATGATGTACAACTATCAGCTCCTCCTGTACCATGCCTGCCTGGATCCTGAATTGTTCCCACCTTGATGATAATTGACTTAACCTCTGAACCACTATGTCACTCCCAATGAAGTTTTGTCTCTCAGGAGAGTTGCCTTGGTCATGGTACCTGTACACAGCAGTAAAACTCTACTTTATACAGAAATTAGTACATGGAATGGCATATTCCTGTGATAGGTCTGACCATGATTTGACTGGAACAATGTGGATTTTGGCCCATTTGATTTGAAAAACTGTGCAACACATTAAATGTTGCTCCATGGTCTATTCCAGTAAGAATATGACAGCTTTCATTGCTAGGATTGAGTTGAACTGTGCAGACATGGCCCAAGAGGATTAAGTAGAATAGGATATCAGAATGTGGCATAGACACTGTTTGTGTGGTATGATGGTGATGAAGAAGGCTGTTTCTACCCTTATCTGAGATTGAGGAGGCACAGGCTAGCATGAAGAGAGTCAGAGTCATTGCCTGAAAAAGGAAGTCTAACAAAACCCAGCATACACTGTCCTCTGGTTCACTTTCATGAAAAATGTTTTGATGAAGTTTTACCAAGCTGATAAAGGAAAGGGAATGCTGAGGTATTTATATACACAAGCAGGAGAACACAGGTGAAAACACTTTACCACGTGCACCATACAGCTGAGGTCACTAAACAGCAAAACAAGCTATGTGGGATAAACCATATATTTATCAGAGTGTGCTTCAGCTGTTAGAGGCTTTTGAAAACCAAGTCTTTCATCAGGGTATATGGTTCCAGATGGCTGCAAAGTTGATCTAGCCGCTTTCTACTAAAGTCAGCTCCCAACAGATTGTGGCCTTAGAAAAGGAGTTTGGCAATATTCATTTTATTTATATTTAGTGGAATAGTTGGAGGACTATTGGTCTTAGGTCTTCATTAAAAGACTGGTCCAGTTCTGCCTTAAACCTAACTGATCCGGGCCTTTTATTTGGGGCAGGTGGATATGGAAGACTTTTGATGACTGTTTTTATTTTTTTTAGGGTTTATAGGATCATTTAGTTATGTTACCAGATCTGGATTTAACTTTAGTAATTGGTATCTATTAGAATATTACACATTTCCTATAGATCTTCCAATTTTTTGGAGCACAGGCTTCTGAAGGTACACCTAATTATTTTTTTAATTTGTTCTGTGTCTGTTGTTATGTCCCTTTTTTACTTCTGTTTCTGTTAATTTAGGTTGTGTTTCTCTGGCTTTTATTTCATGTCAGTAAGGGCTTGTATATCTTGTTGATTTTCAAAAAGAACCACCTCTTGGTTTCCATAACTGTTCATATTATTATCATTGTTTATTAATTGCTTGATTTGATCTCTGATTTCTTTCCTGCCATCAAATCCTACCACCCTGTCATTGGGATGAGGCTTTGCCTCACCTATGGAACTGCAGCATGTAATAAATGAAACACTTGCTGTTCTCTGTGGTGGGTGATACAAAAGACAGCCACACTGAAAACCCTCCATAGTCCTGTTGCAGGGTAAATTGAAGAAGCCCACCATGTCAGTGTTACCTGCAAGATGCCATAACACATTAACAGAGGTCTGTACACACCTCAACAGTAGTTGGTCTTCTGACTCATATTCAAAACAGTTATAATGGGTTCATGAATGCACACATGTACACACACATAGACACACCCAAACACACACATACAAACACAGACATCAGAGGAAGTCTGTGGGAATTATGTTTTTTACCAAGTTTTTTTTTAATGAAGGCACTCCTGTTTCTAAGTTTGGCACCATGGTTGGATACTAGTTGATCCATCTCATCAGCTGATCATCTCAACCAAGGTATTTCATGAGCTTTTTATCTGCATTGATGTTCTCAGTGATGCCTATGTATGTGTTTTTGTGTGTGTGTGTGTGGATGCATTCCTGACATTGTGCACATTGTTTGCACACTTAGAATTATGTGTGCATTAATAAAAACACACTAAAATTGGAATCCATGGAGGATGCTGGGTTTGTGGGGTAGCCAAGAGGTTAGAGTGACTTGAAAGCACCTATGAAGATTCTCCTTTTGTTGTAGGTTACATCTCAAGAACAATTGGGTTCTTTATTTTATTGCTTTTCTCCTGTAGCTCCCAGACTATGGGTCAACCTACTACACTGTGAAACCTAGGCAAATACTCCACCTCTAAATTACATTCCAGGTCTGGAACCCAATTCATCTTCTATAACAATTACAGGGTAGGCTGGATGAAGACACTCAGCTGACACTGTTGCCATCTCAAGACTGCTTCATGAGAATGGCTTGCTGAAAGCTTTCAAGATTGGGAATATTTAGCTACGTGGGAGAGAATATAACAAACCTCAGTCCACATTGTACATTAAGGACAGGTTAGTCTGATAAAGGCTGACATTAGCTATTGACTCATGTCATGTGTGCCAGTAGAAAACTCCAGGTTATGTTTGCATCTGGTAGGATTTACCAAACACAGCACTCACTGTTGTGATGGCCCAGATGTGAGTACCAAGTCCCCTCAAGGTACTAGGATATTCAAGGGGACCCCACAAATACAACAGTAACATGGTCTAAATCTCATCTCACCTGTCCTCTAGTATGCTGCTACTGATGTAGGCTTCGATGTCAGGATCAGCTCATAAGAAGCCGAAGACCTATGGGAGAGAGGAACCAAAGCTGCTTCCCTGATGCTCTGGCTGCTGAGCTTTTACATGTTCTGCTTTGCAGTGACTATCTGTGGATTACTTCCTTAACACTTTGACTCTCTGACTGATCTCTAGTCTCCATGAATCACTTCCATTCCATATATTGCATAAAGGTCACCTGGAAGGAGGACTTCCTCAATGGACTCCCAGATCTGTCTGCTATGACAAAAGAACAGCTTCAACTGTTCTTCCAAGGCTCCACCCTTGCATGTTGGGAGCCAACTTTTATCACAAAGTGGCTAGATTATCTTTGCAGCCATCTGGAACCATATACCCTGATAAGAGATTTGGTTTTCAATAGCCTACAACAGCTGAAGCACACTCTGATATCCCACATAGTTTGTTTTGCTGTTTATTGCCCCCAGCTGCAAGGTGCATGTGAAAGCCATGCCTACAAGGCATGTGGTTCACATGCTGTCCACATGCTATCCAGGCCATATTTGCTTGTAAGGCACACGTGGTATCCAAGCCTGCAAGGCACACGGTGCACGTGCTATCCACGCTATAGACTCCTGTAAGGCTTAATTCATTTCAACACCTGCAAGGCACGTGGTATCCACACTCCTACAAGGCACGTGGCAAAAGCCTATAAATACTTCAGAATTCCCTTCAATAAGGGAGACTTGAGACTTGGTAAGAGACTTGATCACACCCTGTCTTGTCTCCATTCTTCGAGACTCCTGGCCCTGCAGCCCCACTCTCTCTCTTGACCAGAGCACTTAACCCCAAAGCGTTGAGGCAGAGTCTGGTTCCCAACACTTGCACATGTTGATCCACATCAGAAACATGTGGTCACAGCTGCAAACTCCATTCACTGTGGCTGCTCTTGAGCTTCCTCCCCAAATTGCTTAGATTAAGACACTTTTCTTGTTATCAAGACAAATTCATTGTCCCTGCACTTCCTACATGAGGCTACCCTCAGTTCTCAGTTTTAAGTATAGGCCTTATCTACATTGTCCTCCTACATTAGAGGTGAAAGATCTGCTCTAAAATTAAAAATAAGGGATGCTGGAGCATGATCCTGAACACACAAAGAGCATTGGGCACAACAGAGACCCTCATAGATACCTGGCAGCCTCAACAAAGACCATGAGCAGCTCAAGCACCTGTACCTACACATCTATCTACACATCTCTGTTGACTGGGTGTGATCCAGTCCACGTAATACACCACATGCTCTAGAAGGAAAGTAGCCAACTGCAGGAGGTATGGGCATGACTCACAGCTTAGAGCATCTGCTGTTCTCTCAGAAGACTCACATGGTGCCTAACAATCATCCACAACATGGCTATTATACCTTCTTCTGGCCTCTGAGGGAACTAGACTCAGGAGGGACTGCAGACATACAGTAGAAAAGAGAACCATTCACATAGATAATAAAAGTAAATGTAAACAATACTAACAAAACACGGCAAATGTATGTTCAAGAACAATAGCATCTATCAAAAGTTATTTCAGAGCATGACTTGGAAGGTCATTTTATCGGTTGTGTGGTCATCACTGATGATGTTTTGCAAGAAAAGCTGAGGCACATACTTCTGGGACTCCTGATTTATTGTATCCTCCTTTGTGAATGTTGTTATTTCCTCAGCAGCTGTAGAGCAATGCCAGTATATTACATAATATCTGCTTCACCTGGTCAGTAGAGAATGTCTGCTATAGAGAGCTATAATTTAGGAGTAGGAAATACATCATAAAGTGTGTATCCATGGTGGAAGCTACTTTATCCACTGAAAAGTCATCATCACCTGTGTACCCTTGGTGGCTTGAATTTTCTGAGTAGGTCAGCCTGTTTATCTTTTGAGTATAGGAAGGCTACTGATTTGTTTGAATTTATTTTATATCCAGCCACTTTACTGAAGTTGTTTATCAGGTTTAGGAGTTCTCTGGTGGAAGTTTTAGGGTCACTTAATTATACTATCATATCATCCGAAAATAGTGAAATTTTGACTTCTTCCTTTCCTATCTGTATCCCTTTGACTTCCTTTTGTTGTCTAATTGCTCTAGCTAGGACTTCCAGTACTATATTGAATAGGTAGGGTAAGAGTGGGCAGCCTTGTATGGTCCCTGATCTTAGTGGGATTGCTTCAAGTTTCTCTCCATTTAATTTGATGTTGGCTACTGGCTTGCTATATATTGCTTTTACTATGTTTAGGTATGGACCTTGAATTCCTAATCTTTCCAAGATTTTTAACATGAAGAGATGTTGTATTTTGTCAAATGCTTTCTCAGCATCTAGTGAGATGATCATGTGGTTTTTTTCTTTGGGTTTATTTATGTAGTGGATTACATTGATAGATTTCCAAATATTGAACCATCCCTGCATTCCTGGGATAAAGCCTACTTGATCATGATGGATGATTGCTTTGATGTGTTGTTGGATTTGGTTTGTGAGAATTTTATTGAGTATTTTTGCATCGATATTCATAAGAAATATTGGTCTGTAGTTCTCCTTTGTTGGGTCTTTCTGTGGTTTAGGTATGAGCGTAATTGTAGCTTCATAGAATGAATTGGGTATTGTTCCTTCTGTTTCTATTCTGTGGAATAGTTTGAAGAGAATTGGTATTAGGTTTTCCTGGAAGGTCTGATAGAATTCTGCACTAAAACCATCTGGTCCCGGACTTTTTTTGGTGGGGAGGTTTTCAATGACTGCTTCTATTTCTTTAGGGTTTATGAGACTGTTTAGATGGTTTATCTGCTCCTCCTTTAACTTTGGTACCTGGTATCTATCTCTGAAATTGCCCATTTCATCCAGATTTTCCAATTTTGTTGAGTATAGGCCTTTGTAGTAGGATCTGATGGTTTTTTTTTTTTTTAAATTTCCTCAGTTTCTGTTGTTATGTCTCCCTTTTCAGTTCTGATTTTATTAATTTGAGTACTGTCTCTGGGCCCTTTGGTTAGTCTGGCTAAGGGTTTCTCTATCTTGTTGATTTTCTCAAAGAACCACCTCCTGGCTTTGTTGATATTTTGTATAGTTCTTTTTGTTTCAACTTGGTTGATTTCAGCCCTGAGTTTGATTATTTCCTGCCATCTACTCCTCTTGGGTATATTAGCTTCTTTTTGTTCTAACTCTTTCAGGTGTGCTGTCAATTTATTAATGTACGTAATTTCCATTTTTTTTTTTGTGGGCACTTAGAGCTTTGATTTTTCCTCTTAGTACTGCTTCGATGGAGTCCCAAAAATTTTGATATGATGTGTAGTCATTTTCATTTAAATCTAAAAAGTCTTTAATTTCTTTCTTTATCTCTTCCTTGACCAAGTTATCATTGAGTAGAGCATTGTTCAGTTTCCACGTGTATGTGGGCTTTCTATTGTTTTTGTCCATGTCAAAGACAAGTCTTAGTCCATGGTGGTCTGATAGGGTACAAGGCATTATTTCAATCTTTTTGTATCTGTTGAGGCCTGTTTTGTGACCGATTATATGGTTTATTTTGGAGAAGGTACCATGAGGTGCTGAGAAAATATTCTTTTGTTTTAGGATGGAATGTTCTATAGATGTCAGTTCAAGTCCAATTGGTTCATAACTTCTGTTAGTTTCATTGTGTCTCTGTTTAGTTTCTGTTTTCATGATCTGTCCATAGCTGAGAGTGGGGTGTTGAAATCTCCCACTATTATTGTGTGAGTTGCAATGTATGCTTTAAGATTTAGTAAAGTTTCTTTTATATATGTGGGTGCTCTTGCATTTGGAGCATAGATGTTTAGAATTGCAAGTTTCTCTTGCTACATTTTTCCTTTGATGAATATGAAGTGTCCTTCTTTATGTTTTTTGATTACTTTTGGTTGAAAAATGATTTTATTTGATACTAGAATTGCTACTCCAGCTTGTTTCTTGGGGCCATTTGCTTGGAAGATTGTTTTCCAACCTTTTACTCTGTGGTAGTGTCTGTCTTTTTCACAAAGGTGCATTTCCTGTATGCAGCAAAATGTTGGGTCCTGTTTATGTATCCAATCTGATAGTCTATGTCTTTTTATTGGAGAATTGAGTACCTTGATATTAAGAGATATTAAGGAAAAATGAATGTTGTTTCCTGTTATTTTTGTTATCGGCGGTGGTGTTATGTTTGTATATCTACCTTCTTTTAGGGTTGTTGGAAGATTACTTTCTTGCTTTTTCTAGGTTGTAGTTTCCCTTTTCGTGTTGGAGATTTCCACCAATTATCCTTTGAAGGGCTGGATTTGTGGTAAGATATTGTGTAAATTTGGATTTGTCATGGAATATTTTGGTTTCTCCATCAATATTGATTGAGAGTTTTGCTGGGTATAGTAGTCTGGGCTGGCATTTGTGTTCTCTTAGGGCCTGTATGATATCAGTCCAGGATCTTCTGGCTTTTATAGTCTCTGGTGAGAAGTCTGGTGTAATTCTTATAGGTCTGCCTTTATATGTTACTTTACATTTTTCCCTTACTGATTTTAGTATTTTTCTTTGTTTTGTATATTTGATGTTTTGATTATTATGTGACAAGAGGTATTTCTTTTCTGGTCTAGTCTATTTGGGGTTCTGTAGGCTTCTTGTATATTTAAGGACATCTCTTTCTTTAGGTTAGGGAAGTTTTCCTCTATAATTTTGTTGAAGATATTTACTGGTTTTTTAAGTTGGGAGTCTTCACCCTCATCTATACCTATTATCCTCAGGTTTGGTTTTCTCATTGTGTCCTGGATTTCCTGGATGTTTTGGGTTAGGAGCTTTTTGCATTTTCTTTGACAGTTGTGTCAATGTTTTCCATGGTATCTTCTGCACATGAGATTCTCTCTTCTATCTCTTGTATTCTGTTGGTAATGCTTGCATCTATGACCTCTGGTCTTTTTCTTAGGTTTTCTATCTCCAGATTAGTCTCCTTTTGTAATTTCTTTATTGCTTCTACTTCCATTTTTAGATCCTGGACAGTTTTGTTTAATTCCTTCATGTGTTTGGTTGTGTTTTCTTGCATTTCTTTAAGGGCTTCTACCTGTTTACTTGTGTTCTCCTCATATTCTTTGATAGTGTCATTTATGACCTTCTTAAAGTCCTCTAATATCATCATGAGAAGTGATTTTAATTCTGAGTCCTGCTTTTCTGGTGTGATATTGTGTTCAGGACTTGTTATGGTGGGGGAACTGGGTTCTGGTGATGCCAAGTAACTTTGGTTTCTGTTGTTTACATTCCTGTGCTTGCCTTTGCCATTTGGTTAGCTGTGGTTCTACTCACACTCACTGGTTCTGACTGGAGTCTGCCTTTCCAGTTATCTTGGTTGTATCAGAACTCCTCAGAGTATGAATGACTCTATGATCCTGAGCTCCAGCTGCTCTGGGTTCAGTAGCTCCTCTAGGATATTTCAGGATATGGAGTCTCCACAGTGATAGACCAGCTAGGTGTTTGCTGTTCTGAATGTAGTTGATCCTCTAGGATGCTTTGGGATATGGTGTCCCCTGCTCTGCTCCTCTGTGGGCCATGTCCTCTCTAGGAAGCTTGCAGCTCTAGGGTCCTAGACCTCTCTTGGATACCTCTGCAGCTCTGAGGTCTGTGCCTTCCCTAGGGTGCCTCTGGATTCAGTTTCCAGCTGGGAGACTGCTCCACCCACCTTTATCCTGGCCAGAGCTAATCCCAAACATTTAAAGCTGTTAAATAAGAAGCTCATACCAATGAAAGGCTTAAATTTGAAATCAAAGTAAATTTTGTACCATTTAAGAAATTATAACTTCATCTTGATAATAATTATACAGATATCTACCAACAGGTTATGGCTATACAATAAGTCCTAGCTAATCCTCCCTGTTCAAACAAAACCATGACTTCCTACCAAGGTTTCATCATCCAATTCAAGCTGGCTTTATGACTCAGCATATTTACCTTTACCATAAACAGGACGCAGATTTTTCCTGCATACAGGAAATGCATCTCAGTGACAAAGACAGACACTATCTCAGAGTGAAAGGATGGAAAACAAGGTTCTAAGCAAATGGTCCCATGAAACAAGATGGAGTAGCCATTCTAATAGCAAATAAAATCGACTTTCAACCAAAATTAATCAAAAAAGATAAGGAAGGACACTTCATACTTATCAAAGGAAAAATCTTCCAAGATGAACTACTAATTCTGAACATGAATGCTCCAAATGCAAGGGCACCCACATATATAAAAGAAACTTTACTGAAGCTCGAATCACACATTCCACCTCACACAATAGTAGTGGGCGATTTCAACACCCCACTCTCAGCAATAGACAGATCATGGAAACAGAAACTAAACAGAGACACAATGACATTAACAGAAGTTATGAACCAAATGGATTTAACAGATATTTATAGAACATTTCATGCTAAAACAAAAGAATATACCTTCTTCTCAGCACCTCATGGTACCTTCTCCAAAATAGACCATATAATTGGTCACAATACAGGCCTCAAAAAATACAAAAAGATTGAAATAATCTCTTGCATCTTATCAGATCACCATGGACTAAGGCTGGTCTTCAATAATGACAAAAACAATGGGAAGCTCATATACATGTGGAAACTGAGCAACTCTCTACTCAATAATGACTTGGTCAAAGAAGAAAGAAAGAAAGAAATCAGAGACTTTTTAGAATTTAATAAAAATGAGGACAAATCATACCAAAACTTGTGGGTTTCCTTGAAAGCAGTTCTAAGAGGAAAACTCACAGCTCTAAGTGCCTACAAAAAGAAACTGGAGAGAGCATACACTAACAACTTGACAGCACACCTGAAAGCTCTAGAACAAATGGAGGCAAATACACCCAAAAGGAGCAGACAGCAGGAAGTAATCAAACTCAGGGCTGAAATCACCCAGGTAGAAACAAAAGACTATACAAAATATCAACAAAACCAGGAGCTGGTTCTTTGAGAAAATCAAAAGATACATAATCCCTTAACCAGACTACCCAGAGGGCAGAGAAACAGTATCCACATTAATAAAATCAGAACTGAAAAGGGGAGACATAACAACAGAAACTGAGGATATTCAAAAAATCATCAGATCCTACTACAAAAGCCTATACTCAACAAAACTTGAAAATCTGGAAAAAAGCACAACTTTCTAGACAGATACCAGGTACCAAAGTTAAATCAGGAGCAGATAAACAATCTAAACAGTTTTATAACCCCTAAGGAAATGGTAGCAGTCATTAAAAGTCTCCCCACCAAATTCATGGTTTTAGTGCAGAATTCTATCAGACCTTCAAGGAACACCTAATACCAATTCTCTTCAAACTATTCCACAAAATAGAAAAAGAAGGAACACAACCCAATTTGTTTTATGAAGCCATGATCATGCCATACCTAAACCACACAAAGACCCAACAAAGAAAATTTCAGACCAAACTCCCTTATGTATATCAATGCAAAAATAATCCATAAAATTCTCACAAACCAAATCCAAGAACACATTAAAACAATCTGTGACCATGATCAAGTAGGCTTTATTCCAGGAATGCAGGGATGATTCAATATATGGAAATCCACCAATGTAATCCACTGTATGAACAAACTCAAAGAAAAAAACGTATGATCATCTCACTGGATGCTGAGAATGCATTTGAGAAACTTCAACATCCCTTCATGGTAAAAGTCTTAGAAAGATCAGGAATTCAGGCCCATACCTAAGCACAGTAAAAGCAATATAGAGCAAGCCAGTAGCCAACATCAAATTAAATGGAGAGAAAGTTGAAGCAATCCCACTAAAATCAGGCACTAGACAAGGCTGCCCACTCTCTCTCTCTACCTATTCAATATAGTACTGGAAGTCCTAGCCAGAGCAATTAAAAAACAAAAGTCAAAGAGATACAAATAAGAAAGGAAGGAGTCAAAATATCACTATTTGCAGATGATTTGATAGTATACTTAAGTGACCCCAAAACTTCCACCAGAGAACTCCTAACCAAGATTTTAAAAAAAAATTAGCAAAGAGGCTGTTTATAAAATCAACTCAAACAAATCAGTAACCTTCCTCTACTTGAAAGATAAACAGGCTGAGAATGAAATTAGTGAAATTACAACCTTCACAATAGTCACAAATAATGTAAAATACCTTGGTGTGAATCTAACCAAGCAAGTGAAAGACAGGTATGACAAGAACTTCAAGTCTCTGAAGAAAGAAATCCAAGAAGATCTCAGAAGATGGACAGATCTCCCATGCTACTGGATTGGCAGAATTAATATAGTAAAAATGGCCATCTTGCCAAAAGAGATCTACAGATTCAATGCAATCCCCATCAAAATTCCAAATCAATTCTTCATTGAGATAAAAAGAGTTTGCAAGTTCATTTGCATAACAAAACCCCATAGGATAGGGAGAACTATTCTCAACAATAAAAGAACTTCTGGGGGAATCACCATCCCTGACCTCAAGCTGTACTACAGAGCAATAGTGATAAAAACTGCCTGGAATTGGTACAGAGACAGGCAGGAAGATCAATGGAAGAGAACTGAAGATCCAGAAATGAACCCACACACCTATGGTCACTTGATCTTTGACAAAGGAGCTAAAACTGTCCAGGGGAAAAAGGACAGCATTTTCAACAAATGGTGCTGGTTCAACTGGAGGTCAGCATGTAGAAGAATGCAAATCGATCCATTCTTATCTCCTTGTGGAAAGCTGAAGTCCAAGTGGTTAAAGGACCTTCACTTAAAACCAGATACACTGACAGTAATAGGAGAGTAGATGGGGAAGACCCTTGAATACCTAGGCACAGGGGGAAAGTTCCTGAACAGAACACCAATGGCTTATGCTCTAAGATCAAGAATTGACAAATGGACCTCATAAAACTGCATAGCTTCTGTAAGGCAAAGATCACTGTCAATAGGACAAAGTGGCAACTAACAGATTGAGAAAAGATGTTTACCAATCCTACATCCATTCAAGGAATAATATTCAATATATACAAAGAACTCAAGAAATTAGACTCCAGAAAACCAAATAACCCTATAAAAAATGGGGAACAGAGCTAAACAAAGAATTCTCAACTGAGGAAACTGGAATGGTGGAGAAGCACCTAAAGAAATGTTCAACATCCTTAGTCATCAGGGAAATGCAAATAAACACAACCCTGAGATTCCACCTCACACCAGTGAGAATGGGCAAGATCAAAAACTCAGGTGATAGCAGGAGCTGGTGAGGATGTGGAGAAAGAGGAACACTCCTCCATTGTTGGTGGGATTGCAAGTTGGTACAGCCACTCCGGAAATCAGTCTGACTGTTGCTCAGAAAATTGGACATAGCATTACCTGAGGACCCAGTTATACCACTCCTGGGCCTATACCCAGAAGACGCTCCAACATATAACAAGGACACATGCTCCACAATGTTTATAGTAGCCTTCTTTATAATAGGCAGGAGCTGCAAAGAACCCAGGTGTCCTTCAACAGAGGAATGGATACAGAAAATGTGGTACATTTACACAATAGAGTATTTATTACTCAGCTATGAAAAACAATAAATTTGAGAAATTCTTAGGTAAATGGATGGCACTAGAAGCTATCATCCTGAGTGAGGTAACCCAATCACAAAAGAACACACATGGTATGCACTCACTGATAAGTGGATATTAGCCCAAAAGCTCTCAGTATCTAAGATACAATCCACAGACCACATGAAGCTCATGAACAAGGAAGAACAAAGTGTGGGTGCTTCGGTCCTTCTTAGAAAGTGTAACAAAATACTCATGGCAGCAAATATGGAGACACAGCATGGGGCAGAAACTCACGGAGGGGATGTCTAGAGACTGTTCCACCTGGGTATCCATCTCTTGTGCACTCAACAAAGGTAGACTCTGATGTAGATGCCAGGAAGTACATGCTGACAGGAGCATTATACAGCTTTCTTCTTAGAGGTCTGCTAGAGCCTGAAATATACAGAGGCAGATGCTCACAGCTAACCATTGAACTGATGTTAAGGTTCTCAAGGAGGAGTGAGAGAGAAGACTGAAGGAGCTGAAAGGCTTTGCAGCCCTATGGGGAGAGAAACAATACCAACCAACCAGAGCTCCCAGGATCTAAACCACCAGCCTTGGAGCACCTAGGGAGGAACCCATGTCCACAACTGTATATGTAGAGGAGGATGACATTGTCAGGCATAGGTGGGTGAGGAAGTCCTTGGCCCAGTGAAGGCTGGAAGCCCCAGTGTGGGAAAAATCATGAGTGGGGAGGTGGGAGTGGGTGGGGGCATATCCTCATAGAAGTAATAAGAGGGTGAATTGGATAGGCAGGTCTTGTGTGTGGGGTGGGGAATGGAAAAAGTGGATTACATCTGAAATATAAATAAACTATCCAATAAAAATTTTTAAAAATTAAAAACAAAAAACTAAATAATAAACAAACCTTTAAAAATAAAAATAATAAGTTAATAAAAATAATTTTTAATTAATTAAAAAAATACGTTTCTCCTGTTTTCCTTGTAAGGCTTGTATATTACCAAGCCACTTTTTATTTGGGATTTTAAAGAAAATGATTATGGTGATTAAGAATAAAGTACAAAATATGAAGATGATAAAAACCATAACCTGTATTGAGCCAATTGCAGTGCAGTCGTTCAGCTTTTCATTTTCTGTTAGGATTTTCAAGCCATCTAGAGTAGCACTATTCAAGGTCCTCAGACCTTCCAATAGGATGCTTCCCTACCTTAACTCTCCCATTGAAGACCTCCCAGGTGACTTGCTAAAATTGCTGACTTCTCAGTTTTTCCTCAGCAGGAATGATCTCTCTCTATGTCCATGAGTCTTGGCAGAAATAAGGAGTATCAAAATGGTGTTTTAACAGACAAAAATCCCAGGCATTTACCTTTACCAAGGAAGACACATGAGCCAGATGCTGGGATGAGAGACTGCTGTTTCAGAGACACAGGCCAACACTTAGCTTACATCCCTACTCCACTGACATCTAGAAAGGATACTATCTTTTTATCAGACACAATCTGATGGTGTGTCTCACAGAGCCCTGTAAGCAATCCTGCTTTGGTGTTCTTGGTGCAGATAGGAGCGCCCCACACTCAGCCCAGAGCCTTTTTCATTGGTGGTTCAACTATTTCACTTTCTTGTGTCAAGAAATCTCCACACTGTTGCCAGCACCATGATGGATGCACATGTCTGTCCCAGGGCATCTGGGGGACAACTTTCAAATGCTAAGGACTTGGCTATCACACAAACACATTGCAACCTGCCCTGCAGGCTCTTCCTAGATGTGCTTTCAAACAACTGTAAATGATGAGGCAGGACATCTGTCCCCCTCCACAGTCATCCTGGCATGATTTCTCAGCAGTCTTTAATGGTTCATATTGCAGAATAAGGACAACTGGAGGGAAGAATGAGACAAGGACTATCTGGGCAAGGCTTGGACAGGAAACACTCAGTTGCACACATAGGAATTACTTTGGTGTTTCCAACCAAGCCTGGAGCAAATCCTGGCTTTGTAAGGAGGAGGTGCTCCATGGCTATGTCCCAGGAGAGTCTCCAGGAAAGGGTTCCTCAGCTTCCTGTCAGTACAGGGAGAACATTAGCAGGGAGCCAAAGGCAGTAGCCCATGACATCAGCAGTTCCTTCTTGGACATTCTATTGTCTCCCAGAGAGTCCTGGGCATCCCCTGTGATGTCACCATTGTTGTAGTGACGACAAGTGCAGCAACGTGTCTCACTCAATGTCTACAGGATATTGTAGAAACATGTTTTCTCGACTGAGGAGACATTTTCGGAGAGCAGAAGTGGACATAATAGAGAAAAGGGAAAAGAGGAAGGAGGCTGGCCTTTCAGCTGAGAGGAAAGAAGGACAAAGGAGGTGGTCTTGGCGAATGTGGAGTAAGTCCTGGGCAGTGCATGTTGAGAATCTGGGCAGGGCTGGCTTGAGCTAGCCTGTCCAGCAATGGGCACAGGAACTGGAGTCTCTAGGAAGCAAAAGGATTTCCATGATTATCACAGTTCTTGAACATGAATGATTTCAGAACATTACTTTCTCCATCCCTAAGGCAAGAGATGGCCAGTCCAAAGCTGTTATCCTGGGCAGTCCAAGTCTTTACTTTTACTGGGTATTATGGGTGTTTCATGGGAACAGAGTTATATCATCAGGAGTCACAGAGGGTCTAAGCTATGCCAGTTTAGGGCAGGACATCTCTGTACTTCACTCCCATGGCTTCTTATAGCTTCAGTGGTTATGTGACAGTAGCACCAGAGAGAGATTTGTGCTCCTGGCCATGACCTTATGTTCTCAGAACTCCTCTACCTCTTCTTTCTGAAAGTACTCACTTTAGCTTTCTTTATCACTGGTCCTGGGCAGCAAGCATTTCTCTACTGTAACCAAACACCTGTCAGACTTGATACACCCAGAAAGAGACTGGATCTTGTTGCCCCTTATAGGGGGGTTGTTGTTTCAGTAGGAAGAATTGCTCAGTGTGTTGGCCATGACCTTCCCCTGCATGACATTTTAATCCCATGTCCTGGGCCTAGAGTAACAGGGTAGGAGATCTGAGTATGCTATGCTCTCAAGGACCTGTGGATACTGAATTTACCATCTGCCTTGTGAAACCACAGGACTGAGGTCTCTAAAGCCAAGTTGAACTTTGTACAGTTGATAATGATCCTGAAGAAGCCATCTCTCAGGTCACTATAAGCATGCGTAGGGAGACCTACGAAACACCTGGCTGCTAACATCTCCTGGTCTCTCTTGAGTGATGTGGGAGCTGAAATCCACTGAGGTGGCACCTCAATTGTGAACCAAACTCTTTGTTGTTGTGTTCAGCTCCAGACATGTTTTCTTGTGTTTTGGCCTCAGGGTGGTTGTTGGTAACCACACACTACCCCTAGCTTTGGGCCACTATGTTGTGGCCCACACTGCTCAACATGTGGGGCTAAGAGCTCTGGTCAAGAGAGAGAGAGTACAGATGGAGGGACAAGAGATGGGAAGAATGGAGACAAGACTGAGGGTGTGACCAAGTCTCATTGACTGTCTCTTGTCTCCTACATTGCCTCCCTCTTATTATCTCCTCTTATTGTCTCCTTCTTATTGTCTCCTGTCTCTTGCCTCCCTCTTCTTGTCTCCTCATTGTCTCCTTAGTGTCTCCTGTCTTTTTCCTTTCTCTGACTGTCTCCTCCTACTGCAAGGAAATCCTGGGTATTTATAAGCACAAGCAGGGGAACACAGCTGAAGACTCTTTATCATGTGCACCATGCAGCTGGGGTCACTAAACACCAAATCAAGATATGTGGGCAGAACTAGATGTTTACCAGAGTGGGCTCAGCTGTTGTAGGCTGTTGAAAACCGAGTCTCCTATCAGCGTAATATAGTTCGAGGTGGCTGCAAAGTTGATAGTCACTTTCCGCTAAAAGTTGGCTCCCAACATGTGATCTGTACATGCTCTATGCATTCTCACTATTCAAGTTCATTGGGTTTCCTCTACCTGCAGGGGTTGGCAGAAGGACATCATCCCCTGCAAGTGTCCTCATGAAGAAGCTGGCCAAGGAGGAAAAGGAGAGGCTGACAGAAGAGCTGCAACTCATTACCCAGAAGAGAAAGGAAGAGAAAGACCAACTGATCTTTCTCACAGAGGAGGGATCCATTAAAAAGAGGTGTGCATTGCTCCAAACCTGTGGTGTCAGATGGGGTCTGCAATGTCACTCTCCTCTTATTCATTAAAGGTGGTGGGTTCTAGGAAGCTGTATCTCCAGAACATCCTTGTGCCCTACCTCATGTCCCTAAATACTTCTTAGAGGAAAGGCAGAACCTGAAGCTTGGTCAGGAGGGAGTTGGGAAATGCACTCTTCTGCTTCCTCCAATGAAAAGTTGAATTGTGGTCTGAGGAAAGAAGTCAGGGATGGAGGTCGTGGAGAGTGAGTTCCCAGCATGCATTTGGAAAGCCCTTACCAAGCTGTGGCTTTGTGAAGTTCTAGATGCTGTTTATGGTGAGTCTTTGTGCTTGGATGCCAGGGGACTGAGTGCTGGATGCTCCTGGCAGCAGCTGGAGGGGCCTGGTCCCACATTGTTCATCTCAGTGCTTGAGTAGAAGGCCTGAGCCTCAGGACTGTTCCTCTATGTCTGTGTGCCTTATACTCTGAGACAGCAATGTTGCATGCATGTCTTCTGCATCTCATTGCTTTCTCTGACTCTGTTCCCTTTTCCCATTCTTGTGGGTTTGTCCAGTTTTGTGAGTCCAGGTATGTGTGTACACATGCACATACATGTGCATGCATTTTGTATGTTTCCATTTCCCTCCACACTTTGGAATCTAGGGTTCTGTGATTTGGCCTGGGGATTTACCTGTTTAAGAGTTTCAGGGTGCTGTGAGTGCTGAGGTCTGGGAGGCCCCACTATACACTGCACTGCTCTTTGCCTATGTCATCACAATTGTCCATACATTTGTATTCCGTGGGCAGACTATACAGCTGTGGAAATGTCTGGTCTCATCTCCAGAATTATGTGTAATGTCTGTCTCAACACTATAATTATCCAAGATGTAGAATCTTTTTTATGGGATTCTGTATTGTATCCCTGTTTTGGCTGGACAAATACTTGTGGCCTATGCTCTTTGAGACCACACCAGTCTAGACTGTCCTCCATCCCTACTGTGTTAAAATAGGCCATCCTCCATCTGGAATCCTAGCATTTGCTGTGCTGGGGCCAGGATAAAAAGTTTCCAAAGGTGAAGAACATGCCAGTACATAGAATCAAGGATGTGGCCTTCCCAAGCTGGGGTAGTACAGAATCCAGGCAGAGTTCATGTGTTCCTGAAAGCCCATGTTCATGGAATCCAATCTTCCTGGGGCCAGGTCCTTCCCCAGGCTAAATCCACAGTATGAAGTACTGAAGTACAAAGAGAAGAAGGTCATGTCTTTTCGGCACAACTTAGAGAAGGACACCTTCAAGGCCTATGAAACCCAGCAGCAGCTCAAGAAAGAGACTAACTTCTATAGGTAAGTACTGGTCAGGGAGACCTGCATTTGTGGAATGGCCATTTCTGCATTCCTTTGATTCTGGACTAGAGAGTCTGAAGGTCTGTGTCTCTCCCTTCTGCTTTTTAGCCATGAGTGTGCCTTGGGCCTTTTGGACTGCATCTTCATAAGTCTGAAAGAGACTGTCACACCTCCCAGCATTGGTCAGGCATCCTCAGGAGCTTATCCATAGAACAGGGTTTCAGATCCTGAGAGGTTTAGTATGCAGTACTCTGCCTCAGGGACTTAGGCAGGGTGTTACAGAGCTGAGTGGGATGGAAAACATAGATAGTATGTCCTCTCATTGTTTCTACTGACCTACATTGATTGTATTTTCCCCCTACAAGTTGATGTTGCCCAAGTGCATTGGGCTGTCATGAATAGATTGAGATTTCTCTTCCTTTTTTATTTGAGAGTCATGGGCCTTATTGTTATTTGGGCTGCAGCCATTATTTTTTTTCGTCCCTGAATTGGCTGTTTGCTGATTGTGCAGCTCTGATGGATGTAGGAGGTATATTGTGTTAGATCTTCATGGGAACCTGGGTCCTGGTGGAGTTAATGACACTTGGAAGTAGGAATGGGAGGAAGGAGGAGGCTGCAGGATCTTACTATGCAGATGTTGTTTTTAGCAAGCTGCAGAAGAGGATAATGATTGAGAAGGATCTTCTACATGAGCATTTGGACACACTGAACCAGGCAGTGTACATTGACTTTCGTGTAATCCAAAAATATTTGGTTGGCTTCAACCTAAATGATGAAGAGGAACAGAAGACCAGCAACCTCCAGACCCAACATCATCAGGTAGGGACAAGCATCTGAGTTTGAGTAATATTGTCTGATGACATTTGCACATTGGATCCATCTTTGCTTTAGCCCAGCACCTTTCTAATCCATACTCCCAACCAGCCACCCACCTCATGCAATGTAGTTGTTCATTGCTCTGTCTAAGCACAACTATTCTGGGACATTAGTCTTTTGTGAGACACTGAATTATGGGCAAGTGTACCTTGTTGCTCTGCTTGAAGCTGCAGTCCAATAAGTTTAACAGAGAAATAACCTGTCACATCCCTGCAATTTGTCATGATAGGAGGGTTGCTGTGCAGACCTTTGAGTGAGTTCTGGGTCCTGAGGCAGTGTCATGCAGAGGTTCATGTGACATGCTAGGTCCAAGCACCTTGGAGGGATTATAGCCAAGTGTAAATGTCAAATGAGTGGTTCTCATCGTCTATGACATGGGTGGCATGTGGCCTTCTCCTTTCTTCCTGTAACCCAATGAGGTCTTTTCCACTGCCTTGTTCTTGGTTTGCACTGATAGAAGTCTGAGTGGCAGCTTCTTAGCCCATGTTTTTGTGAGTGTTGCTGGATATTTTGCCCTGCCTGCAGATTTAGCAGCAGTGGGTTCAGTTAAAAGATCAATGTTGACTGTCTTGATGTGGTGGTGGGAGGCAGCAGCCTGAGAGCTGACATTCCATAGGTCTTTACCAACCCTATGTCTTAATAACTGCCTTCCTCTCCCAGGTCTCAGAAACTGCAAGAGAGCTGAAATTGGCCACATCCCAGAAAGAGCACCTCCTGCAGGATGAGTTGCCACCTCAGGAGCCCCCTGCTAAGCTCCATCCTCAAGAGCCAGAGAATCCCTTGGATAAATCTTCTTCCACATAGTTCCTTCATCAGTGTCAATAAGCCCTAAGTGAGCCAGCCTGGCTGATTTGGGCTCTGATTCCCTTTCCTGTCCTTTCAAGACCAGTTGAGAGAGAACTGAGTTGACTGTTGCCACCAACTGTCCAAGAGGAGAAACAGCTGTAGTCTGTGCTGCTAAGTGTGCAGTGAGAGAAAGCTGCTCAACAATGTTTTCTTTAGGGTTTGTTTCAAGTTTTGTTTTCCGTTGTTTGCATTTTTATTATGTTATAGGGAAGTTCTATGTTCTTTTTATCATTTTTCATTTTTGGTTTTTGCTTTAAATTCTTTATATTAACTGTTCTTTTTAAGCATATTTTTAAAGTTTTCATTTATTTATGAATAAAAATTGATTTGCAACTCTTGACTCTTAAGACCATCTTCCTTATTCATGTGTTCTGTCCCCTCCTGCAGACCTAGAACACACAGGCAGAGTTGGATCTTTGTAAGTTCCAGGCAGACTGGCCTACTCAGAAAATTCAAGCCACCAAGGGTACACAGGTGATGATGTCTTTTTAGTGGATAATGTAGCTTCCACCATGGATACACACTTTATGATGTATTTCCTACTCCTAAAATATAGCTCTCTATAGCAGACACTCTCTACTGACCAGGTGAAGCAGATATTATGTAATATACTGGCATTGCTCTACAGCTGCTGAGGAAATAACAACATTCACAAAGGAGGATGCAATAAATCAGGAGTCCCAGAAGTATGTGCCTCAGCTTTTCTTGCAAAACATCATCAGTGATGACCACACAACAGATAAAATGACCTTCTATGTCATGCTCTGAAACAACTTTTGATAGATGCTATTGTTCTTGAACATACATTTGCTGTGTTTTGTTAGTGCTGTTTACATTTACTTTTATTATCTATGTGAATGGTTTTTTTTGCTACGGTATATCTGCAGTCCCTCCTGATTCTAGTTCCCTCAGAGGCCAGAAGAAGGTATAATAGCCATGTTGTAGATGATTGTTAGGCACCATGTGAGACTTCTGAGAGAACAGCAGATGCTCTAAGCTATGAGTCATGCCCATACCTCCTGCAGTTGGCTACTTTCCTTCTAGGGCATGTGGTGTGTTAGGTGGACGGGATCACATTCAGTCCATGGAGATATGTAGGTAGATGTGTAGGTACAGGTGCTTGAGCTGCTCATGGTCTTTGTTGAGGCTGCCAGGTATCTATGAGGGTCTCTGTTGTGCCCAATGCTCTTTGTGTGTTCAGGATCATGCTCCAGCATCCCTTATTTTTAATTTTAGAGCAGATCTTTCACCTCTAATGTAGGAGGACAATGTAGATAAGGCCTATACTTAAAACTGAGAACTGAGGGTAGCCTCATGTAGGAAGTGCAGGGACAATGAATTTGTCTTGATAACAAGAAAAGTGTCTTAATCTAAGCAATTTGGGGAGGAAGCTCAAGAGCAGCCACAGTGAATGGAGTTTGCAGCTGTGACCACATGTTTCTGATGTGGATCAACATGTGCAAGTGTTGGGAACCAGACTCTGCCTCAACGCTTTGGGGTTAAGTGCTCTGGTCAAGAGAGAGAGTGGGGCTGCAGGGCCAGGAGTCTCGAAGAATGGAGACAAGACAGGGTGTGATCAAGTCTCTTACCAAGTCTCAAGTCTCCCTTATTGAAGGGAATTCTGAGGTATTTATAGGCTTTTGCCACATGCCTTGTAGGAGTGTGGATACCACGTGCCTTGCAGGTGTTGAAATGAATTAAGCCTTACAGGAGTCTATAGCGTGGATAGCACGTGTACCGTGTGCCTTGCAGGCTTGGATACCACGTGTGCCTTACAAGCAAATATGGCCTGGATAGCATGTGGACAGCATGTGAACCACATGCCTTGTAGGCATGGCTTTCACATGCACCTTGCAGCTGGGGGCAATAAACAGCAAAACAAACTATGTGGGATATCAGAGTGTGCTTCAGCTGTTGTAGGCTATTGAAAACCAAATCTCTTATCAGGGTATATGGTTCCAGATGGCTGCAAAGATAATCTAGCCACTTTGTGATAAAAGTTGGCTCCCAACATGCAAGGGTGGAGCCTTGGAAGGACAGTTGAAGCTGTTCTTTTGTCATAGCAGACAGATCTGGGAGTCCATTGAGGAAGTCCTCCTTCCAGGTGACCTTTATGCAATATATGGAATGGAAGTGATTCATGGAGACTAGAGATCAGTCAGAGAGTCAAAGTGTTAAGGAAGTAATCCACAGATAGTCACTGCAAAGCAGAACATGTAAAAGCTCAGCAGCCAGAGCATCAGGGAAGCAGCTTTGGTTCCTCTCTCCCATAGGTCTTCGGCTTCTTATGAGCTGATCCTGACATCGAAGCCTACATCAGTAGCAGCATACTAGAGGACAGGTGAGATGAGATTTAGACCATGTTACTGTTGTATTTGTGGGGTCCCCTTGAATATCCTAGTACCTTGAGGGGACTTGGTACTCACATCTGGGCCATCACAACAGTGAGTGCTGTGTTTGGTAAATCCTACCAGATGCAAACATAACCTGGAGTTTTCTACTGGCACACATGACATGAGTCAATAGCTAATGTCAGCCTTTATCAGACTAACCTGTCCTTAATGTACAATGTGGACTGAGGTTTGTTATATTCTCTCCCACGTAGCTAAATATTCCCAATCTTGAAAGCTTTCAGCAAGCCATTCTCATGAAGCAGTCTTGAGATGGCAACAGTGTCAGCTGAGTGTCTTCATCCAGCCTACCCTGTAATTGTTATAGAAGATGAATTGGGTTCCAGACCTGGAATGTAATTTAGAGGTGGAGTATTTGCCTAGGTTTCACAGTGTAGTAGGTTGACCCATAGTCTGGGAGCTACAGGAGAAAAGCAATAAAATAAAGAACCCAATTGTTCTTGAGATGTAACCTACAACAAAAGGAGAATCTTCATAGGTGCTTTCAAGTCACTCTAACCTCTTGGCTACCCCACAAACCCAGCATCCTCCATGGATTCCAATTTTAGTGTGTTTTTATTAATGCACACATAATTCTAAGTGTGCAAACAATGTGCACAATGTCAGGAATGCATCCACACACACACACACAAAAACACATACATAGGCATCACTGAGAACATCAATGCAGATAAAAAGCTCATGAAATACCTTGGTTGAGATGATCAGCTGATGAGATGGATCAACTGGTATCCAACCATGGTGCCAAACTTAGAAACAGGAGTGCCTTCATTAAAAAAAAACTTGGTAAAAAACATAATTCCCACAGACTTCCTCTGATGTCTGTGTTTGTATGTGTGTGTTTGGGTGTGTCTATGTGTGTGTACATGTGTGCATTCATGAACCCATTATAACTGTTTTGAATATGAGTCAGAAGACCAACTACTGTTGAGGTGTGTACAGACCTCTGTTAATGTGTTATGGCATCTTGCAGGTAACACTGACATAGTGGGCTTCTTCAATTTACCCTGCAACAGGACTATGGAGGGTTTTCAGCGTGGCTGTCTTTTGCATCACCCACCACAGAGAACAGCAAGAGTTTCATTTATTACATGCTGCAGTTCCATAGGTGAGGCAAAGCCTCATCCCAATGACAGGGTGGTAGGATTTGATGGCAGGAAAGAAATCAGAGATCAAATCAAGCAATTAATAAACAATGATAATAATATGAACAGTTATGGAAACCTAGAGGTGGTTCTTTTTGAAAATCAACAAGATATACAAGCCCTTACTGACATGAAATAAAAGCCAGAGAAACACTACACAAATTAAAAGAATCAGAAATAAAAATGGAACATAACAACAGACACAGAACAAATTAAAAAAATAATTAGGTGTAACTTCAGAAGCCTGTGCTCCAAAAAATTGGAAGATCTACAGGAAATGGGTAATAGTCTAAATAGATACCAATTACTAAAGTTAAATCCAGATCTGGTAACATAACTAAATGATCCTATAAACCCTAAAAAAAATAAAAACAGTCATCAAAAGTCTTCCATATCCACCTACCCCAAATAAAAGGCCCGGATCACTTAGGTTTAAGGCAGAACTGGACCAGTCTTTTAATGAAGACCTAAGACCAATAGTCCTCCAACTATTCCACTAAATATAAATAAAATGAATATTGCCAAACTCCTTTTCTAAGGCCACAATCAAACTGGTAAATAAATCACATAAAGATACAACATGAAAGGGAAATTAGAGAGAAACTTCCACCATGAACATTGAAGGAAAAACACTCACAGAATCCAAGAACACATGAAAGACAGCAGCGAGGATGACCAAGTTGATTCATTGTAGAGATACAGGGGTGATTCAATACAGGAACATCCATAACTGAATCCAGAAAAATAACCCACTGGAAAAAAACTACATTGTCATCTTATTAAATGCTGAAAAGCCTACATATCATCTTGTTAAAAATCCTGTAGAGTGGGGGGATACAAGATGCATACCTATATATAATGTAAAATAAGATATTATATAATTTTTATGTATAATGTAATTATATCTATAATAATAAAGTATATAAGCAATAAACTCAAGCCAATAAAAACATCAAATCAATGAAGAGAAACTTAAAGCAATTTCACTAAATTCATGGCCAAGACAAGGCTACCAACTCCCTATGTCTTCAACAGAGTTCTTGAATTTTCAGCTAGAGCAATAAGACACCTAAAGGACATCAAAGGGATGCAAATGAGAAAGAAAATCGCACAGGAGGTGATAGTATAAGTAAGTGAGTGCAGAGGGTTTACCAGAAAACACCTTCAGCTCATAAACACCTTCAGCAAAGTGGCTGGATAAATAAGGAACTAAAAAATCATAAGCACTCTTTATCCAAAAGATAAACAGATGGAGACAGAAACAAGGAAAGCATCACACTTTAAAATAGTCAGAAATAATAGAGTTTCTTTGTGTAACTCCAAGGAAGCAAGTGAAAAATTTTATGACATCATCTTCAAATCTGAAGAAAGAAACAGAGGAAGATATCATGAGAAGGAAAGATCTGCCATCCTCACTCTATAAGGTGGGAATGGATACTTAAGACTTGGAGTCTGTAGTCCCACTAACCCAACAACTGGCAGCAGTGAATGGCAAGTCCAAAACCCTTTGATTTGCTCAGTCCACAAGGCTAGTCTTTCCTCCCAACTTCTGAAGAAGCTGGGACCCTGAAGGAGAAGGTTCCAATACAAATGCTGGCAAGTTAATACAAGCAGGTGAAGAAGAGAGAGTCTACCTTGTTCCAATGTCCTTATAGAAGCCTCCAGTAGAAGGTGTAGCCCAAGTCCAGGATTGGAGACAGAGAGGAGTAGTGCTGTAGATGGATTAATGAAGAGACCCCTCATAGTGTTATCTGGAGCTCAACAAGCACAAGCATCAAAGTGAAAAAGACGGAGAATGGAGAACGGAGCAGATGCCCGGCTCAAGCCTCCTGCCCAGACAGGCTCCAGCAGGGAGACCTCTCAGAAATCACTGAATTCCTCTTCCAGGATTTCACCTCTAGTTCTGTTTTCCAATTTGCCTGTGAACAATAAAATGGAGCACAATAATAACGACAGTAAACAGAACCATGACTTAACGCATAGGAAAAGTCCTTCGGGTCCAGTGAAGTCACCAACCCTGTCCCCTGTTGGAACTACTCCTGTGAAATTAAAGCGGGCTGCTCCTAAGGAAGAGGCAGAGGCCACAAATCACCTGAAGCCTCCCGAAGCAAAAAAGGAAGATACAGCATGTTACATGGCCATAACGGGAAACCTCCAAAATGTAAATAGAGCTGCAGCCGCAGTTTGCAGATGAGTCCACAGTACTTAGAGAGGTCCTGAATACTGTGGGGTTTTCTTGAGGTTTAAAATAGGTTTGGAAAAATGAATCTTTCCCTTCTCTCCCTCCCTCTATTTCTTCTTCCCTTTCTTACAGTGTCTTGACTTTCATGTTCCAGTTAGGGAAGAATTTCTTTTTAAAACACAGCTTTGTACACATCCTCTTTACATATCTTTTCCCAAGCAGAAGCATATAGCAGTTCACAGTATTGTGGTAAATATGACCACCTGCAATTTGAAGGGTTTGCCAAGAAAAGTGTGTTGATCGTGTTGATGGAAAAGCTTTCTGCTCTTCCATTATGTGTGCCACTTTGTCCCACAGAAGGCAGAAGGGAAGTCAGGGCTTGCCATTCCTCCCTCTCAGTGGCAAAAGCTGCTATGTCTTTAGAATGGTCCTGTCTTACAGGGGCCCTGCCTGCTCTTTTCTTATGCGGCTTGAGTTCTCACTGTGAGTTGAGCTATTTCTTGTATGAGCTTTATCTTTTTAAACTGATTTCAAAGTCTTTGGGCTGGGTGATCATGTTAGAGTCAGTACTCCATGTCAGAAAGTTTGGGAATGATGGGTCCTAGAATTCTAGACCTAAGAAAATCCAGAACATGTGGTGGTGGTGGTGGTGGTGGTGGTGGTAGTGGTGGTGCTTATTAGTATGCTGTGATTAGGCAGTCGTCGTTGTCAGGACGCTGGAGTTGGGATTCACTGTAGTGTGCAGCAGAAAGTGGACTCCTTGCTGAAGAGATTCATGTGCTGTAATACAGCTTCCTGCAGGGCTGTCCCATGCAGGGTTAAGTGATAGTCATTTTATTTTTGTACAGGTAGCATTATCCACTTGTATAATGCAGGCAAATGAGAAAATACTGTTTGCTTTACGTTTGTGACTTCTAGTGTCTGTTCCTTCCTTTATATTTCTAACTACAAGAAAAAGATACTTCATACTTTTTTCCATGTATAATCTTCAAATTGTTGGTTTGCCTTGTTGGTATGCCTTAGGGTCATGGCCTTTCATTGATTTGTTAAAACAACCATTTTAGTTTATCAGAATAGCCTTACAAAAAAAAATAACTCAGCCTTGCAGGTAAGTACTGTTCTTAGCCGTCAACCCTGTAGTTTTTAAGTGTTCTGCTTTTTTTTTTCCAGACTAAATTTGTACACATAAGACAAAATTTATGATATTAAGTGTTGCATGAATTGGTGATGCTACATTAACAGTTTAAATACATCGTATCTGCAGGGTTGGTAAGCTGATACTGTTGACAGGAACTGTGCTCCCTATGTAATCGTTGAGGTGGATTTTAGAAGCACAGCCTTTAGAGTAGAACGACACAGTATACTTTATATTCTGTTGACCGCTCTGCATCCACCGGCCTTTCTCTCTTTAAGGAGAGAGTTAGCCGTTTGACAGTTTTAAGTCAGTGGGAACTTATTTTTAGTTATTCAGTGAAATTAATTTTTAATTTGTATATTTAACTTACAGAGTAGGTTGGTAATAACAGCTGAACTGTGTAACATTGTTGCTTCAAATTGAAGTTTATACTATGAACATTCAGCATCTACGCTCACATAGCAGCATAATATTGAGCTGTCTTGATTTTGAGAAGTGGAGAAGCATTGACCCATGCACTGTGTATTACGTAGTGCCTCCATCACGGATCGCCATGCCTCCTGAAGGGATCATGGAACTGGCTTCCTCCGTGTGATGAAGCATACCAAGTACTGGGAATCTGGAGCAGCAGCACTGGGAGTGTTGTTCTGAAGTAGTGTTTCAGTTTGGGTTAGAAGGACTCGATGAGAGTAGTGAAGGGTTCTGGAGTAAGTTTACTCAGTCGTATATACAGTTGGTAGTGTTGCTTTTGATTCTGTATCCCAGTGAGGCAAGCTATTCTTAATCTTGGGTTGGGCAAATGAATGGCATTAGAGGCAGTAGGAAGCTCTGGTTGAGGTACAAAAGCCACCACAGCAACCACTGGCAGGTCAGCCTCATTCCTTTTTTTCCTACTTTGTATATTCTGGTCTCTTTCCCACTCTCCTTCCTCTCTTCTCTAGGTCTAAGCTTCAGATTTAGATCTGCAGATTGTATTGTGTCTGTGACCTTACTCCATTCACAAAGGAGTAAAGATAGTCTGATCCCAATCCTCTTACATCTGAGGGAGTCATAGACTACTGTGTGAATCCTACAGTCTGGAATCCTGTAGCACCAGGACACTAAATTGCTTCCCAAAGGCTGTCACAGGAGCATAGTTTCCCAGAGTAGCCTTATTAGGCTAGGCAGCTGCCAGACACTTGGAAGAAGGTTTCACTACTGCCTTAAGGCTGTATTTGCTGGTAGTGAAATTCTTCAGAATTGAAATTTTCATTTGAAATTCTGTTTTGGTTGACTTAAGTTTGAGAGACAGATCTAAAACTGATATAGAGACTCATTCAACAGCAATGACCTTTTAAAAACTTACATTAAGTAAAACTGCCAGTAGATTAAATCATCCCCAATGTAAGAGCATTCTCTACTTACTACTGTGGAATTTGAGCATTGTTGAGAGGCTACTAATTGGACAACATGTTTTTAAGTGTGCTTTCATTAAATGCTTGTGTAAGTTTTGTAACTCAGTATAGAAAAGGTTGACCTTATAATGTACATTTTTTGTATATATAGTCTTTTAAGTAGCCTTGTCCTTATATAAATAAACTGAATAAAACTAAAATTTAAAAAAGAAGGTGTAGCCCAGATGACAGATGTGTGCAACCAAACCTGAATGTGGAACTTGCTTTGTTCCAGGCTGACCTTGAACTCAGATATGCTTTGTTCAGACTCCTGTGATTTGAGGCATGTACACAGTGCCTGGGCCTAAGCATTTCATGGCAAATCTTCCTCAAGATCCATGACAAGATCTGCATAAGAAGCCTGTGTCCTCCCCATCCTGTTGCTCTTCTTCACAGATGTGCCCTGTTTCTGTCTTGTAATTCATTGTAGAAGCAGACAAGTCGACAAGCAGGAAGTAGCCATCATAACAAGTCAACTTCAAACCTCCATCTCCTTGTTCCAGTGTCTGGTATCTATCCATGCTCTGGGCACCTCCAAGAGCATAGGCCACTTCTCCAGCAATGCATGGTTGTCTCCATTCCATTGGTGATGTTCATGATAGTCAACCCATAATACTGGCATCACTAACCTGGTGGTTCTGTTGCAACAGGATTTCACGAATATCCTCTCATAGACTCTCTTCATGTGTCAAGGTTCAACTTATCTGCAAGAGCCCTTCAGTCCTGGGACATCAGCTGCAACTGAGGCTTCACTTTCACTCATGGTCTTCCCTTGTCTCTCACACTGCCAAGCCTCAGCTGCCTTTCATGTCCCCTTCATATTTTCAAACAGTCCCACTGGGTAATCCTTGCATATTACCTAGTCCAGTATAACCACTAAATGTATAACCTTCACTTTCTCTGGAACAGTTTCTGTGTTCTCTTTGAACACAGTCCCCAGATTTCACCTCAGTGGTGCTAGTTTCTTCTTAACCACTGCTAATTTCCAAGCTCCTGCTAGGCAGCATCAATTGTCCCAGTAACCCCATGTACTCTCGACCCTAACAGCAGATCCATGGGCCTGAACCTGCCAAGTTCTACTTCTTGCTGGGCCTGGAACATGCAACCTTGTGCTATTACATCCTCACCAGATTTCAGTTTTAATGATTCCATTCACTGCCTAAGCTTCACAGACATGGAACTTGTTCTCTACACTGACCTTGAACTCAGACATATGATGGCTCTGTCTCCACAATGATGGGACTAAGGGTATAATTTACCATGCCTGGACCTAAGCTTTTGTCTGCCTGGAACTCTCTCTCTTCTAGACTGGCCTTGAATTTGGAGATCTCCTTAAGATTTCCATGGTCACTATTCTTCAAGGTCTAGATCAAAAGACTCTGCTTCCAGCCTAAAGTTCTGGACCACAAGTGTGCTCTCCATTTTGGGATAGAACTTTGTAACACATATAAAGGACAAATAAAAACAATAAGCAGTTAATAACACTGAATGTGACATAACTATTGAGAGTTCATATTCAAACACAATAAACTTAGCTGGTCAGGATCTTTCTGTGAGATCATTGTTTCTTGAATCTGGTTATCTCCTTCAACCCAGGATCCAGCTCCATTGAACTTCCTACTGCTCCTTTATGGATTGCACCTCATAGTTTGGACTTTCCTTTATCAGCTTGGTAAACTTCATCAAAACATTTTTCCTGAAAGTGAACCAGAGGACAGTGTATGCTGGGTTTTGTTAGACTTCCTTTTTCAGGCACTGACTTGACTCTCTTCATGCTAGCCTGTGCCTCCTCAATCTCAGATAAGGGTAGAAACAGCCTTCTTCATCACCATCATACCACACAAACAGTGTCTATGCCACATTCTGATATCCTATTCTACTTAATCCTCTTGGGCCATGTCTGCCCAGTTCAACTCAATCCTAGCAATGAAAGCTGTCATATTCTTACTGGAATAGAGCATGGAGCAACATTTAATGTGTTCTACAGTTTTTCAAATCAAATGGGCCAAAATCCACATTGTTCCAGTCAAATCATGGTCAGACCTATCACAGGAATATGCCATTCCATGTACCAATTTCTGTCTAAGGTAGAGTTTTACTGCTGTGGACAGATACCATGACCAAGGCAACTCTCCTAAGAGACAAAATTTCATTGGGAGTGACATAGAGGTTCAGAGGTTAAGTCAATTATCATCAAGGTGGGAACAATTCAGGATCCAGGCAGGCATGGTACAGGAGGAGCTGATAGTTGTACATCATCTGAAGGCTGTTAGCAGAATACTGGCTTCCAGGTAGCTAGGAGTAAGGTATTAAAGGCTGAGCCTACAGTGACACACCTACTCCAACAAAGACACACCTCCAATTAGTGACACTCCCTGAGCTGAGCATATACAAACCATCACACAAGGATAGCTAAAGCAATCTGGCAAAATACAAGAAATTGTGGAAGTATCACTGTTTCTGATTTAAGCTGTAATATAGAGGAATATTAGAATCTCTTTTCAAATGACCTTGCTTATCGAAATGAAAACATCTACCATCTTCAGTTTTCTTAAGAGTTTTAGAAGTTCCTTCTCTTATCCAATCAGCATTATACATGTGAGGTCCAGTATCAGTTGTACCTCTAATCCATTCCTCTTTTAGTGCTGATCTTGCCTTGCCTTTAAAGGTGGAATCAAAGGTTTGCATTCTGAACTGGATTCTTCAAAAGCCAAAGATTTGATCCATATTCTTCAGGCTTCTGAATCTGATAGTCTTCTATTTACCACTGAAGTCATTTTTTTTGTTGTTGTTGCAAAAAATTAGGGAAGGCTTTCTTTGGTATTCGGATAATTTTAGTAAGTGATTCAGTCCTCTTTTCTGAGAATTTAATCCCAAACATTTAAAGCTGCTAAATGACTTCCTACCAAGGTTTCATCATCCAATTCAAGCTGGCTTTAGGACTCAGCATATTTACCTTTACCTAGCAACAGGTCATGGGAAATATCAATGCCTCTGATTTGATTTCTTTGTTCTGTAGCCCTGGTTTCCTCTTTCCCCTGTAAGTGAAGCCTAGCTTCCAATACTGCCATTGTAAACTATTTGCCATCTCAGGGAGAAGTTCTGTCCTGAGTTGTCCATGAATTTAACCTCTTCTTCATATAAGATGAAACAAGCAGGAAACAACTGCTTGCTGAAACCTTTTAGATCTAATATGTGTAAAAGATTCTGTGTAATTTCTCCATAATTTTGAGGGTACTTATTGTCTCATGGTATTCCTTGTATAGTGAGTGGATAAACTAAGATAGTTTTTCTAACACTCTTGAATCACCTACTTGAAGTTTTATTTTGCAGTGTCTTGTAGGCTCTAGGTGAAACATATTTGACTGTGTCTGCATATATGTGTTGAGCTTTTTCTAATGCTTGTCTAAATTTCTCTGTGTCTGAGTATTTTTATTTTAATTCTTTCTTCTCTTTTGGCTGGGGCAGACACCTAGCTGGTCTGCTCCTGTGAAGAAGACACCATATCCTTAACCCTCATAGTAGAACCACTGCAAGAGCAGTGTGTAAGAACACTCTCTCACTACCCTATGCCACAGAGCTATAACTGAGAGACTGGGGAACTCAGGACCCATCAGCCACTCACCCCCTGCCCCTCCAGAATACCACCCTCTTCCAACCCTCGCTTGTTTTGTTTGTTTGTTTGTTTGTTTTGCCTTGTTTTGGGTTTTTTGTTTGTTTGTTTTTGTTTTTGTTTTTTTGGCTGGGGAAGACTCCTAGCTGGTCTCTTCCCAGGAAGACACCATATGCTGATCCATCCTAGAGGAACCACTACACTCAGAGCAGTGGGTAAGAACTGTCTCCCACTATTCTACAGCCCAGAGCTATAAGTGGGAGCCTGGCAAACTCAGGACCCATCAGCCACCCAAACCCTGCACCTCTGGAATACCACACCCTTCAACCCCTTTCTTGGTCCTTTTGGCTGTGGCAGACACCTAGCAGGTCTGCTCCCAAGAAGCCATCATATCCTGAGCCATCCTTGAGGACCCAGTGCACTCAGAGCAGAGAAGGAACCACTGCACTCGGTGCAGTAGGATTTAAGGACCCCGAAGGAGGCCAGAGTCCTAGCAGTTCGTCCACCCAGGAACTCAGGATCACAGGATCACAGAGACATCTGGACTCTGAGGAGTTCTGACATAAGCAAGATAACTGGAAAGACAGGCTCCAGTCAGAGACAGTGAGTGCAGGTAGCACTAGAGCTAACCAGATGGTAAAAGGCAAGCACAAGAACATAAGAAACAGAAACCAAAGTTACTTGGCATCATCAGAACTCAGTTTTCCCATTATAGCAAGCCCCATCACACCAGAAAAAGCATGATTCAGAATTAAATTCACTTCTCAAGATGATGATAGAGGACTTTAAGAAGGACATAAATAACTCCCTTAAAGAAGTACAGAAGAACACAGGTAAACAGGTAGAAGTCCTTAAAAGAGGAAACACAAAATTCCCTTAAAGACCTGCAACAAAACACAACCAAACAGGTGACGGAATTAAACAAAACTATCCAGGATCTAAAAATGGAAGTAGAAACAATAAAGAAATCTCCAAGAGAGACTACCCTGGAGATACAAACACTAAGAAAGAATTCAGGAGTCATAGACACAAGCATCACCAACAGAATACAAGGGGGAGAAGAGAGAATTTCATGTCCAGAAGATATCATTAAAAAAAACATTGACAAAACTGTCAAAGTAAATGCAAAATGCAAAAAGCTCTGAACCCAACACATCCAGGAAATTCAAGACACAATTAGAACATTAAACCTAAGGATAATTGGTATAGATGGTAGTAAAAGGGCCAGTAAATATCTTCAACAAAATTTTAGAGGAAAACCTGCCTAAACTAAAGAAAGAAATGTCCATACAAATACAAGAAGCCTCCAGAATCCCAAATAGACTAGACTAGAAAAGAAATTCCTCTTGTCACATAATAATCAAAACATCCAATACACAAAACAAAGACAAAGTACTAAAAGCAGTAAGAGAAAAAGGTAAAGTAAGATATAAAGGTAGACCTATAAGAATTACACCAGGCTTCTCAACAGAGTTTATAAAAGCCAGAAGATCCAGGACAGATATCATACAGACCCTAAGAGAACACAAATGGACCCCAGACTACTATACCCAGCAAAACTCTAAATTACCATAGATGGAAAAACTAAGATATTCCACATAGGACAAAACCAAATTTACACAATATTTTCCCACAAATCCAGCACTTCAAAGGATAATTGATGGAAAACTCCAACACAAGGAGGGAAACTACAACCTAGAAAAAGCAAGAAAGTAATCTTCCAGCTACCCCCAAAAAAGATAGCTACACAAACATAATTCCACCTCTAATAACATAAATAACAGGAAGCAACAATCATTTTCCTTAATATCTCTTAACATCAATGTACTCATTTCTCCAATAAAAAGACATAGACTATCAGACTGGATACATAAACAGGACCCAGAATTTTGCTGCATGCAGGAAACGCACCTCAGTGACAAAGACAGACACTATCTTAGAGTGAAATGATGGAAAACTATTTTCTAAGCAAATGGTCCCATGAAACAAGATGGAGTAGCCATTCTAATAGCAAATAAAATGGACTTTCAACCAAAATTAATCGAAAAAGATAAGGAAGGACATTTCATACTTATCAAAGGAAAAATCTTCCAAGATGAACTACCAATTCTGGACATGAATGCTTCAGATGCCATGGCACCCACATATATAGAAGAAACTTTACTAAAGCACAAATCACACATTGTACCTCACACAATACTAGTGGGGGATTTCAACACCCCACTCTCAGCAATGGATAGATCACGGAAACAGAAACTAAACAGAGACACAATGACATTAACAGAAGTTATGAACCAAATGGATTTAAAAGATATCTATAGAACATTCATGCTATAACAAAAGAATATACCTTCTTCTCAGTACCTCATGGTACCTTCTCCAAATAGACCCCATAACTGGTCACAAAACAGGCCTCAAAAATACAAAAAGATTGAAATAATCCCTTGCATCCTATCAGATCACCATGGACTAAGGCTGGTCTTCAATAATGACAAAAACAATGGGAAGCTCACATACATGTGGAAACTGAACAACGCTCTACTCAATGATGACTTGGTCAAAGAAAGAAAAAAAGAAAGAAAGAACTCAAAGACTTTTTAGAATGTAATGAAAATGAGGACAAATCATACCAAAACTTGTGGGATTCCTTGAAAGCAGTTCTAAGAGGAAAACTCACAGCTCTAAGTGCCTACAAAAAGAAACTGGAGAGAGCATACACTAACAACTTGACAGCACACCTGAAAGCTCTAGAACAAATAGAGGCAAATACACCCAAGAGGAGTAGAAAGCAGGAAGTAATCAAACTCAGGGCTGAAATCAACCAAGTAGAAACAAAAAAAACTATACAAAATATCAACAAAACCAGGAGCTGGTTCTTTGTGATAATCAACAAGATAGATAAACCCTTAGCCAAACTATCAAGAGGGCAGAGAGACAATATCCAAATTAATAAAATCAGAATGGAAAAGGGGAGACATAACAACAGAAACTGAGGATATTCAAAAAAATCATCAGATCCTACTACAAAAGCCTATACTCAACAAAACTAGAAAATCTGGATGAAATGAACAACTTTCTAGACAGATACCAGGTACCAAAGTTAAATCAGGAGCAGATAAACCATCTAAACAGTCCCATAACCCCTAAAGGAACAGCAGCAGTCAGTAAAAGTCTCCCGACCAAATGAAGCCCAGGACCAGATGGTTTTAGTGCAGAATTCTATCAGACCTTCAAGGAACACCTAATACCAATTTTCTCCAAACTATTCCACAAAATAGAAAAAGAAGGAACACTACACAATTTGTTTTATGAACCATGATCATGTGCATACCTAAACCTCACAAAGACCCAACAAAGAAAGAAAACTTTAGATCAATCTCCCTTATGAATATCAATGCAAAAATAATCCATAAAATTCCCAGAAACCAAATCCAAGAACACATCAAAACAATCATTCACCATGATCAAGTAGGCTTTATTCCAGGAATGCAGGGATGGTTCAGTATTCGGAAATCCACCAATGTAATCCACTGTAAGAACAAACTCAAAGAAAAAAAACACATGATCATCTCACTAGATGCTGAGAATGCATTTGAGAAACTTCAACATCCCTTCATGGTAAAAGTCTTAGAAAGATCAGGAATTCAGGCCCATACCTAAGCACAGTAAAAGCAATACACAGCAAGCCAGTAGCCAACATCAAACGAAATGGAGAGAAACTTGAAGCAATCCCACTAAAATCAGGCACTAGACAAGGCTGCCCACTCTCTCTCTCTACCTATTCAATATAGTACTGGAAGTCTTAGCCAGAGCAATTAGACAACAAAGGGAAGTCAAAGGGATACAAATAAGAAAGGAAGAAGTCAAAATCTCACTATTCTCAGATGATATGATAGTATACTTAAGTGACCCCAAAACTTCCACCAGAGAACTCCTAACCAAGATTAAAAAAAAAAAAAAACCCTTCAGCAAAGAGGCTGTTTATGAAATCAACTCAAACAAATCAATATCCTTCCTCTACTTGAAAGATAAACAGGCTGAGAAAGAAAATAGGGAAATGACACCCTTCACAATACTCACAAATACTATAAAACACCTTGGTGTGAATCTAACCAAGCAAGTGAAAGATGTGTATGACAAGAACTTCAGGTCTCTGAAGAAAGAAATCCAAGAAGATCTCAAAAGATAAACAGATCTCCCATGCTGGTGGATTGGCAGGATTAACAGTAAAAATGGCCATCTTGCCAGAGAGATTTACAGATTCAATGCAATCCCCATCAAAATTCCAAATCAATTCTTCCTTGAGATAGAAAGAGCAATTTGCAAGTTCATTTGCATAACAAAAACCCCAGGATAGGGAGAACTATTCTCAGCAATATAAGAACTTCTGGAGGAATCACCATCCCTGACCTCAAGCTGTACTACAGAGCAATAGTGATAAAAACTGCCTGGATTTGGTACAGAGACAGGCAGGAAGATCAATGGAACAGAACTGAAGATCCAGAAATGAACCCACACACCTATGGTCACTTGATCTTTGACAAAGGAGCTAAAACTGTCCAGGGGAAAAAGGACAGCATTTTCAACAAATGGTGCTGGTTCAACTGGAGGTCAGCATGTAGAAGAATGCAAATTGATCCATTCTTATCTCCTTATACAAAGCTCAAGTCCAAGTGGATTAAGGACCTTCACATAAAACCAGATACACTGACAGTAATAAGAGAGTAGGTGGGGAAGACCCTCGAGAATACCTAGGCACAGGGGGAAAGTTCCTGAACAGAACACCAAGGGCTTATGCTCTAAGATTAAGAATTGACAAATGGGACCTAAGAAAACTGCAAAGCCTCTGTAAGGCAAAGGTCACTGTCAATAGGACAAAGTGTCAACTAACAGATTGAGAAAACATGTTTACCAATCCTACATCCAATAAAGGGCTAATATTCAATATATACAAAGACTTCAAGAAATTAGACTCCAGACAACCAAATAACCCTATAAAAAATGGGGAACAGAGCTAAACAAAGTATTCTCAACTGAGGAAACTGGAATGGTAGAGAACCAACTAAAGAAATGTTCAACATCTTTAGTCATCAGGGAAATGCAAATCAAAACAACTCTTAGATTCCACCTCACACCAGTGAGAATGGCCAAGATGAAAAACTCAGGTGATAGAAGATGCTGGTGAGGATGTGGAGAAAGAGGAACACTCCTCCATTGTTGGTGGGATTGCAAGTTGGTACAGCCACTCTGGAAATCAGTCTGGCGGTTGCTCAGAAAATTGGACATAGCATTACCTGAGGACCCAGCTATACCACTCCTGGGCCTATACCCAGAAGATGCTCCAACATATAACAAGGACACATGCTCCACAATGTTTATAGCAGCCTTCTTTATAATAGGCAGGAGCTGCAAAGAACCCAGGTGTCCTTCAACAGAGGAATGGATACAGAAAATGTGGTACATTTACACGATAGAATATTACTCAGCTATGAAAAACAATAAATTTGAGAAATTCTTAGATAAATGGATGGCACTAGAAACTATCATCCTGAGTGAAGTAACCCAATCACAAAAGAACACACATGGTATGTACTCACTGATAAGTGGATATTAGCCCAAATGCTCCCAGTATGTAAGATACAATCAACAGGCCACATGAAGCTCATGAACAAGGAAGAACATGTGGGTGCTTCTGTCCTTCTTAGAAAGGGTAACAAAATCCTCATGGGAGCAAATATGGAGACAAACAAGGGGCAGAAACTCAAGGAGGAGATGTCCAGAGACTGCTCCACCTGGGTATCCATCTCTTGTGCACTCATCAAAGGCAGACTCTGATGTAGATGCCAGGAAGTGCATGCTGACAGGAGCACTATATAGTTGTCTTCTTAGAGGTTTGCTAGAGCCTGAAATATACAGAGGCAGATGCTCACAGCTCACCATTGAACTGATCCTAAGGTTCCCAAGGAGGAGTGAGAGAGAAGACTGAAGGAGCTGAAAGGCTTTGCAGCCCCATTGGGAGAGCAACAATACCAAGCAACCAGAGCTCCCAGGATCTAAACCATCAGTCTTGGAGCACATAGGGAGGGACCCATGTCCACAACTGTATATGTAGAGGAGGATGACATTGTCAGGCATAGGTGGGTGAGGAAGTCCTTGGCCCAGTGAAGGCTGGAAGCCCCAGTCTGGGAGAAATTGTGAGTGGGGAGGTGGGAGTGGGAGGGGTTTGGGGGCATATCCTCATAGAAGTAATAAGAGAGTGGATTGGTTAGGCAGGTCTTGTGTGTGGGGTGGGGAATGGAAAAAGTGGATTACATCTGAAATATAAATAAACTATCCAATAAAAAATTTTTAAAAATTAAAAAAGAAAGGCTAAAAAATAAATAAATCTTTAAAAATAAAATAATAAGATAATAAATAAAAATAATGTTTTTAATTAATTAAAAAAATAAGTTTCTCTTGTTTTCCTTGTAAGGCTTCTATATTACCAATACACTTTTATTTGGGATTTTAAAGAAAATGATTATGGCGATTAAGAATAAAGTACAAAATATGAAGATGATAAAAACCATAACCTGTATTGAGCCAATTGCAGTGCAGTCGTTCAGCTTTTCATTTTCTGTTAGGATTTTCAAGCCATCTAGAGTAGCACTATTCAAGGTCCTCAGACCTTCCAACAGGATGCTTCCCTACCTTAACTCTCCCATTGAAGACCTCCCAGGTGACTTGCTAAAATTGCTGACTTCTCAGTTTTTCCTCAGCAGGAATGATCTCTCTCTATGTCCATGAGTCTTGGCAGAAATAAGGAGCATCAAAATGGTGTTTTAACAGACAAAAATCCCAGGTATTTACCTTTACCAAGGAAGACACATGAGCCAGATGCTGGGATGAGAGACTGCTGTTTCAGAGACACAAGCAAACACTCACCTTACCTCCTGACTCCACTGACATCTAGAAAGGATACTACCTTGTTTTCAGACACAATCTCATGATGTGTCTCACAGAGCCCTGCAAGCAATCCTGCTTTGGTGTTCTTGGTGCAGATAGGAGGGCCCCACACTCAGCCCAGAGCCTTTTTCATGGTGGCTCAACTATTTCACTTTCCTGTGTCAAGAAATCTCCACACTGTTGCCAGCACAGTGATGGATGCACATGTCTGTCCCAGGGCATCTGGGGGACAACTTTCGAATTCTAAGCACATGGCTATCACACAAACACATTGCAACCTGCCCTGCAGGCTCTTCCTAGATGTGCTTTCAAACAACTGTAAATGATGAGGCAGGACATCTGTTCCCTCCACAGTCATCCTGGCATGATTTCTCAGCAGTCTTTAATGGTTCATATTGCAGAATAAGGACAACTGGAGGTAGGAATGAGACAAGGACTATCTGGGCAAGGCTTGGAAAGGAAACACTCAGTTGCACACATAGGAATTACTTTGGTGTTTCCAACCAAGCCTTGAGCAAATCCTGGCTTTGTAAGGAGGAGGTGCTCCATGGCTATGTCCCAGGAGAGTCTCCAGGAAAGGGTTCCTCAGCTTCCTGTCAGTGCAGGGAGAACATTATCAGGGAGCCAAAGGCAGTAGCCCATGACATCAGCAGTTCCTTCTTGGACATTCTATTGTCTCCCAGAGAGTCCTGGGCATCCCCTGTGATGTCACCATTGTTGTAGCGACGACAAGTGCAGCAACATGTCTCACTCAATGTATACAGGATATTGTAGAAACATGTTTTCTCGACTGAGGAGACATTTTCAGAGAGCAGAGGTGGTCACGACAGAGATGAAGGAAAAGAGGAACGAGGCTGGCCTTTCAGCTGAGAGGAATGAAGGACGAAGGAGGCGGTCTTGGCAAATGTGGAGTAAGTCCTGGGCAGTGCATGTTGAGAATCTGGGTAGGGCTGGGCTTGAGCTGGCCTTTCCAGCAATGGGCACAGGAACTGGAGTCTCTAGGAAGCTAAAGGATTTCCATGATTCTCACAGTTCTTAAACATGAATGATTTCAGAACATTACTTTTCATCCCTAAGGCAAGAGATGGCCAGTCCAAAGCTGTTATCCTGCACACTCCGAGTCTCTACTTTTACTGGGTATAATGGGTGTTTCATGGGAACAGAGTTATATCATCAGGAGTCACAGAGGGTCTAAGCTATGCCAATTTAGGGCAGAACATCACTGTACTTCACTCCCATGGCTTCTTATAGCTTCAGTGGTTATGTGACAGTAGCACCAGAAAGAGATTTGTGCTCCTGGCCATGACCTTATGTTCTCAGAACTCCTCTGACCTCTTCTTTCTGAAAGTACTCACTTTAGCTTTCTTTATCACTGGTCCTGGGCAGCAAGCATTTCTCTACTGTAACCAAACACCTGTCAGACTCGATACACCCAGACACAGACTGGATCCTGTTGCCCCTTCTAGGGGGGTTGGTGTTTCAGTAGGAAGAATTGATCAGTGTGTTGACCATGACCTTCACCTGCATGACATTTTAAACCCATGTCCTGGGCCTAGAGTAACAGGGTAGGAGATCTGAGCACTAAATGCACTCAAGGACCTGTTGATAGTGAATTTATCATCTGCCTTGTGAAACCACAGGACTGATGTCTCTAAAGCAAAGTTGAACTTTGTACAGTTCATAATAATCCTGAAGAAGACATCTCTCAGGTTACTATAAACATGTGTAGAGAGATGGAGGAAACACCTGGTTGCTAACATCTCCTGGTCTCTGTTGAGTGATGGGAGAGCTGAAATTCACTGAGGTGGCACCTCAAGCCTGAACCAAACTCTTTGTTGTGTTGTTCAGCTCCAGACATGTTTTCCTTGTGTTTTGGCCTCAGGGTGGTTGTTGGTAACCACACACTACCCCTAGCTTTGGGCCACTATGTTGTGGCCCACACTGCTCAACATTTGGGGCTAAGTGCTCTGGTCAACAGAGAGAGACAGTAGAGATGGAGGGACAAGAGATGGGAAGAATGGAGACAAGACTGAGGGTGTGACCAAATCTCATTTACTGTCTCTTGTCTCCTACATTGCCTCCCTCTTATCATCTCCTCTTATTGTCTCCTTCTAATTGTCTCCTGTCTCTTGCCTCCCTCTTCTAGTCTCCTCATTGTCTTCCTAGTGTCTCCTGTCTCTTGCAGCACTCTTATTGTATCGTCCTACTGCAAGGAAATCCTGGGTATTTATAAGCACAAGCAGGGGAACACAGCTGAAGACTCTATCATGTGCACCATGCAGCTGGGGTCACTAAACAGCAAATGAAGATATGTGGACAAAACTAGATGTTTACCAGAGTGGGCTCAGCTGTTGTAGGCTGTTGAAAAACATGTTTCCTATCAGGGTAATATGGTTCGAGGTGGCTGCAAAGTTGATAGTCACTTTCTGCTAAAAGTCGGCTCCCAACAGGTGATCTATACATGCTCTGTGCATTCTCACTATGCAAGTTCATTGGGTTTCCTCTATCTGCAGGGGTTGGCAGAAGGACATCATCCCCTGCCAGTGTACTCATGAAGAAGCTGGCCAAGGTGGAGGAAGAGAGGCTGACAGAAGAGCTGCAGCTCATTACCCAGAAGAGAAAGGAAGAGAGAGACCAACTGAACTTTCTCACGGAGGAGGAAACCATTAAAAAGAGGTATGCTTTGCTCCAAACCCTGTGGTGTCAGATGGGGTCTGCAATGTCATTCTCATCTTATACATTTAAGGTGGTGGGTTCTAGGAAGCTGTACCTCCAGAACATCCCTGTGCCCTACCTCATGTCCCTAAATACTTCTTAGAGGAAAGGCAGAACATGAAGCTTGGTCAGGAGGGAGTTGGGAAATGCACTCTTCTGCTTCCTCCAATGAAAAGTTGAATTGTGGTCTGAGGAAAGAAGTCAGGGATGGAGGAGAGTGAGTTCCCAGCATGCATTTGGAAAGCCCTTACCAAGCTGTGGCATGGTGAGTCTTTGTGCTTGGATGTCAGGTGACTGAGTGCTGGATGCTCCTGGCAGCAGCTGGAGGGGCCTGGTCCCACATTGTTCATCTCAGTGCTTGAGTAGAAAGCCTGAGCCTCACGACTGTTCCTCTGTGTCTGTGTGCCTTATACTGTGAGACAGCAATGTTGCATGCATTTCTTCTGCATCGCATTGCATTCTCTGACTCTGTTCCCTTTTCTCATTCTTGTGCATTTGTCTAATTTTGTGAGTCCAGGTATGTGTGTGCACATGCACATACATGTGCATACATTTTGTATGTTTCCATTTCCCTCCACACTTTGGAATCTAGGGTTCTGTGATTTGGCTTGCGGATTTACCTGTTTAAGAGTTTCAGGGTGATGTGAGTGCTGAGGTCTGGGAGGCCCCACTATACACAGCACTGCTCTTTGCCTATGTCATCACAATTGTCCATACATTTGTATTCCGTGGGCAGACTATACAGCTGTGGAGATGTCTGGTCTCATCTCCAGAATAATGTGTAATGTCTTTCTCTACACTGTAATTATCCAAGATGTAGAATCCCTTTTATGGGATTCTGTATTGTATCCCTGTTTTTGCTGAACAAATTCTTGTGGCCTATGCTCTTTGAGACCACACCAGTCTAGACTGCCCTCCATCCCTACAGAGTGAACATAGGACATCCTCCATCTGGAATCCTAGCATTTGCTGTGCTGGGGCCAGGATAAAAAGTTTCCAAAGGTGAAGAACATGCCAGTACATAGAATCAAGGATGTGGCCTTCCCAAGTTGGGTTAGTACAGAATCCAGGCTGAGTTCATGTGTTCCTGAAAGCCCATGTTCATGGAATCCAATATTCCTGGGGCCAGGTCCTTCCCCAGGCTAAATCCACAGTATGAAGTACTGAAGTACAAAGAGAAGAAGGTCATGTCTTTTCGGCACAACTTAGAGATGGACACCTTCAAGGCCTATGAAACCCAGCAGCAGCTCAAGAAAGAGACTAACTTCTATAGGTAAGTACTGGTCAGGGAGACCTGCATTTGTGGAATGGCCATTTCTACATTCCTTTGACTCTGGACTAGAGAGTCTGAAGGTCTGTGTCTCTCCCTTCTGCTTTGTAGCCATGAGTGTGCCTTGGGCCTTTTGGACTGCATCTTCCTAAGTCTGAAAGAGACTGTCACACCTCCCAGCATTGGTCAGGCATCCTCAGGAGCTGATCCATAGAACAGTGTTTCAGATCCTGAGAGGTTTAGTATGCAGTCCTCTGCCTCAGGGACTTAGTCAGGGTGTTACAGAGCTGAGTGGGATGGAAAACATAGATAGTATGCCCTCTCCTTGGTTCTATTGACCTACATTGATCATATTTGCCCCCGCTACAAGTTGATGTTGCCCAAATGCATTGAGCTGTCATAAATAGATGGAGATTTCACTTCCTTTTTTTTGAGAATCATGGGCCTTATTGTTATTTGGGCTGCAGCCATCATTTTTTTTTCTTCCCTGAATTGTCTGTTTGCTGATTGTGCAGCTCTGATGGATGTAGGAGGTATATTGTGTTAGATCTTCATGGGAACCTGGATCCTGGTGGAGTTAATGACGCTTGGAAGTAGTAATGGGAGGAAGTAGAAGGCTGCAGGATCTTACTATGCAGATGTTGTTTTCAGCAAGCTGCAGAAGAGGATAATGATTGAGAAGGATCTTCTACATGAGCATTTGGACACACTGAACCAGGCAGTGTACATTGACTTTCGTGTAATCCAAAAATATTTGGTTGTCTTCAACCTAAATGATGAAGAGGAACAGGAGAAGACCAGCAACCTCCAGTCCCAACACCATCAGGTAGTGACAAGCATCTGAGTTTGACTAATTACTGTCTGATGACATTTGCACATTGGATCCATTTTTGCTTTAGCCCAGCAGCTTTCTAATCCATACTCCCAACCAGCCACCCACCTCATGCAATGTAGTTGTTCATTGCTCTGTCTATGCACAAGTATTCTGGGACATTAGTCTTTTGTGAGACACTGAATTATGGGCAAGTGTACCTTGTTACTCTGCTTGAAGCTGCAGTCCAATAAGTTTAACAGATAAATAACCTGTCACATTCCTGCAATTTGTCATGATAGGAGGGCTGCTGTGCAGAGCTTTGAGTGAGTTCTGGGTCCTGAGACAGGGTCATGCAGAGGTTCATGTGACATGATAGGTCCAAGCACCTTGGAGGGATTATAGCCAAGTGTAAATGTCAAATGAGTGGTTCTCATTGTCTTTGACATGGGGGGCATGTGGACTTCTCCTTTCTTCCTGTAACCCAATGAGGTCTTTTCCACTGCCTTGTTCTTGGTTTGCCCTGATAGAAGTCTGAGTGGCAGCTTCTTAGCCCATGTTTTTGTGAGTGTTGCTGGATATTTTGCCATACCTGCAGATTTAACAGCAGTGGTTTCAATTAAAAGATCAATGTTGACTCTCTTGATGTGGTGGTGGGAGGCAGCAGCCTGAGAGCTGAGATTCCATAGGTCTTTACCAACCCTATGTATGAATAACTGCCTTCCTCTCCCAGGTCTCAGAAACTGCAAGAGAGCTGAAATTGGCCACATCCCAGAAAGAGCACCTCCTGCAGGATGAGTTGCCACCTCAGGAGCCCCCTGCTAAGCTCCATCCTCAAGAGCCAGAGAATCCCTTGGATAAATCTTCTTCCACATAGTTCCTTCATCAGTGTCAATAAGCCCTAAGTCTCAGCCAGTGAGCCAGCCTGGCTCATTTGGGCTCTGATTCCCTTTCCTGTCCTTTCAAGAGCACTTGAGAGAGAACTGAGGTGACTGTTGCCACCAACTGTCCAAGAGGAGAAACAGCTGTAGTCTGTGCTGCTAAGTGTGCAGTGAGAGAAAGCTGCTCAACAATGTTTTCTTTAGGGTTTGTTTCAAGTTTTGTTTTACATTGTTTGCATTTTTATTATGTTATAGGGAAGTTCTATGTTCTTTTTATCATTTTTCATTTTTGGTTTTTGCTTTAAATTCTTTATATTAACTGTTCTTTTTAAGCATGTTTTTTAAAGTGTTCATTTATTTATGAATAAAAATTGATTTGCAACTCTTGACTCTTAAGACCATCTTCTTTATTCATGTGTTCTGTCCCCTCCTGTAGACCTAGAACACACAGGTAGAGTTGGATCTTTGTAAGTAGACAGACTGGCCTTCTCAGAAAATTCAAGCCACCGAGGATACACAGGTGATGATGTCTTTTAAGTGGATAATGTAGCTTCCACCATGGATACACACTTTATGATGTATTTCCTACTCCTAAATTATAGCTCTCTATAGCAGACATTCTCTACTGACCAGGTGAACCAGATATTATGTAATATACTGGCATTGCTCTACAGCTGCTGAGGAAATAACAACATTCACAAAGGAGGATACAATAAATCAGGAATCCCAGAAGTATGTGCCTCAGCTTTTCTTGCAAAACATCATCAGTGATGACCACACAACCGATAAAATGACCTTCCAAGTCATGCTCTGAAATAACTTTTGATAGATGCTATTGTTCTTGAACATACATTTGCCGTGTTTTGTTAGTATTGTTTACATTTACTTTTATTATCTATGTGAATGGTTTTCTTTTCTACTGTATGTCTGCAGTCCCTCCTGAGTCTAGTTCCCTCAGACGCCAGAAGAAGGTATAATAGCCATGTTGTAGATGATTGTTAGGCACCATGTGAGACTTCTGAGAGAACAGCAGATGCTCTAAACTGTGAATAATCCCCATACCTCCTGCAGTTGGCTCCTTTCCTTCTAGGGCATGTGGTGTGTTAGGTGGACTGGATCACATGCAGTCAAGGGAGAAATGTAGGTAAGATGTGTAGGTACAGGTGCTTGAGCTGCTCATGGTCATTGTTGAGGCTGCCAGGCATCTATGCAGGTGTCTGGTGTGCCCACTGTTCTTCGTGTGTTCAGGATCATGTTCCAGCATCCTGTATTTTTAATTTTAGAGCCGATCTGTCACCTCTAATGTAGGAGGATGATGTAGATAAGGCATATACTTAAAACTCAGAACTGAGGGTAGCCTCATGTAGGAAGTACAAGGACAATGAATCCATCTTGATAACAAGAAAAGTATCTTAATCTAAGCAATTTGGGGAGGAAGCTCAAGAGCAGCCACAGTGAATGGAGTGTGCAGCTGTGACCACATGTTTCTGATGGAGATCAACATGTGCAAGGGTGGAGCCTTGGAGGGACAGTTGAAGCTGCTCTTTTGTCATAGCAGACAGATCTCGGATTCCATCCAGGATTTGCTTCTTCCAGGTGATTGTTATGAGATGTGTAGAATGGAAGTGACTGATGGAGACTGGAGATGAGTCAGAGAGTTAAAGTGTTAAGTAATCCACAGATAGTAACTGGTAAATCAGAATATGTAAAAGCTCAGCAGCCAGAGCATCAGGGAAGCAGCTTTAGTTCCTGTCTCCCATAGGTCTTCGGCTTCTTATGAGCTGATCCTGACATTGAAGCCATCAGCAGCAGCACTCTAGAGGATAGGTGAGATGAGATTTAGAACATTCCCATGTTACTGTTGTATATGTGGGGTCCCCTTGGATATCCTAGTACCTTGAGGGGACTTGGTACTCACATCTGGGCCCTCACAACAGTAAGTGGTGTGTTTGGTAAATCCTACCAGATGCATACATTAACCTGGAGTTTTCTACTGGCACACATGACATGTGTCAATAGCTATTGTCAGCCTTTATCAGACTAACCTGTCCTTAATGTACAATGTGGACTGAGGTTTGTTATATTCTCTCCTACCTAGCTAAATATTCCCAATCTTGAAAACATTCGGTAAGCCATTCTCATGAAGCAGTCTTGAGATGGCAACAGTGTCAGCTGAGTGTCTTCATCCAGCCTACCCTGTAATTGTTATAGAAGGTGAATTGGTTTCCAGACCTGGAATGTAATTTAGAGGTGGAGTGTTTGCCTAGCTTTCACAATGTAGTAGGTTGACCCCTAGTCTGGGGGCTACAGGAGAAAAGCAATAAAATATAGAACCCAATTATATTTGAGATGTAACCTATAACAAAAGGAGAATCTTCATAGGTGCTTTCAAGTCACTCTAAACTCTTGGCTACCCCACAAACCCAGCATCCTCCATGGATTCCAATTTTAGTGTATTTTCATTAATGAACACATAATTCCCAGTGTGCAAACAATGTGCACAATGTCAGGAATGCACCCCCCCCACACACACACACACAAACACATACATAGGCATCACTGAGAACATCAATGCAGATAAAAAGCTCATGAAATACCTTGGTTGAGATGATCAGCTGATGAGATGGATCAACTGGTATCCATCCATGGTGCCAAACTAAGAATCATGAGTTCCTTCCTTGAAAAAAAAAATGGTAAAAAAAACATAACATCCACAGACTTCCTCTGATGTGTTTGTGTGTGTGTTTGGGTGTGTGTATGTGTGTATGTGTGTGCATTCGTAAATCCATTATAACTGTTTTGAATATTACTCAGAAATGTCATATGTCATATTGAGGTGTGTACAGACACTTCTGTGCCTGGCCTAAGCATTTCATGGCCAATCCTTCTCAAGATCTATGACAAGATCCACATAAGAAGCCTGTGTCCTCCCCATCCTGTTGCTCTTCTTCACAGATGGGCTCTGTTTCTCCCTGGTAATTCATTGTAGAAGCAGTCAGTCGACAAGCAGGAAGTAGCCATCATACCAAGTCAACTTCAAACCTCCATCTCCTTGTTCCAGTGTCTGGTATCTAAGCATGCTCTGGGCACCTCCAAGAGCATAGGCCACTTCTCCAGCAATGCATGGTTGTCTCCATTCTGTTGGTGATGTTCATGATAGTCAACCCATAATACTGGCATCACTAACCTGGTGGTTCTGTTGCAACAGGATTTCACGAATATCCTCTCATAGACTCTCTTCATGTGTCAAGGTTCAACTTATCTGCAAGAGCCCTTTAGTCCTGGGACATCAGCTGCAACTGAGGCTTCACTTTCACTCATGGTCTTCCCTTGTCTCTCACACTGCCAAGCCTCAGCTGCCTTTCATGTCCCCTTCGTATTTTCAAACAGTCCCACTGGGTGATCCTTATGTATTACCTAATCCAGTATAACCACTAAATGTATAGCCTTCACTATCTCTGGAACAGTTTCTGTGTTCTCTTTGAACACATTCCCCAGATTTCACCCCAGTGGTGCTAGTTTCTTCTTAACCACTGCTAATTTCCAAGCTCCTGCTAGGCAGCATCAATTGTCCCAGTAACCCCATGGACTCTCGACCCTAACAGCAGAGCCATGGGCCTGAACCTGCCAAGTTCTACTTCTTGCTGGGCCTGGAACATGCAACCTTGTGCTGTTACATCCTCACCAGATTTCAGTTTTAATGATTCCATTCACTGCCTAAGCTTCACAGACATGGAACTTGTTCTCTAGACTCACCTTGAACTCAGACATCTGATGGCTCTGTCTCCTCAGTGATGGGACTAAGGGCATAATTTACCATGCCTGGACCTAAGCTTTTGTCTGCCTGGAACTCTCTCTCTTCTAGACTGGCCTTGAATTTGGAGATCTCCTTAAGATTTCCATGGTCACTATTCTTCAAGGTCTATATCAAAAGACTGTGCTTCCAGCCTAAAGTTCTGGACCACAAGTGTGCTCTCCATTTTGGGATAGAACTTTGTAACACATATAAAGGACACATAAAAACAATAAGCAGTTAATAACACTGAATGTGACATAACTATTGCAAGTTCATATTCAAACACAATAAACTTAGCTGGTCAGGATCTTTCTGTGAGATCATTGTTTCTTGAATCTGGTTATCTCCTTCAACCCAGGATCCAGCTCCATTGAACTTCCTAGTGCTCCTTTATGGATTGCACCTCATAGTTTGGACTTTCCTTTATCAGCTTGGTAAACATCATCAAAACATTTTTCCTGAAAGTGAACCAGAGGACAGTGTATGCTGGGTTTTGTTAGACTTCCTTTTCCAGGCAATGACTCTGACTCTCTTCATGCTAGCCTGTGCCTCCTCAATCTCAGATAAGGGTAGAAACAGCCTTCTTCATCACCATCATACCACACAAACAGTGTCTATGCCACATTCTGATATCCTATTCTACTTAATCCTCTTGGGCCATGTCTGCACAGTTCAACTCAATCCTAGCAATGAAAGCTGTCATATTCTTACTGGAATAGACCATGGAGCAACATTTTATGTGTTCCACAGTTTTTTCAAATCAAATGGGCCAAAATCCACATTGTTCCAGTCAAATCATGGTCAGACCTATCACAGGAATATGCCATTCCATGTACCAATTTCTGTCTAAGGTAGAGTTTTACTGCTGTGGACAGATACCATGACCAAGGCAACTCTCCTAAGAGACAAAATTTCATTGGGAGTGACATAGTGGTTCAGAGGTTAAGTCAATTATCATCAAGGTGGGAACAATTCAGGATCCAGGCAGGCATGGTACAGGAGGAGCTGATAGTTGTACATCATCTGAAGTCTGCTAGCAGAATGCTGGCTTCCAGGTGGCTAGGAGTAAGGTATTAAAGGCTGAGCCTACAGTGACACACCTACTCCAACAAAGACACACCTCCAAACAGTGACACTCCCTGAGCCGAGCATATACAAACCATCACACAAGGATAGCTAAAGCAATCTGGCAAAATACAAGAAATTGTGGAGGTATCACTGTTCCTGATTTAAGCTGTAATATAGAGAAATATTAGAATCTCTTTTCAAATGACCTTGCTTATCGCAATGAAATCATCTACCATCTTCAGTTTTCTTAAGGGTTTTAGAAATTACTTCTCTTATCCAATCAGCATTATAAATGTGAGGTCCAGTATCAGTTGTACCTCTAATCCATTCCTCTTTTAGTGCTGATCTTGCCTTGCTTTTAAAGGTGGAATCAATGGTTTGCATTCTGAACTAGATTCTTCAAAAGCCAAAGATTTGATCTTTATTCTTCAGGCTTCTGAATCTGACAGTCTTCTATTTACCACTGAAGTCAATTTTTTTCATTGCAAAATATTAGTGAAGGCTTTCTTTGGTATTTGGATAATTTTAGTAAGTGATTTGGTCCTCTTTTCTGAGAATTTAATCCCAAACATTTTTTCAATTTTTTTATTTTATTTTATATTTTATTTACATTTAAGATGCCATCCCCTTTCCCCATTTCCCCTCCCTAGAAAACCACTGTCCCATGCCCCCCTTTTCCTTTTTGCTTTTATACAATTTTTTAAAAAATGTTAATCAAAGGATTTATAAGGTTTGGTAATGTTAGTCATTGGTAGACCTCTAAGGAGACAGCTATATCATATTCCTCACATTATGCACTTCCAGCCATTCACAACAGTGTTTACCTTAGGTGGCTGTACATGGGATGAATACCCAGATGGAATGGTCTCCTGATGGCCTCTCCTTCAGTTTCTCTCCCATGTTTTGTTTCCATATTTGCTCCCTTGAGAATTTTTGTTACTTGTTCTAAGTAGAAATGAGGCATCCCCTCTTAGTCTTCCTTCTTCATGAGCTTCATGTAGTCTGTGAGTTGAGTCTTGGCTATTCCAAGCTTTTGGGCTAACATCCACTTATCAGTGAGTAAATACCCTGTGTGTTCTTTTGTGATTGGGTTAACTCACTTGAGATGATAATTTCTAGATCCATCCATTTACCTAAAAATTTTTCGAATTCATTATTTTTAATAGATGAGTAATACTCCATTGTGTTGATGTACCACATGTTTTGTGTCCATTCCTCTGTTGAGGGACATCTTGGTTCTTTCCAGCTTCTGTCTATTATAAATAAGGCTGCTATGAACATAGTGGAGCATATGTCTTTATTATATGTTGGAGCATCTTCTGGGTATATGCCCAGGAGTGCTATAGCTGGATCCTCAGGTAATGCTATGTCCAGTTTTCTGAGGAACCGCCAGACTGATTTCCAGAGTGGTTGTATCAGCTTGCAATCCCACCAACAATGGAGGAGCGTTCCTCTTTCTCTGCATCCTCGCCAGCATCTACTATCACCTGAGTTTTTGATCTTAGCCATTCTGACTGGTGTCAGGTGGTATCTCAGTGTTGTTTTGATTTGCATTTCCCTGATGACTAAGGATGTGGAGCATTTCTTAAGGTGCTTCTCAGCCATTCGAGTTTCCTCTGTTGAGAATTCTTTGTTTAGCTCTGTACCCCATTTTTAAATAGGGTTATATGGTTGTCTGGAGTATAATTTCTTGAGTTCTTTGTATATCTTGGATATTAGCCCTCTATAGGATGTAGGATTGGTTAGAATCCTTTCCCAATCTGTTGGTTGCCGATTTGTCTTATTGACAATGTCCTTTGCCTTACAGAAGTTTTGCAATTTGATGAGGTCCCATTTGTCGATTCTTGATCTTAGAGCATAAGCAATTGGTGTTCTGTTCAGGAACTTTTCCCCTGTGCCTAGGTATTCAAGGGTCTTTCCCACCTTCTGTTCTATTACTTTCAGTGTATCTGATTTTAAGTAAAGGTCTTTTATCCACTTGGATTTGAGCTTTGTACAAGGAGATATGAATGGATTGATTTGCATCCTTCTACATGTTGACCTCCAGTTGAACCAGCACCATTTGCTGAAAATGCTGTCCGTTTTCCACTGGATGGTTTTAGCTCCTTATTCGAAGATCAAGTGACCATAGGTATGTGGGCTCATTTCTGGGTCTTCAGTTCTATTCCATTGATCTTCATGCCTGTCTCTGTACCAATACCATGCAGTTTTTATTACTATTGCCCTGTAGGATAGGTTGAGGTCAGGGATGGTAATTCCCCCAGAAGTTCTTTTGTTGTTGAGAATAGTTCTGGCTATCCTGGGTTTTTTGTTGTTCCAAATAAATTTGCAAATTGCTTTTTCTATCTCTATGAAGAATTGGTTTGGAATTTTGCTGGGGATTGCATTGAATATGTAGATCTCTTTTTGCTAGATGGCCATTTTTACTATATTAATCCTGCCAATCCATGAGCATGGGAGATCTTTCAATCTTCTGAGATCTTCTTCGATTTCTTTCTTCAGAGACTTGAAGTTCTTGTCATATAGATCTTTCACTTGCTTAGTTAGATTCACTCCAAGATATTTTATATTATTTGTAACTATTGTCGTTTCCAGAATTTCTATCTCAGCCTGTTTATCTTTTGAGTATAGGAAGGCTACTGATTTGTTTGAATTGATTTTATATCCAGGCACTTTACTGAAGTTGTTTATCAGGTTTACGAGTTCTCTGGTGGAAGTTTTAGGGTCCCTTAAGTATACTATCATATCATCCAAAAATAGTGAAATTTTGACTTTTTCCTTTCCTATTTGTATCCCTTTGACTTCCTTTTGTTGTCTAATCGCTCTAGCTAGGACTTCCAGTACTATATTGAATAGGTAGGGTGAGAGTGGGCAGCCTTGTCTGGTCCCTGATCTTAGTGGGATTGCTTCAAGTTTCTCTCCATTTAATTTGATGTTGGCTACCGGCTTGCTATATATTGTTTTTACTATGTTTAGGTATGGACCTTGAATTCCTAATCTTTCCAAGACTTTTAACATGAAGGGATGTTGTATTTTGTCAAATGCTTTCTCAGCATCTAGTGAGATGATCCTGTGGTTTTTTTTCTTTGAGTTTATTTATGTAGTGGATTACATTGATAGATTTCCGAATAGTGAACAATCCCTGCATTCCTGGGATAAAGCCTACTTGATCATGATGGATGATTGCTTTGATGTGTTGTTGGATTTGGTTTGCGAGAATTTTATTGAGTATTTTTGCATCAATATTCATAAGAGAGATTGGTCTGTAGTTCTCCTTTGTTGGATCTTTCTATGGTTTAGGTATGAGCGTAATTGTAGCTTCATAGAACGAATTGGGTATTGTTCCTTCTGTTTCTATTCTGTGGAATAGTTTGAAGAGAATTGGTATTAGGTCTTCCTGGAAGGTCTGATAGAATTCTGCACTAAAACCATCTGGTCCCAGACTTTTTTTGGTGGGGAGGTTTTCAATGACTGCTTCTATTTCTTTAGGGGTTATGAGACTGTTTAGATGGTTTATCTGCTCCTCCTTTAACTTTGGTACCTGGTATCTATCTCGGAAATTGCCCATTTCATCCAGATTTTCCAATTTTGTTGAGTATAGGCCTTTGTAGTAGGATCTGATGGTTTTTTTTTTTTTTAAATTTCCTCAGTTTCTGTTGTTATGTCTCCCTTTTCAGTTCTGATTTTATTAATTTGAGTACTGTCTCTGGGCCCTTTGGTTAGTCTGGCTAAGGGTTTGTCTATCTTGTTGATTTTCTCAAAGAACCACCTCCTGCCTTTGTTGATATTTTCTATAGTCCTTTTTGTTTCAACTTGGTTGATTTCAGCCCTGAGTTTGATTATTTCCTGCCATCTATTCCTCTTGGGTATATTAGCTTCTTTTTGTTCTAAGTCTTTCAGGTGTGCTGTCAATTTATTAATGTATGTAATTTCCATTTTTTGGGGGGGGGCACTTAGAACTTTGATTTTTCCTCTTAGTACTGCTTCCATGGAGTCCCAAAAATTTTGATATGATGTGTAGTCATTTTCATTTAAATCTAAAAAGTCTTTAATTTCTTTCTTTATTTCTTCCTTGACCAAGTTATCATTGAGTAGAGCATTGTTCAGTTTCCACGTGTATGTGGGCTTTCCATTGTTTTTGTCCATGTCAAAGACAAGTCTTAGTCCATGGTGGTCTGATAGGGTACAAGGCATTATTTCAATCTTTTTGTATCTGTTGAGGCCTGTTTTGTGACCAATTATATGGTCTATTTTGGAGAAGGTACCATGAGGTGCTGAAAAATATTCTTTTGTTTTAGGATGTTCTATAGATGTCAGTTCAAGTCCAATTGGTTCATAACTTCTGTTAGTTTCATTGTGTCTCTGTTTAGTTTCTGTTTTCATGATCTGTCCATAGCTGAGAGTGGGGTGTTGAAATCTCCCACTATTATTGTGTGAGGTGCAATGTATGCTTTAAGCTTTAGTAAAGTTTCTTTTATGTATGTGGGTGCCCTTGCATTTGAAGCATAGATGTTTAGAATTGCAAGTTCCTCTTGCTACATTTTTCCTTTGATGAATATGAAGTGTCCTTCTCTATCTTTTTTGATTACTTTTGGTTGAAAAACTATTTTATTTGATACTAGAATTGCTACTCCAGCTTGTTTCTTGGGGCCATTTGCTTGGAAGATTGTTTTCCAACCTTTTACTCTGAGGTAGTCTCTGTCTTTTTCATAAAGGTGCATTTCCAGTATGCAGCAAAATGTTGGGTCCTGTTTATGTATCCAATCTGATAGTCTATGTCTTTTTATTGGAGAATTGAGTACCTTGATATTAAGAGATATTAAGGAAAAATGAATGTTGTTTCCTGTTATTTTTGTTATCGGCGGTGGTGTTATGTTTGTATATCTACCTTCTTTTAGGGTTGTTGGAAGATTACTTTCTTGCTTTTTCTAGGTTGTAGTTTCCCTTTTTGTGTTGGAGATTTCCACCAATTATCCTTTGAAGGGCTGGATTTGTGGTAAGATATTGTGTAAATTTGGATTTGTCATGGAATAGTTTGGTTTCTCCAACAATATTGATTGAGAGTTTTGCTGGGTATAGTAGTCTGAGCTGGTATTTGTGTTCTCTTAGGGCCTGTATGATATCAGTCCAGGATCTCCTGGCTTTTATGGTCTCTGGTGAGAAGTCTGGTGTGATTCTTATAGGTCTGCCTTTATATGTTACTTTGCCTTTTTCCCTTACTGCTTTTAGTATTTTTTCTTTGTTTTGTATATTTGATGTTTTGATTATTATGTGACAAGAGGTATTTCTTTTCTGGTCTAGTCTATTTGGGGTTCTGTAGGCTTCTTGTATATTTAAGGACATCTCTTTCTTTAGGTTAGGGAAGTTTTCCTCTATAATTTTGTTGAAGATATTTACTGGCCCTTTAAGTTGGGAGTCTTCACCCTCATCTATACCTATTATCCTTAGGTTTGGTCTTCTCATTGTGTCCTGGATTTCCTGGATGTTTTGGGTTAGGAGCTTTTTGCATTTTGCATTTTCTTTGACAGTTGTGTCAATGTTTTCCATGGTATCTTCTGCACATGAGATTCTCTCTTCTATCTCTTGTATTCTGTTGGTAATGCTTGCATCTATGACCTCTGGTCTTTTTCTTAGGTTTTCTATCTCCAGATTAGTCTCCTTTTGTAATTTCTTTATTGCTTCTACTTCCATTTTTAGATCCTGGACAGTTTTGTTTAATTCCTTCATCTGTTTGGTTGTGTTTTCTTGCATTTCTTTAAGGGCTTCTACCTGTTTACCTGTGTTCTCCTCACATTCTTTGATAGTGTTACTTATGACCTTCTTAAAGTCCTCTAACATCATCATGAGAAGTGATTTTAATTCTGAGTCCTGCTTTTCTGGTTGATATTGTGTTCAGGACTTGTTATGTTGCGGGAACTGGGTTCTGGTGATGCCAATTAACTATAGTTTCTATTGTTTACATTCCTGTGCTTGTCTTTCGCCATTTGGTTAGCTGTGGTTCTACTCACACTCACTGGTTCTGACTGGAGTCTGCCTTTCCAGTTATCTTGGTTGTATCAGAACTCCTCAGGGTACTGATAACTCTATGATCCTGAGGTCCAGCTGCTCTGGGTTCAGTCGCTCCTCTAGGATATTTCAGGATATGGAGTCTCCACAGTGATAGACCAGCTAGGTGTTTGCTGTTCTGAATGTAGTTGATCCTCTAGGATGCTTTGGGATATGGTGTCCATGCTCTGCTGCTCTGTGGGCCATGTCCTCTCTAGGATGCTTGCAGCTCTAGGGTCCTTGACCTCTCTTGGATGCCTCTGCAGCTCTGAGGTCTGTGCCTTCCCTAGGGTGCCTCTGGATTCAGTTTCCAGCTGGGAGGCTGCTCAAGCCACCTTTATCCTGGCCAGAGCTAATCCCAAATATTTACAGCTGCTAAATAAGAAGCTCATACCAATGAAAGGCTTAAATTTGAAATCAAAGTAAATTTTGTACCATTTAAGAAATTATAACTTCATCTTGATAATAATTATACAGATTTCTACCAATAGGTTATGGCTATACAATAAGTCCTAGCTAATCCTCCCTGTTCCAACAAAACCATGACTTCCTACCAAGGTTTCATCATCCAATTCAAGCTGGCTTTATGACTCAGCATATTTACCTTTACCAGAAACAGGACCCAGATTTTTCCTGCATACAGGAAATACATCTCAGTGACAAAGACAGACACTATCTCAGAGTGAAAGGATGGAAAACAAGGTTCTAAGCAAATGGTCCCATGAAACAAGATGGAGTAGCCATTCTAATAGCAAATAAAATGGACTTTCAACCAAATTTAATCAAAAAAGATAAGGAAGGACACTTCATACTTATCAAAGGAAAAATCTTCCAAGATGAACTACTAATTCTGAACATGAATGCTCCAAATGCAATGGCACCCACATATATAAAAGAAACTTTACTGAAGCTCAAATTACACATTGCACCTCACACAACATTAGTGGGGGATTTCAACACCCCACTCTCAGCAATGGACAGATCATGAAAACAGAAACTAAACAGAGACACAATGACATTAACAGAAGTTATGAACCAAATGGATTTAACAGATATTTATAGAACATTTCATGCTATAACAAAAGAATATACATTCTTCTCAGCACTTCATGGTACCTTCTCCAAAATAGACTGTATAATTGGTCACAAAACAGGCCTCAAAAAATACAAAAAGATTGAAACAATCCCTTGCATCCTATCAGATCACCTTGGACTAAGGCTGGTCTTCAGTAATGACAAAAACAATGGGAAGCTCACATACATGTGGAAACTGAACAACGCTCTACTCAATGATGACTTGGTCAAAGAAGAAAGAAAGAAAGAAATCAGAGACTTTTTAGAATTTAATGAAAATGAGGACAAACCATACCAAAACTTGTGGGTTTCCTTGAAAGCAGTTCTAAGAGGAAAACTCACAGCTCTAAGTGCCTACAAAAAGAAACTGGAGAGAGCATACACTAACAACTTGACAGCACACCTGAAAGCTCTAGAACAAATAGAGGCAAATACACCCAAGAGGAGTAGACAGCAGGAAGTAATCAAACTCAGGGCTGAAATCAACCAAGTAGAAACAAAAAACTATACAAAATATCAACAAAACCAGGAGCTGGTTCTTTGAGAAAATCAAAAGATACATAATCCCTTACCCAGACTACCCAGAGGGCAGAGAGACAGTATCCACATTAATAAAATCAGAACTGAAAAGGGGAGACTTAACAACAGAAACTGAGGATATTCAAAAAATCATCAGATCCTACTACAAACGCCTATACTCAACAAAACAGGAAAATCTGGAAAAAAGCACAACTTTCTAGACAGATACCAGGTACCAAAGTTAAATCAGGAGTAGATAAACAATCTAAACAGTCCTATAACCCCTAAAGAAATGGTAACAGTCATTAAAAGTCTCCCCACCAAATTAATGGTTTTAGTGCAGAATTCTATCAGACCTTCAAGGAACACCTAATACCAATTCTCTTCAAACTATTCCACAAAATAAAAAAGAAGGAACACAACCCAATTTGTTTTATGAAGCCATGATCATGCCCATACCTAAACCACACAAAGACCCAACAAAGAAAATTTCAGACCAATCACTCTTATGTATATCAATGCAAAAATAATCCATAAAATTCTCACAAACCAAATCCAAGAACACATCAAAACAATCTTTCACCATGATCAAGTAGGCTTTATTCCAGGAATGCAGGGATGGTTCAATATATGGAAATCCACCAATGTAATCCACTGTATGAACAAACTCAAAGAAAAAAAACACATGATCATCTCACTGGATGCTGAGAATGCATTTGAGAAAATTCAACATCCCTTTATGGTAAAAGTCTTAGAAAGATCAGGAATTCAGGCCCATACCTAAGCACAGTAAAAGCAATATAGAGCAAGCCAGTAGCCAACATCAAATTAAATGGAGAGAAACTTGAAGCAATCCCACTAAAATCAGGCACTAGACAAGGCTGCCCACTCTCTCTCTCTCCCTATTCAATATAGTACTGGAAGTCCTATCCAGAGCAATTAGACAACAAAGGGAAGTCAAATGGATACAAATAGGAAAGGAAGGAGTCAAAATATCACTATTCGCAGATGGTATGATAGTGTACTTAAGTGACACCAAAACTTCCACCAGAGAACTCCTAACCAAGATAAAAAAACAAAACAAACAAACAAACAAAAAACCTTTTCAGCAAAGAGGCTGTTTATAAAATCAACTCAAACAAATCAGTAGCCTTCCTCTACTTGAAAGATAAACAGGCTGAGAAATATATTAGGGAATTGACAACCTTCACAATAGTCACAAATAATATAAAATACCTTGGTGTGAATCAAACCAAGCAAGTGAAAGATCTGTATGACAAGAACTTCAAGTCTCTGAAGAAAGAAATCCAAGAAGATCTCAGAAGATAGACAGATCTCCCATGCTACTGGATTGGCAGAATTAATATAGTAAAAATGGCCATCTTGCCAAAAGAGATCTACAGATTCAATGCAATCCCCATCAAAATTCCAAATCAATTCTTCATTGAGATACAAAGAACAATTTGCAAGGTCATTTGCATAACAAACACCCCAGGATATGGAGAACTATTCTCAACAATAAAAGAACTTCTGGGGGAATCACCATCCCTGACCTCAAGCTGTACTACAGAGCAATAGTGATAAATACTGCCTGGTATTTGTACAGAGACACGCAGGAAGATCAATGGAACAGAACTGAAGATCCAGAAATGAACCCAAACACCTATGGTCACTTGATCTTTGACAAAGGAGCTAAAACTGTCCAGGGGAAAAAGGACAGCATTTTCAACAAATGGTGCTGGTTCAACTGGAGGTCAGCATGTAGAAGAATGCAAATCGATCCATTCTTATCTCCTTGTGGAAAGCTCAAATCCAAGTGGATAAAGGACCTTCACTTAAAACCAGATACACTGACAGTAATAGAAGAGTAGGTGGGGAAGATCCTCGAATACCTAGGAACAGGGGGAAAAGTTCCTGAACAGAACACCAATGGCTTATGCTCTAAGATCAAGAATTGAAAAATGGGACCTCATAAAACTGCATAGCTTCTGTAAGGCAAAGATCACTGTCAATAGGACAAAGTGGCAAATAACAGATTGAGAAAAGATGTTTACCAATCCTACATCCAATAAAGGGCTAATATTCAATATATACAAAGAACTCAAGAAATTAGACTCCAGACAACCAAATAACCCTATAAAAAATGGGGAACAGAGCTAAACAAAGAATTCTCAACTGAGGAAACTGGAATGGTGGAGAACCACCTAAAGAAATGTTCAACATCCTTAGTCATCAGGGAAATGCAAATAAAAACAACCCTGAGATTCCACCTCACACCAGTGAGAATGGCCAAGATCAAAAACTCAGGTGATAGCAGATGCTGGGGAGGATGTGGAGAAAGAGGAACACTCCTCCATTGTTGGTGGGATTGCAAGTTGGTACAGCCACTCTGGAAGTCAGTCTGGCTGTTGCTCAGAAAATTGGACATAGCATTACCTGAGGACCCAGTTATACCACTCCTGGGCCTATACCCAGAATATGCTCCAACATATAACAAGGACACATGCTCCACAATGTTTATAGCAGCCTTATTTATAATAGGCAGGAGCTGCAAAGAACCCAGGTGTCCTTCAACAGAGGAATGGATACAGAAAATGTGGTACATTTACATGATAGAATATTACTCAGCTATGAAAAACAATAAATTTGAGAAATTCTTAGGTAAATGGATGGCACTAGAAACTATCATCCTGAGTGAGGTAACCCAATCACAAAAGAACACACGTGGTATGCACTCACTGATAAGAGGATATTAGCCCAAAAGCTCCCAGTATCCAAGATACAATCCACAGACTACATGAAGCTGATGAGCAAGGAAGAACAAAGTGTGGGTACTTCTGTCCTTCTTAGAAAGGGTAACAAAATCCTCATGGGAGCAAATATGGAGACACAGCATGGGGCAGAAACTCAAGGAGGGGATGTCTACAGACTGTTCCACCTGGGTATCCATCTCTTGTGCACTCATCAAAGGTAGACTCTGATGTAGATGCTAGGAAGTGCTTGCTGACAGGAGCATTATCTAGCTGTCTTCTTAGAGGTCTGCTAGAGCCTGAAATATACAGAGGCCGATGCTCACAGCTAACCATTGAACTGATCCTAAGGTTCCCAAGGAGGAGTGAGAGAGAAGACTGAAGGAGCTGAAAGGCTTTGCAGCCCCATGGGGAGAGCAACAATACCAACCAACCAGAGCTCCCAGGATCTAAACCACCAGCCTTTGAATACATAGGGAGGGACACATGTCCACAACTGTATATGCAGAGGAGGATGACATTGTCAGGCATAGGTGGGTGAGGAAGTCCTTGGCCCAGTGAAGGCTGGAAGCCCCAGTGTGGGGGAAATCGTGAGTGGGGAGGTGGGAATGGGTGGGGGCATATCCTCATAGAAGTAATAAGAGGGTGGATTGGATAGGCAGGTCTTGTGTGGGGGGTGGGGAATGGAAAAAGTGGATTACATCTGAAATATAAAGTATCCAATAAAAAAATTTTAAAAATTAAAAAAGAAAGGCTAAAAAATAAATAAATCTTTCAAAATAAAAATAATAAGATAATAAATAAAAAAATTTTTTAATTAATTAAAAAAATAAGTTTCTCTTGTTTTCCTTGTAAGGCTTCTATATTACCAATCCACTTTTTATTTGGGATTTTAAAGAAAATGATTTATGGCGATTAAGAATAAAGTACAAAATATGAAGATGATAAAAACCATAACCTGTATTGAGCCAATTGCAGTGCAGTCGTTCAGCTTTTCATTTTCTGTTAGGATTTTCAAGCCATCTAGAGTAGCACTATTCAAGGTCCTCAGACCTTCCAACAGGATGCTTCCCTACCTTAACTCTCCCAGTGAAGACCTCCCAGGTGACTTGCTAAAATGTGCTGACTTCTCAGTTTTTCCTCAGCAGGTATGATCTCTCTCTATGTCCATGAGTCTTGGCAGAAATAAGGAACATCAAAATGGTGTTTTAACAGACAAAAATCCCAGGCATTTACCTTTACCAAGGAAGGAAGACACATGAGCCAGATGCTGGGATGAGAGACTGCTGTTTCAGAGACACAAGCACTCAGCTTACCTCCCTACTCCACTGACATCTAGAAAGGGTACTATCTTTTTTTCAGACACAATCTGATGGTGTGTCTCACAGAGCCCTGTAAGCAATCCTGCTTTGGTGTTCTTGGTGCAGATAGGAGCGCCCCACACTCAGCCCAGAGCCTTTTTCATTGGTGGCTCAACTATTTCACTTTCTTGTGTCAAGAAATCTCCACACTGTTGCCAGCACCATGATGGATACACATGTCTGTCCCAGGGCATCTGGGGGGCAACTTTCACATAGCACATGGCTATCACTCAAACACATTGAAACCTGCCCTGCAGGCTCTTCCTAGATGTGCTTTCAAACAACCGTAAATGATGAGGCAGGACATCTGTCCCCCTCTACAGTCATCCTGGCATGATTTGTCAGCAGTCTTTAATGGTTCATATTGCAGAATAAGGACAACTGGAGGTAGGAATGAGACAAGGACTATCTGGGCAAGGCTTGGACAGGAAACACTCAGTTGCACACATAGGAATTACTTTGGTGTTTCCAACCAAGCCTGGAGCAAATCCTGGCTTTGTAAGGAGGAGGTGCTCCATGGCTATGTCCCAGGAGAGTCTCCAGGAAATGGTTCCTCAGCTTCCTGTCAGTGCAGGGAGAACATTAGCAGGGAGCCAAAGGCAGTTGCCCATGACATCAGCAGTTCCTTCTTGGACATTCTATTGTCTCCTAGAGACTCCTGGGCATCCCCTGTGATGTCACCATTGTTGTAGTGACGACAAGTGCAGCAACGTGTCTCACTCAATGTCTACAGGATATTGTAGAAACATGTTTTCTCGACTGAGGAGACATTTTCTGAGGGCAGAAGTGGACACGACAGAGACAAGGGAAAAGAGGAAGGAGGCTGGCCTTTCAGCTGAGAGGAATGAAGGACGAAGGAGGTGGTCTTGGCGAATGTGGAGTAAGTCCTGGGCAGTGCATGTTGAGAATCTGGGCAGGGCTGGGCTTGAGCTGGCCTTTCCAGCAATGGGCACAGGAACTGGAGTCTCTAGGAAGCAAAAGGATTTCCATGATTATCACAGTTCTTGAACTTGAATGATTTCAGAACATTACTTTCTCCATCCCTAAGGCAAGAGATGGCCAGTCCAAAGCTGTTATCCTGGGCAGTCCAAGTCTTTACTTTTACTGGGTATTATGGGTGTTTCATGGGGACAGAGTTATATCATCAGGAGTCACAGAGGGTCTAAGCTATGCCAATTTAGGGCAGGACATCACTGTACTTCACTCCCATGGCTACTTATAGCTTCAGTGGTTATGTGACAGTAGCTCCAGAGAGAGATTTGCGATCCTGGCCATGACCTTATGTTCTCAGAACTCCTCTGACCTTCTCTTTCTGAAAGTACTCACTTTAGCTTTCTTTATCACTGGTCCTGGGCAGCAAGCATTTCTCTACTGTAACCAAACACCTGTCAGACTTGATATACCCAGACAGAGACTGGATCCGTTTGTCCCTTATGGAAGGGTTGGTGTTTCAGTAGGAAGAATTGATCAGTGTGTTGACCATGTCCTTCCCCTGCATGCCATTTTAATTTCATGTCCTGGGCCTAGAGTAACAGGGTAGGAGATCTGACTACTCTATGCACTCAAGGACCTGTGGATAGTGAATTTATCATCTGCCTTGTGAGGCCACAGGATTGAGGTCTCTAAAGGTAAGTTGAACTTTGTACAGTTGATAATGATCCTGAAGAAGCCATCTCTCAGGTCACTATAACTATCTGTAGAGAGACCGAGGAAACACCTGGCTGCTAACATCTCCTGGTCTCCATTGATTGATGAGAGAGCTGAAATTCACTGAGGTGGCACCTCAAGCCTGAACCAAACTCTTTGTTGTGTTGTTCAGCTCCAGACATGTTTTCCTTGTGTTTTGGCCTCAGGGTGGTTGTTGGTAACCACACACTACCCCTAGCTTTGGGCCACTATGTTGTGGCCCACACTGCTCAACATGTGGGGCTAAGTGCTGTGGTATAGAGAGAGAGAGAGAGAGAGAGAGAGAGAGAGAGAGAGAGAGAGGCAAGAGATGGGAAGAATGGAGACAAAACTGAGGGTGTGACCAAGTCTCATTTACTGTCTCTTGTCTCCTACATTGCCTCCCTCTTATCATCTCCTCTTGTCTCCTTCTTATTGTCTCCTGTCTCTTGCCTCCCTTTTCCTGTCTCCTCATTGTCTCCTTAGTGTCTCCTGTGTCTTTCCTTTCTCTGACTGTCTCCTCCTACTGCAAGGAAATCCTGGGTATTTATAAGCACAAGCAGAGAAACACAGCTGAAGACTCTTTATCATGTGCACCATGCAGCTGGGGTCACTAAACAGCAAATGAAGATATGTGGGCAAAACTCGATGTTTGCCAGAGTGGGCTCAGCTGTTATAGGCTGTTGAAAACCAAGTCTCCTATCAGCGTAATATGGTTCGAGGTGGCTGCAAAGTTGATAGTCACTTTCCGCTAAAAGTTGGCTTCCAACAGGTGATCTATACATGCTCTATGCATTCTCACTATGCAAGTTCACTGGGTTTCCTCTACCTGCAGGGGTTGGCAGAAGGACATCATCCCCTTCAAGTGTCCTCATGAAGAAGCTGGCCAAGGAGGAAAAGGGGAGGCTGACAGAAGAGCTGCAGCTCATTACCCAGAAGAGAAAGGAAGAGAGAGACCAACTGATCTTTCTCACGGAGGAGGGAACCACTAAAAAGAGGTGTGCATTGCTCCAAACCTGTGGTGTCAGATGGGGTCTGCAATGTCACTCTCCTCTTATCCATTTAAGGTGGTGGGTTCTAGGAAGCTGTACCCCAGAACATCCTTGTGCCCTACCTCATGTCCCTAAATACTTCTTAGAGGAAAGGCAGAACCTGAAGCTTGTTCAGGAGGAAGTTGGGACATGCACTCTTCTGCTTCCTCCAATGAAAAGTTGAATTGTGGTCTGAGGAGAGAAGTCAGGGATGGAGGTCGTGGAGAGTGAGTTCCCAGCATGCATTTGGAAAGCCCTTACCAAGCTGTGGCTTTGTGAGGTTCTAGGTGCTGTTTATGGTGAGTCTTTGTGCTTGGATGTCAGGTGACTGAGTGCTGGATGCTCCTGGCAGCAGCTGGAGGGCCCTGGTCTCACAGTGTTCATCTCAGTGCTTGAGTAGAAGGCCTGAGCCTCAGGACTGTTCCTCTATGTCTGTGTGCCTTATACTCTGAGACAGCATTGTTGCATGCATTTCTTCTGCATCTCATTGCATTCTCTGGCTCTGTTCCCTTTTCCCATTCTTGTGGTTTTGTCCAATTTTGTGAGTCCAGGTATGTGTGTGCACATGCACATATATGTGCATACATTTTATATGTTTCCACTTCCCTCCACACTTTGGAATCTAGGGTTCTGTGATTTGGCCTGGGGGTTTACCTGTATAACAGTTTCAGGGTGCTGTGAGTGCTGAGGTCTGGGAGGCCCCACTATACACTGCACTGCTCTTTGCCTATGTCATCACAATTGTCCATACATTTGTATTCCGTGGGCAGACTACACAGCTGTGGAGATGTCTGGTCTCATCTCCAGAATTATGTGTAATGTCTGTCTCAACACTATAATTATCCAAGATGTAGAATCTTTTTTATGGGATTCTGTATTGTATCCCTGTTTTGGCTGGACAAATTCTTGTGACCTAGGCTCTTTGAGACCACACCAGTCTAGACTGCCCTCCATCCCTACAGAGTGAACATAGGCCATCCTCCATCTGGAATCCTAGCATTTGCTGTGCTGGGGCAAGTATAAAAGTGTTTCCAAAGGTGAAGAACATGCCAGTACATAGAATCAAGAATGTGGCCTTCCAAGGCTGGGGTAGTACAGAATCCAGGCAGAGTTCATGTGTTCCTGAAAGCCCATGTTCATGGAATCCAATCTTCCTGGGGCCAGGTCCTTCCCCAGGCTAAATCCACAGTATGAAGTACTGAAGTACAAAGAGAAGAAGGTCATGTCTTTTCGGCACAACTTAGAGAAGGACATCTTTAAGGCCTATGAAACCCAACAGCAGCTCAAGAAAGAAACTAACTTCTATAGGTAAGTACTGGTCAGGGAGACCTGCATTTGTGGAATGGCCATTTCTGCATTCCTTTGAGTCTGGACTAGAGAGTCTAAAGGTCTGTGTCTCTCCCTTCTGCTTTTTAGCCATGAGTGTGCCTTGGGCCTTTTGGACTGCATCTTCATAAGTCTGAAAGAGACTGTCACACCTCCCAGCATTGGTCAGGCATCCTCAGGAGCTTTTCCATAGAACAGGTTTCAGATCCTGAGAGGTGCATTATGCAGTACTCTGCCTCAGGGACTTAGGCAGGGTGTTACAGAGCTGAGTGGGATGGAAAACACAGATAGTATGTCCTCTCCTTGTTTCTACTGACCTACATTGATCGTATTTTTCCCCTACAAGTTGATGTTCCCCAAATGCATTGGGCTGTCATGAATAGATGGAGATTTCTCTCTCTCTCTCTCTTTTTTTTTTTTTTTTTGAGAGTCATGGGCCTTATTGTTATTTCGGCTGCAGCCATCATTTTTTTTCTTCCCTGAATTGGCTGTTTGCTGATTGTGCAGCTCTGATGGATTTAAAAGGTATATTGTGTTAGATCTTCATGGGAACCTGGGTCCTGGTGGAGTTAATGACACTTGGAAGTGGGAATGGGAGGAAGTAGGAGGCTGCAGGATCTTACCATGCCGATGTTGTTTTCAGCAAGCTGCAGAAGAGGATAATGATTGAGAAGGATCTTCTACATGAGCATTTGGACACACTGAACCAGGCAGTGTACATTGACTTTCGTGTAATCCAAAAATATTTGGTTGGCTTCAACCTAAATGATAAAGAGGACCAGGAGAAAACCAGCAACCTCCAGACCCAACACCATCAGGTAGGGACAAGCATCTGAGTTTGACTAATACTGTCTGATGACATTTGTACATTGGATCCATCTTTGCTTTAGCCCAACACCTTTCTAATCCATACTCCCAACCAGCCACCCACCTCATGCAATGTACTTGTTCATTGCTCTGTCTATGCACATGTATTCTGGGACATTACTCTTTTGTGAGACACTGAATTATGGGCAAGTGTACCTTGTTGTTCTGCTTGAGCTGTAGTTCAGTAAGTTAACAGATAAATAACCTGTCACATTCCTGCATTTTGTCATGATAGGAGGGTTGCTGTGCATAGCTTTGAGTGAGTTCTGGGTCCTGAGACAGGGCCATGCAGAGGTTCATGTGACATGATAGGTCCAAGCACCTTGGAGGGATTATAGCCAAGAGCAAATGTCAAATGAGTGGTTCTCATTGTTCTTAACATGGGTGGCATGCGGCCTTCTCCTTTCTTCCTGTAACCCAATGAGGTCTTTTCCACTGCCTTGTTCTTGGTTTGCACTGATAGAAGTCTGAGAGGCAGCTTCTTAGCCCATGTTTTTGTGAGTGTTGCTGGATATTTTGCCTGCCTGAAGATTTAGCAGCAGTGGTTTCACTTATAAAATCAATGTTGACTCTCTTGTGGTGGTGGGAGGCAGCAGCCTGAGAGCTGACATTCCATAGGTCTTTACCAACCCTATGTCTTAATAACTGCCTTCCTCTCCCAGGTCTCAGAAACTGCAAGAGAGCTGAAATTGGCCACATCCCAGAAAGAGCACCTCCTGCAGGATGAGTTGCCACCTCAGGAGCCCCCTGCTAAGCTCCATCCTCAAGAGCCAGAGAATCCCTTGGATAAATCTTCTTCCACATAGTTCCTTCATCAGTGTCAATAAGCCCTAAGTGAGCCAGCCTGGCTGATTTGGGCTCTGATTCCCTTTCCTGTCCTTTCAAGACCAGTTGAGAGAGAACTGAGGTGACTGTTGCCACCAACTGTCCAAGAGGAGAAACAGCTGTAGTCTGTGCTGCTAAGTGTGCAGTGAGAGAAAGCTGCTCAACAATGTTTTCTTTAGGGTTTGTTTCAAGTTTTGTTTTCCATTGTTTGCATTTTTATTATGTTATAGGGAAGTTCTATGTTCTTTTTATCATTTTTCATTTTTGGTTTTTGCTTTAAATTCTTTATATTAACTGTTCTTTTTAAGCATATTTTTAAAGTTTTCATTTATTTATGAATAAAAATTGATTTGCAACTCTTGACTCTTAAGACCATCTTCCTTATTCATGTGTTCTGTCCCCTCCTGCAGACCTAGAACACACAGGCAGAGTTGGATCTTTGTAAGTTCCAGGCAGACTGGCCTACTCAGAAAATTCAAGCCACCAAGAGTACACAGGTGATGATGTCTTTTCAGTGGATAATGTAGCTTCCACCATGGATACACACTTTATGATGTATTTCCTACTCCTAAAATATAGCTCTCTATAGCAGACATTCTCTACTGACCAGGTGAGCCAGATATTATGTAATATACTGGCATTGCTCTACAGCTGCTGAGGAAATAACAACATTCACAAAGGAGGATACAATAAATCAGGAATCCCAGAAGTATGTGCCTCAGCTTTTCTTGCAAAACATCATCAGTGATGACCACACAACAGATAAAATGACCTTCTATGTCATGCTCTGAAACAACTTTTGATAGATGCTATTGTTCTTGAACATACATTTGCTGGGTTTTGTTAGTATTGTTTAGATTTACTTTTATTATCTATGTGAATGGTTCTCTTTTCTACTGTATGTCTGCAGTCCCTCCTGAGTCTAGTTCCCTCAAAGGCCAGAAGAAGGTATAATAGCCATGTTGTAGATGATTGTTAGGCACCATGTGAGTCTTTTGAGAGAACAGCAGATGCTCTAAGCTGTGGGCCATCCCCATACTTCCTGCAGTTGGTTCCTTTCCTCCTAGGGCATGTGGTGTGTTAGGTGGACTGGATCACATCCAGTCAAGGGGGAAATGTAGGTAGATGTGTAGGTACAGGTGCTTGAGCTGCTCATGGTCTTTGTTGAGGCTTCCAGGTATTTATGCAGGTCTCTGTTGTGCCCAATGCTCTTTGTGTGTTCAGGATCATGCTCCAGCATCCCTTATTTTTAATTTTAGAGCAGATCTTTCACCTCTAATGTAGGAGGACAATGTAGATAATGCTTATACTTAAAACTGAGAACTGAGGGTAGCCTCATGTAGGAAGTGCAGGGACAATGAATTTGTCTTGATAACAAGAAAAGTATCTTAATCTACGCACTTTGTGGAGGAAGCTCAAGAGCAGCCACAGTCAATGGAGTGTGCAGCTGTGACCACATGTTTCTGATGGAGATGAACATGTGCAAGGGTGGAGCCTTGGAGGGACAGTTTAAGCTGCTCTTTTGTCGTAGCAGACAGATCTGGGAGTCCATTGAGGCTCCTTCCAGGTGACTGTTATGTGATATATGATATGTGGAATGGAAGTGACTGATGGAGACTGGAGATCAGTCAGAGAGTTAAAGTGTTAAGGAAGTATTCCACAGATAGTCACTGTAAAGCAGATCATGTAAAAGCTCAGCAGCCAGAGCATCAGGGAAGCAGCTTTGGTTCCTGTCTCTCATAGGTCTTCGGCTTCTTATGAGCTGATCCTGACATTGAAGCCATCAGCAGCAGCACTCTAGAGGATAGGTGAGATGAGATTTAGAACATTCCCATGTTACTGTTGTATTTGTGGGGTCCCCTTGGATATCCTAGTACCTTGAGAGGACTTGGCACTCACATCTGTGCCCTCACAACAGTGAGTGGTGTGTTTGGTAAATCCTACCAGATGCATACATTAACCTGAAGTTTTCTACTGGCACACATGACATGAGTCAATAGCTAATGTCAGCCTTTATCAGACTAACCTGTCCTTAATGTACAATGTGGACTGAGGTTTGTTATATTCTCTCCCACCTAGCTAAATATTCCCAATCTTGAAAGCATTTGGTAAGCCATTCTCATGAAGCAGTCTTGAGATGGCAACAGTGTCATCTGAGTATCTTCATCCAGCCTACCCTGTAATTGTTATAGAAGATGAATTGGTTTCCAGACCTGGAATGTAATTTAGAGGTGGAGTGTTTGCCTAGCTTTCACAATGTAGTAGGTTGACCCCTAGTCTGGGGGCTACAGGAGAAAAGCAATAAAATAAAGAACCCAATTGTATTTGAGATGTAACCTACAACAAAAGGAGAATCTTCATAGGTGCTTTCAAGTCACTCTAACCTCTTGGCTACCCCACAAACCCAGCATCCTCCATGGATTCCAATTTTAATGTATTTTCATTAATGCACACATAATTCTAAGTGTGCAAACAATGTGCACAATGTCAGGAATGCATCCACACACACACACACACACACAAACACATACATAGGCATCACTGAGAACATCAATGCAGATAAAAAGCTCATGAAATACCTTGGTTGAGTGTAGTGAGCCGCTGTTTCAGTGGCTACACACGTGCATTTTCCAAGATGGGGCTGGCCTCATGTTTCCCCAGCAGTAAACAATTATTCTGCTCAGCTGCTAGGCAGAAAGAGCGCCAAGTCACTGGCCTATCCCGAGGCGTAATATTGGGTGGTGAGTGAACAGCCATTCAGAAGTGAATATGTCACTCTAGGGTGTATTTAAATGAGCCTCTTCCGGTTTCTTCCGTCTTTCCGCTTTATCGTGTGGAGTAATAAAAGGTCCTCGTGGCAGTACACCCGATTACCACCTCCCTGTCCTTATTTGCGGGCGAAAAGGGATTTTGGTGGCTCTAGTTTCAACTGGAGCCGAAACCCTGGAATTTCAAGGCACCGCGGAAGACCCCCCAAGTTTTGGGGCGGGTTAAAAAACTACAGGATATGAGGTACACCTTTGGAAGGTATGCTTGGGGTAGAAACCTTCGTTTCGGGGGGATATTCACCCATTGCCACGGAAGCAATAGCTAGCTTCTTGATTGCGTTGCTTTCAGCTATTAAGGCAAGTCAAGAGGTTTCAAGAGAGGTCAGCTCCAGGCTATCAGAACCAGAGTGTGTTAGTGTTAGCCGTCATCAGGCCAAGGAGCCTGGAGGTCAGGCCAAGGAGCCTGGAGGTCAGGCCAAAGAGCCTGGAGAGATAGAGTACTCAAAAGGAAAAAGGGCTACTGCAGAGTCCATTAAGCTTGAGGACCCTCCACCGGATGGTGGAGAGAGAACAGAGGTCAAAAGGACCCCCCTGTACTTCATTAAGGAGCCTGACTCCATAGAACTGGGCAGCTCTGAGGAGGAGAGCATAGAGGAGGAAGTAGCCGCTTGTGCAAAGGATAGCCGTTCTGAGATAAGACTAAGAAAGATCTTAAGTCACTCAGCCCAGCCCCACCGACCTTGGCCGGTGCCAGCGGCTCACTCGGGCTGGAGGGTCCCCTGCTGTGCTTCTCGCCTTGGGCTGTGGGAACAGAGTCCCTGCGATGGGGCCTGGGTCAGACCGGTTGCAGAGGCGTCTGCGCTCTGCTACCTGCAGCAGCTTGCAACAAGGCAGAGCAAGAGAGCGTAGCGGGAAAGGCAGACAGAGGAGGGAGATAGTCTGCCCTGGGAAGCGCAGCGGGCACACAGGGAGTGTCCCGAGAGCTCAGAGCAAGCAATGCCAGTGATGGAACAGATGATCTTTGAGGATGTCATGGCTGGGTGCTGTGCAGCCATTGTCCCTTGTAAGAACAAGAGACTACAAGATTGGCTAAGGGCCTGCTGTGGCCCAGGGAGGGGGGCTGTTTGTGCTTATTCCACAGGTGAAAACAATTCAATTTGGGTCCCTATGCGGCTGGTGCAGATTGTGAAGAATGAAGCTAGGTTGCAAGATTACGGTTCTGAGTTGGTGATAAGTATACCACTGTGGGCCATAGTCAGATCTTAAACTGTTCTCTTGCCAGTATATTCAAATGCTGAAGTACTGCCTAGTTCAAAGTTATTGAGAGTTACTTGGTTGCCCTGGCCTCAGGCGGATCCGCCAAAAGCCTGGGTCATAAATGCTACAAGTTTTCCATTAGACTTTACACTTTGTTTTGTGGTGTAAGGCTCGGGAAGCCCCCAAAGGGGAACCCCACTCAAGTCACGGGATGGCGCGCACCCAAAGGACACACGGAAGACCAACTTGATGCAAGAACACGAGGTAGTTTAATGGCGGAACGTTCCGGGCCGACACGTGTCTCAATGTGGGAGACAGGGGCATCGACCTCGTGGCTCCAGGGTTTAGGGTTTATATAAGCTCGGAGTGGGGAAAAGGAGAAACTTTCGCGCGGGTGCATACGATTGGTTGTTTTCCAATTTGAACATCTGGCCAAACCGGTCCATGGGGGCGGGGAGCAGTTCCTTATCAGGATCTTCATTCCTGGGATGCATTCCTGGGATGCCTCCGTAGCCCATTGTCCTGTAACTCTGCATTCTTTGTTTACGGATTAACTGGCCTCTGGTTGGCAAACCAGAGGGGCAACTTTAGCTACTCAGGCTAGGGAAAAAGAATCTATAATTCATGGGACCCATAAAATTTTCTTTTATTTTCCCTCTCCCTCTCCTGAATAATTTTAACCTTAAAATCTCTAGCCTAGGCTCTAAAAATCATTTTCTACCTTATCAGGATCTTCCTGTGGTTGGCACTGTAGTCTCAACACCATTAATTGGACAGCATCAACTCTATTTTTGACGATGGTCATAACTCTATTTATCACACATGGGCCGAAAATCAAAATTAAGCAAATTATCATCACCGGTCCAGCTAAGGCAGAAAATAAGGTAGTCATCCAGGGAGATCGTGAGAACCAGGACTCGAACCAGCCCTGTTGGGCATCTCGATCTTTTTGTCTCTTATCTAGTCTTTCTCTAAGCCTCTGCATCGAGTCTCTGACTACTCCAGTATGGTCAGCATAAAAGCAACACTCTTCTTTAAGGGCTGCACACAGTCCACTATCTTTTAAAAACAACAAATCGAGCCCTCGTCTGTTTTGGAGCACTACTTCTGTTAGCGATGATAAAGATTTTTCTAAGTTGGAAACAGATTTTTCTAGTATTTTTAGGTCTTCATCAATAGCAGTACTGAGAGCATTAAGGCCTTGCTGGCTGGTGGCCAGTGCGGCAGCTCCTGTTCCTATGCCAGCAGTAATGCCTGCACCCAGTAAGATGGCTAAAGTGAGGGAAACTGGCTCTCTCTTGTATATCTTTGGCCTAATATCGAATTTATCTTCGAAACTACCCACAGCATGATAATAAATTCTGGGTACCAGCTGCACAAGCACACAAAAGTCTGTAGTTGGTTCGAATACACTTGTAGACACACAAGGGGTGAGTCCTGTACTGCAAGCCCACCAACGGTTGGGCCCTGGTACCAAATAATAGGTAATAGATGTTTTAGGACGAGAGACTGTCTGATTACACAGATGTCTGTGGGAGGCAGGTGGGGTACCTAGGCAGAGTCCTGAACCTGACCCGGATACTTCAGTTAGAGTTAGTTTTCTCTCAGTTCCCCAAGTGCAGGAGTGATGGGAAGTGCTGTTATTAAAGGCACCGTTCATGGCGATTCCCTCATAGTATGGGGGTGTTATTGCTAAACATAGCCAGCAAGATTCAGTAGAGTCTGGGCTTGTATTATTTAGAGCGTGGAAGGCTCCAACGACCAAATTAAATAGTCTCTGTCCTGTCGAAGGATCGGGTGGTGTGGTCAAGATCTTGGGGCCTTGTGAGGGGGTAAAATAATAAGGACCAGCAGTCACTGGCGCAGGTTGCACTGGTGTTTGAGTAAGGGACTTTGGAGGGGGCCCCTAAGCAAGAAGGACTTTGTTAGGTCCCATAGGTGTTGGAGAGGGGGTTTCTAGGGTCAACTTAATTTTAAAAATTAACCCAGGGTCTTTTCCAGCAGCATCTATACGCAATCCCCAGTTGTTTCCCTTAAGCCAACTCCGATGGTCTCGTTTCCCTGCATCAGTGAATCTTATAACTATGGGGTTGCAGTAGCTGTTTTTACAGGCTCCATTGGGACTATTTTCAAATCCACACCCATTCTCAGGATATTTAGAACTATCTCTCTCTCCTTGGTTGGACTTATCATAGCTGCTGTTCCTCTTTACCGTAATCAAGTCCCATGTGGAAGTAGGATTCCAGTAGGCCTCACCGGTAGTTTCACATCCCCATGTAGCGCAATAAAAATCAGAGGTCCCCCCACACTTGTGTCGGAGCTTCCGATTGTGGCCCTGACCAGGGCAAACATAAAATCCTGAGGACCGGAGATTAGCCCGGTAGAATTGTCCTGAGCACCCAAGTGTGCCTCCTATCCCGTTAGGAACACACTGTCTTTCAGTGGGTGCTTTAGTTAGGTCTGTGTGGTCTGGAAGATCCCAGGTAAGCAATCCGGCTGCTAACTTACAAATATCAGGCGTAAGATCTGGCCACCAAGTCCATGGAGGATGTATAGCAGAAATTGACCACACAGTGTTTTCTTCTTCATTAATCACCTCCCAGGTTTGTCGCATCGGGGCATGGGGGTTGCTGTCCTGACTCAGGGTTGCGTTTACGACATAAACGCAACTTAAGAGGATTATTAGTCTTTTCCAAAATCCACTCATCTGGACTAGTTTCAGGAGGGGCCCTTTTGACATGTGAAGCATGAACCCAGGTGGGGATCCCTTCCACCTTAATGGCGGTTGGAGTTGTCAACAGTACCAGGTAGGGTCCTTTCCAGCGCGGCTCGAGATTTCCCGCCCAGTGTCTCCGCACCAGGACGGTGTCTCCAATCTCAAACTGATGGGGAACTGCAGGATCTCCGGCGGTGTAAGTGTCTTTCAGCTGTTCCCAAATATCTCTCCTGATCGTCTCAAGGGCCTTTAAACGGGCTAAAAAGTGGGTGGAAGGTATAAAATTATTGTCATCAGGGCGTGTCACACTATCTAGGGTTTCAAACAGAGGCGGAGGTGCACCAAACAGTATCTCAAAGGGTGTTAGTCCCAAAGGTCCGGGTGTGTTCCGGACCCGGAACAGGGCTAGGGAGAGAAGGGCTGTCCAGTCAATCCCGCCAGCCTCAATCGATAATTTTGTAAGGGTCTCTTTAATAGTTCTATTCATTCTTTCTACCTGTCCTGAGCTCTGGGGTCGGTAAGCACAATGTAACTTCCAATTTATCCCCAGTTGTCTGGCCAGTCCCTGACTTACCTGGGCGACGAAGGCAGGCCCATTGTCTGACCCAATTACCTTAGGTACTCCAAATCGGGGAAGGATGTCTTCCAGTATCTTCTTGGCCACTACATTTGCTGTTTCTTTCTTAGTGGGAAATGCTTCAACCCACCCTGAGAAAACATCTATGAAAACTAGAAGATATTTGTTGCCGTATCGGGCAGGTTTGACTTCTGTGAAATCGACCTCCCAATAAGTTCCAGGTCGATCTCCCCGTAGGCGCTTTCCCCCACTATGCCTGCTGGATCCGGCATTAGTGAGGGCACACGCCCTGCAGTTTCTTACCAGATCTTCGGCTGTCTTTTGGAGCCTAGGAATGTGGTAAGGGGATTTGTTGGATAGTTCTATCATTTTTCTGGCCCCCAGGTGGGTGAGGCGGTGCATACTGGTCAGGTATTCTAGCCCCTCTTCTTCTGTGAGGGCTCTCTTTTCCAGGGCCCTCTCATCCTGGCGGGATCCCACTTTGGCTATAAGAGTCATTGGTCCGTGTGCCGCCTCTTTAGCCATCTGATCTGCCATCTGGTTTCCCTTTTCAATAGGGCCAGTCCCCTTCTGGTGTCCTGGGCAGTGGATGATTGCCACCTTTCGTGGCAAGTGGATAGCCTCTAGTAAATCAAGAATCTCCTTTTTATTTTTAATGTCTCTGCCAGCAGACGTCAGCAACCCACGCTGTCTGTAAATTGCCCCATGAACATGGGCTGTTGCAAAAGCGTATCGGATATCAGTATAAATGTTTACAGACTTCCCTTCTGCCAGTTTTAGGGCTTGGATCAGAGCAATAAGTTCTGCTTTTTGTGCCGAAGTTCCTTCCGGCAGGCTGCTAGACCAAATGACAGTCCTTCCATCTACTACCGCTGCCCCAGCCCTTCGCTTACCTTCTTTCACGAAGCTACTTCTGTCGGTGAACCAGGTCTCCACCCCAGGCCACAGCTGGTCGGTCAAATCTGACCGGGTCCCTGCTTCTTCAGCCAGTATCTCCTCACACTGATGTACTGGGGTCTCATTGGCTTCAGGTAGCAGGGTAGCGGGGTTGAGGACGGCAGGTGGAGCAAAAGTCACTCGCTCTGTTAGTAACAAGCTCTGGTAATGGGTGATTCTAGCGTTGGTTATCCAGCGGTCTGGCGGTTGTCTGATGATGATTTCGAGAGCATGGGGGGCCACTACTGTCACTTTCTGGCCCAGAGTTAGCTTATCAGCATCTTTTATCAGTGTGGCTGTTGCAGCTATCGCTCGCAGGCAAGAGGGCCATCCGCTAGCCACAGGATCTAGTTTTTTTGACAGATAAGCCACCGGACGCTTCCAAGGTCTTAGAGCTTGGGTGAGGACCCCTCTGGCAACCCCCTTTCTCTCATCAATATATAGGGTAAAAGGCTTGCTTAAATCTGGCAGTGCTAGGGCAGGGGCCTGTAGCAGTGTCTTTTTAAGAGTTTTGAAAGCCACCTGGTGTTCTTTTGTCCAGATGAACTTCCCTTTTTCCTTTGTCAAGGGATATAATGGGGCTGCCAAAGTGGCGAATCCTGGAATCCAAAGCCTACAAAATCCCGCGGTCCCCAGGAATTCCCTTACCTGGCGAGGGGTGGTTGGGGTTGGGATTTGTGTGACTGTTCGTTTTCTGGCTTCTGTGAGCCACCGCTGTCCATTTTTTAGGGTATATCCCAAGTATGTCACCTCAGTTCGACATAGCTGTGCTTTCTTTGCAGAGACCCGATACCCCAACTCACCTAACTCAGCCAGGATCTTCTGAGTCCCCAGTTCGCAATCTTCTCGGGTCTCTGTGGCCAGCAAAATGTCATCAATATAAATGATAAGAGTCACCTGCGGGTTATTAGCGCGGAAGGGGGCAAGGTCCCGGTGTAGAGCTTCATCGAACAGTGTTGGGGAGTTTTTGAATCCTTGGGGTAACCTTGTCCGCGTGAGTTGTCCGGTTCTCCCACTCTCAGGGTCCCGCCACTCGAAAGCAAACAGGGGCTGGCTGTTTGGATGTAACCTCAGACAGAAGAAGGCATCTTTTAAATCTAAGACGGTATACCAGGTTCGAGTGGGTGGCAATGTACTGAGCAAGTTGTAGGGGTTGGGCACTGTAGGGTGGACATCTTGTACCCTCTTGTTGACTTCCCTAAGATCCTGTACCGGACGATAGTCGTTTGTCCCCGGTTTTTTTACTGGCAATAAGGGGGTGTTCCAAGAGGACCTGCAAGGGACTAAAATCCCCTGTTCTAACAGTCTCTTAATGTGGGGGCGTATGCCCTCTCTGGCTTCCTTGCTCATGGGGTACTGTCGGACCCCAATGGGGGTGGCTCCAGACTTGAGCTCAATCACCACAGGGGGGGCCTGTCTAGCCATTCCGTGCCCCCTGTCTCAGCCCACGCCTGAGGAAATCAAAGTAACCATTCCTGAAGCTCCTCGGGGGGCTTCTCTCTCTCTTGGTATAGCCGGTATTCTTCTTCTAGCTGAAGGGACAATATTAACGTTTGGGGTATCTCAGTTCCCCATGACAGTTCCGGTCCAGAGGGGGCAAATTTTATCTGGGCCTTTAATTTGGTTAACAAGTCTCTGCCCAGTAAGGGCGTAGGGCACTCTGGTATTACTAAAAATGAGTGAGATACCTGGTTTCTTCCAAGATCCACTGTACGAGAAGTAGTCCACGGATACGGTTTTTGTCCTGTAGCCCCAATCACCAGCGTCTTTTTATCTTGTATCTTTCCCAGAGGTTTTTTAAGCACAGAATATTCTGCTCCCGTGTCCACCAAGAAATCTATAGGGGTCCCCTCTATTTTCAGAGTTACCCTAGGCTCGGAGAGGGGAACCGAACCCCGACTTCCCTAATCTTCATTATCTAAGGACAGCACTTTGGTCTCTTTCTTTTTAGGACACTCTCGGGCCCAATGGCCCTTCTCTTTGCAGTATGCACACTGATCTCTCTCTAGTAACAGCTGGTCTCTTTTGGGTCTCCTTGGCCCCTGCCTTCTGCCGTCACCCAGGTTCCCTGTCTGTCTAGCCCTACCAGTTCCCTGACGCCTTCCTTCTCCTACCACTGTGGCCAGTATCCTAGTTAGGTTCTCTTCTTGTCTCTTTTCCCTTCTATCTTCATCCTCAGCCCTTTCTTTTTTTTCTCTCTCCTGTTTCTCTTCCTCTGTCTCTCTCTTATGATACACTTTCTCAGCCTCCTTCACCACATCTCTGATAGTATAATCTTGCAATCCCTCAATACGCTGTAACCTCCTTCTAATGTCCGGGGCGGACTGCCCAATGAAAGCCATGATTACAGAAGCTCGCTGCCCCTCTGACATAGGGTCAAAAGGAGTGTACCTACGGTAAGCCTCCATGAGCCTCTCTAGGAACACAGAGGGGGGTTCAGTCGCTCCTTGCATAACCTCTCTTACCTTTGCCAAATTGGTGGGTTTTCTCGCTGCACCCCTGAGACCAGCCACGAGAGCCCGGCGGTAAATGGACAGCCGTTCCCTACCTGTTGCCGTGTGGTAATCCCACGGAGGACGGGTCAAGGGAAACCCCTTGTCTATAGCAGCCTGAGTGGCGGGGCGTCCTTGATTATCTCGGATATTTTTCCGAGCCTCAAGGAGAATCCTCTCCCTCTCTTCGGTAGTGAACAGTGTCTGTAGGAGCTGCTGACAGTCATCCCACGTGGGTTGGTGGGAAAACATCAGGGACTCTATCAGGCCTGTGAGTCCTGCAGGATTTTCTGAAAAAGGGGGATGGTTAACTTTCCAATTATAGAGATCAGAGGAGGAAAAAGGCCAATACTGCAGGAGCTGCAGCTCATTCTCGCCAGTTGGGGGCGGCCCAACGGCCCTAAGGGGCAGCGCCACGGTGGAGTCAGGTCCTACAGGAGTGGCTCCACGTCGGCTCCTAGTACCTGCTGAGGGCCCCCCTGTGGCCCCGGAGGCTGGGGCCAGTTCGGGGGCTGAGGGCAGGGCTGCAGGTTGGGGAGCTGAGGGGTAAGGTGGGGGCAGGGGAGTGGGCCATTCAGGGGGTTCTTCTATATCAGGGTATATCTTTGAAATGGACACCGGCGGGGTGCTGGGCTCGCCTTCATTCTGACGTGGTTTCGGTCTTCCTTCTGTGGAGCCCTCTCGCACAGCCAAGACCCGGGAGCTTGGTTGGCGAGGTGGGAGGAAAGGCTCGACCCACGGGGGTGGATATCGAGCCAAGTTTTCCCACACGGTGATATATGGTTGATGATCTGGATGCGACCCTGATCCTTCCTGAAAAACAACTGCCCTAACGGCTCTAATGGTGGGTAAATCAAAAGTCCCTCGAGGTGGCCATCCCACATTGAAAGTTGGCCACTTAGAGGTGCAAAGGATCCGCCAAGGCCCCTTTTTTACAACTACTGACAATAAGCGTCCTCTGTCCCTAACATCCGACCAATGGTCCATAGACAAAGACAAGGGGGTTGTCACAGCCTGTCCCATCTCGTCCACCAGAAAACGCAAAATCCGGATAGGAACACAAGACCCTAGCACAAAAACAGGGTAAGAACACAAAACCCTATCACAAAAACAGGATAAGAACACAAGACCCTAGCACAAAAACAAATAAGAATGCAAAACCCTATCACAAAAACTGGATAAGAACACAAGACCCTAGCACAAAAACAAATAAGAACGCAAAACCCTATCACAAAAACAGGATAAGAACACAAGACCCTAGCACAAAAACAAATAAGAACGCAAAACCCTATCACAAAAACAGGATAAGAACACAAGACCCTAGCACAAAAACAAATAAGAACGCAAAACCCTATCACAAAAACAGGATAGGAACACAAGACCCTATCACCGCCAAACACACTCGCCCACGTTTAGTCTTATATAGTCAGCCAAATGCAAGTTCCGATGGGGCAGGTCCTCTTACCTTCCCCTATAGGAGGAGTGCTTCGTCTCCTTCATTCAAAAAAATGGGCAGTCAGGCTATCCTGACTCCCTACCACTTGGGACGTCTCCCAGATTTTTCAGCCTCAGGCCATTGGACCTCACGGTCTCACAACGGCAGCTGTCAGAACCTATACCAGAGCCAGAAACCAGAATCCACATCCAAACACCGCACTCAAATACACCTCACTCACAGACACACAGACACAGACTTAAACCCACCTCCAAGAGGTCTTCAGAGGTCCTAGGTGATCACGCAAACCCCGGACGAGTTTCCCGGCCAATGCACCAAGATGTAAGGCTCGGGAAGCCCCCAAAGGGGAACCCCACTCGAGTCACGGGATGGCGCGCACCCAAAGGACACACGGAAGACCAACTTGATGCAAGAACACGAGGTAGTTTAATGGCGGAACGTTCCGGGCCGACACGTGTCTCAATGTGGGAGACAGGGGCATCGACCTCGTGGCTCCAGGGTTTAGGGTTTATATAAGCTCGGAGTGGGGAAAAGGAGAAACTTTCGCGCGGGTGCATACGATTGGTTGTTTTCCAATTTGAACATCTGGCCAAACCGGTCCATGGGGGCGGGGAGCAGTTCCTTATCAGGATCTTCATTCCTGGGATGCATTCCTGGGATGCCTCCGTAGCCCATTGTCCTGTAACTCTGCATTCTTTGTTTACGGATTAACTGGCCTCTGGTTGGCAAACCAGAGGGGCAACTTTAGCTACTCAGGCTAGGGAAAAAGAATCTATAATTCATGGGACCCATAAAATTTTCTTTTAGTGGCAGCAAACTTTATAACATAAAGGTAATCCACTTGGTGTTGATTTGAGAGAAAATAGATTGCTTACATCGTTAAAGATTGGTTTTTTGATTTGCCTATGTTTATAGAGAAAAGATACAACATGTGTCTTTTAAGGTTTACAATTTAAATTTAAGGTTCAAAGCTAAAGCCAAAATGCACAATTCAGGCTTAGCCAAGCCTCAGAGAACAGGCCTGAGGGAGGTTACATTTACATTTGAATTAAGACAAAATGGACTGAGCTGCAGAAGCTCAGGTGTTAAAAGCTCCTTTTGCTCTGGGTCTTCAGACCAGGCCCTAGAAATGTGCTTAAGGGAATTTGTCTTTTGTTCTCATTGTTTCTTATGAGAGGAGGGGTAAACCTAGACCCAAAGATTTTACAACAGTCTGTGGGCTAAAGGTTATGATTGTACTGCAGAAATTAAAATTATGCCTACTTCCCTCCATGAGTATAGCTGTGCCTGCTGATAGAATATGGTTCAGGTTGTTTTAATTCCTCTGTATTTGGAATTGTTGAGGATGAGATGCTTTGGATTCCTTTAATGTGTATAACAATTATTAGAGAATAAGATTGGCTTTTATCCGATATTCTCATGGGACAAAAAAGATTGGTTATTAAATTAATCCAAAATAAAGTTCAAATTTAAGATTTATACAGCCTAACTTGTCTATTCCAGCTGCCATTTTAATAAATGCTTATAGAATTTTATAGATATAAAAAATGTTTTTATACCATCTCTTTACATTTCTGGTAAAGGTAAAAGGTTTACAATTAGTAAATTTATTCATAATTTTTAAGAGCCCATGAAGCGATATTTGTTAAAAATAATTGCTTCAAAAAATGGTTAATTGTTTTACATTTTATATATATACAAATATTGTTGTTGCTTTAATACAAAAAAATAAGAGGTTAAATCTTTTGATGTGTATTGTTCATTGTGTGATACTTTATTAGTGGATTTCTCTAAAGAAAATTTTTCTGCAAGCCATTGCTTCAATATAACGAGCTTTAAAAAAAAAAAAAAATTTAGAGTACTTGTTACTCCAAAAAAAGATTCAAAGACAGTGTCTTTCAATATTTGAGTCAATTGGCTCAGCCATTAAAGGCTGGTCTTAATTTAAAATATAAAGGCTAAACTCCCAGCGGCCACGTGGTGTCTCACAACCATTTGTGGTGGGGATCTAACGCCATCTTCTGGCTTGTGCGTGTACATGCAAAGAAAAATAGTTTACTTTTAATCTTGATTTGCTCTTAGTGATTTTTAAAAGTTGTTAAGAGATATTAATTGACTAAAACCTCATCTTAAGCTTAACATAGGAGGATTTAAAACCTCTGTTTAATGTTTTCAAAGGGATGTAAGTCCTAAATTAAATCATATGTGTATTTTCTTGAGTTTATCTTGCTTCAACACAATTAAATTATGTGTTGTAGCCACTGTTTAAAATGTTAAAAGGGGGTATATCTGCCTTTGTCTTGTTAAATATGGTTCATAAAGTGCAGAATATTTCGGCTACAAGATTTAATATCTCTAGCCATTTAAATAACATTAAAATTAATAAGGTATTTAAAAATACATCTGCACAACCCAACCGGTGTTGGTGTGTGTAGACCCTTCATTTTTCTTTATGTTATCCAACTTTCAGAATAATTCTGATATCTTAGATTGTAAGAATGTTACATGCTTTTAGCACAAGGCTAGAATGGATCACTAGACCTAGCCTTGGTTGTGCACGTGCCTACCTTTGTGCCCATCCCAGTACATCATTATGGAGACTTAAAAGAGACTTTGGTCAATCAGAGAGTTAATTTGCTCCAAGCCCATGTGAAGCAGCTCACAGATGTGGTTCAAATAAGCTGCCTGTCAGCAACCCCACATCCAGGTATTACACTCTGAGATTTGTGAATGATACATTTATTTAAAGCCATAATCTTTCTGCTTATTTAAAAGAAAAGTGGACTGGGGAGCTGGACCAGGTACAACAACAATTGCAGATCTGGATCTTGAGCCTTGATGGAGTGCAGATGGACCCTGTTTCCCCTGGCGATTTTACTTCTTAAATTTCTTCTGCCTTTTCTTTCTTTCTTTCTAAAGAGCGGGAATAGGCCTGCTTGATACAGCCCTATGATGTGAATTAGTATTCATAGATGGTTGGTTTGTAAGCTCAAAGCCCAACAAAAACGTGACAAGGTAGCTTAAAGCCTAAGCACTCGCAGCCTTGGAGCAAGCATCCCTCCCTGAAATTTGACTATCTAGGCTGGAAAGGAGCCGATGACTGTGACCCTCAGTCTATGCACTCCAGGGGTTCGTCCCATTGCACTGGGTAGATGAGAGGTCTAAGTCCAGTCAGCCCTTGCCTGAATAACCTGTACCTGAGCAGTTAAGGTGTTTGCAAGTGGGTACTCGACAGGGAATGTTCCACGAGTGTGGATAGATTTCCTGAAAGTATGCCTGATTGCACAAAGGTTTGATGCCAAAAACCTCCCCTGGTGGCGCCCCAGGGTAGAGACTTCCTTTCCCCGTCAAAAGGCATCGAGATTGGGTATGGGAATTAAACCCATTACAATATCTCATTTTGCACAGGGGATCAGGCCTGTGCTTTCCCTCACTGAGTTGGTGCTGCGTTTAATGGGCAAAAGGCTGTTTTATATTAATAATTTAAACAGGGAGAGATGTAGTGAGCCGCTGTTTCAGTGGCTACACACGTGCATTTTCCAAGATGGCGCTGGCCTCATGTTTCCCCAGCAGTAAACAATTATTCTGCTCAGCTGCTAGGCAGAAAGAGCGCCAAGTCACTGGCCTATCCCGAGGCGTTATATTGGGTGGTGAGCGAACAGCCATTCAGAAGTGAATACGTCACTCTAGGGTGTATTTAAACGAGCCTCTTCCGGTTTCTTCCGTCTTTCCGCTTTATCGTGTGGAGTAATAAAAGGTCCTCGTGGCAGTACACCCGATTACCACCTCCCTATCCTTATTTGCGGGCGAAAAGGGATTTTGGGGGCCCTCGTTTCAGTTGAGATGATCAGCTGATGAGATGGATCAACTGGTATCCATCCATGGTGCCAAACTTAGAATCATTAGTTCCTTCTTTGAGAAAAAGAAACATAACTCCCACAGACATCTTCTGATGTATGTGTTTGTGTGTGTGTTTGGGTGTGTGTGTGTGTGTGTGTGTATGTGTGTGCATTCATAAATCCATTATAACTGTTTTGAATATGACTCAGAAGTGTCATATGTCATATTGAGGTGTGTACAGATTCTGTGCCTGGCCTAAGCATTTCATGGCCAATCTTCCTCAAGATCTATGACAAGATCCACATAAGAAGCCTGTGTCCTCCCCATCCTGTTGCTCTTCTTCACAGATGTGCCCTGTTTCTGCCTTGTAATTCATTGTAGAAACAGTCAGTCGACAAGCAGGAAGTAGCCATCATACCAAGTCAACTTCAAACCTCCATCTCCTTGTTCCAGTGTCTGGTATCTAAGCATGCTCTGGGCACCTCCAAGAGCATAGGCCATTTCTCCAGCAATGCATACTTCTCTCCATTCCGTTGGTGATGTTCAGGATAGTGAACCCATAATACTGGCATCACTAACTTGATGGTTCTGTTGCAACAGGATTTCACTAATATCCTCTCATAGACTCTCTTCATGTGTCTAGGTTCAACTTATCTGCAAGAGCCCTTTAGTCCTGGGACATCAGCTGCAACTGAGGCTTCACTTTCACTCATGGTCTTCCCTTGTCTCTCACACTGCCAAGCCTCAGCTGCCTTTCATGTCCCCTTCGTATTTTCAAACAGTCCCACTGGGTGATCCTTATGTATTACCTAATCCAGTATAACCACTAAATGTATAGCCTTCACTATCTCTGGAACAGTTTCTGTGTTCTCTTTGAACACATTCCCCAGATTTCACCCCAGTGGTGCTAGTTTCTTCTTAACCACTGCTAATTTCCAAGCTCCTGCTAGGCAGCATCAATTGTCCCAGTAACCCCATGGACTCTCGACCCTAACAGCAGAGCCATGGGCCTGAACCTGCCAAGTTCTACTTCTTGCTGGGCCTGGAACATGCAACCTTGTGCTGTTACATCCTCACCAGATTTCAGTTTTAATGATTCCATTCACTGCCTAAGCTTCACAGACATGGAACTTGTTCTCTAGACTCACCTTGAACTCAGACATCTGATGGCTCTGTCTCCTCAGTGATGGGACTAAGGGCATAATTTACCATGCCTGGACCTAAGCTTTTGTCTGCCTGGAACTCTCTCTCTTCTAGACTGGCCTTGAATTTGGAGATCTCCTTAAGATTTCCATGGTCACTATTCTTCAAGGTCTATATCAAAAGACTGTGCTTCCAGCCTAAAGTTCTGGACCACAAGTGTGCTCTCCATTTTGGGATAGAACTTTGTAACACATATAAAGGACACATAAAAACAATAAGCAGTTAATAACACTGAATGTGACATAACTATTGCAAGTTCATATTCAAACACAATAAACTTAGCTGGTCAGGATCTTTCTGTGAGATCATTGTTTCTTGAATCTGGTTATCTCCTTCAACCCAGGATCCAGCTCCATTGAACTTCCTAGTGCTCCTTTATGGATTGCACCTCATAGTTTGGACTTTCCTTTATCAGCTTGGTAAACATCATCAAAACATTTTTCCTGAAAGTGAACCAGAGGACAGTGTATGCTGGGTTTTGTTAGACTTCCTTTTCCAGGCAATGACTCTGACTCTCTTCATGCTAGCCTGTGCCTCCTCAATCTCAGATAAGGGTAGAAACAGCCTTCTTCATCACCATCATACCACACAAACAGTGTCTATGCCACATTCTGATATCCTATTCTACTTAATCCTCTTGGGCCATGTCTGCACAGTTCAACTCAATCCTAGCAATGAAAGCTGTCATATTCTTACTGGAATAGACCATGGAGCAACATTTTATGTGTTCCACAGTTTTTTCAAATCAAATGGGCCAAAATCCACATTGTTCCAGTCAAATCATGGTCAGACCTATCACAGGAATATGCCATTCCATGTACCAATTTCTGTCTAAGGTAGAGTTTTACTGCTGTGGACAGATACCATGACCAAGGCAACTCTCCTAAGAGACAAAATTTCATTGGGAGTGACATAGTGGTTCAGAGGTTAAGTCAATTATCATCAAGGTGGGAACAATTCAGGATCCAGGCAGGCATGGTACAGGAGGAGCTGATAGTTGTACATCATCTGAAGTCTGCTAGCAGAATGCTGGCTTCCAGGTGGCTAGGAGTAAGGTATTAAAGGCTGAGCCTACAGTGACACACCTACTCCAACAAAGACACACCTCCAATTAGTGACACTCCCTGAGCCGAGCATATACAAACCATCACACAAGGATAGCTAAAGCAATCTGGCAAAATACAAGAAATTGTGGAGGTATCACTGTTCCTGATTTAAGCTGTAATATAGAGAAATATTAGAATCTCTTTTCAAATGACCTTGCTTATCGCAATGAAATCATCTACCATCTTCAGTTTTCTTAAGGGTTTTAGAAATTACTTCTCTTATCCAATCAGCATTATAAATGTGAGGTCCAGTATCAGTTGTACCTCTAATCCATTCCTCTTTTAGTGCTGATCTTGCCTTGCTTTTAAAGGTGGAATCAATGGTTTGCATTCTGAACTAGATTCTTCAAAAGCCAAAGATTTGATCTTTATTCTTCAGGCTTCTGAATCTGACAGTCTTCTATTTACCACTGAAGTCAATTTTTTTCATTGCAAAATATTAGTGAAGGCTTTCTTTGGTATTTGGATAATTTTAGTAAGTGATTTGGTCCTCTTTTCTGAGAATTTAATCCCAAACATTTTTTCAATTTTTTTATTTTATTTTATATTTTATTTACATTTAAGATGCCATCCCCTTTCCCCATTTCCCCTCCCTAGAAAACCACTGTCCCATGCCCCCCTTTTCCTTTTTGCTTTTATACAATTTTTTAAAAAATGTTAATCAAAGGATTTATAAGGTTTGGTAATGTTAGTCATTGGTAGACCTCTAAGGAGACAGCTATATCATATTCCTCACATTATGCACTTCCAGCCATTCACAACAGTGTTTACCTTAGGTGGCTGTACATGGGATGAATACCCAGATGGAATGGTCTCCTGATGGCCTCTCCTTCAGTTTCTCTCCCATGTTTTGTTTCCATATTTGCTCCCTTGAGAATTTTTGTTACTTGTTCTAAGTAGAAATGAGGCATCCCCTCTTAGTCTTCCTTCTTCATGAGCTTCATGTAGTCTGTGAGTTGAGTCTTGGCTATTCCAAGCTTTTGGGCTAACATCCACTTATCAGTGAGTAAATACCCTGTGTGTTCTTTTGTGATTGGGTTAACTCACTTGAGATGATAATTTCTAGATCCATCCATTTACCTAAAAATTTTTCGAATTCATTATTTTTAATAGATGAGTAATACTCCATTGTGTTGATGTACCACATGTTTTGTGTCCATTCCTCTGTTGAGGGACATCTTGGTTCTTTCCAGCTTCTGTCTATTATAAATAAGGCTGCTATGAACATAGTGGAGCATATGTCTTTATTATATGTTGGAGCATCTTCTGGGTATATGCCCAGGAGTGCTATAGCTGGATCCTCAGGTAATGCTATGTCCAGTTTTCTGAGGAACCGCCAGACTGATTTCCAGAGTGGTTGTATCAGCTTGCAATCCCACCAACAATGGAGGAGCGTTCCTCTTTCTCTGCATCCTCGCCAGCATCTACTATCACCTGAGTTTTTGATCTTAGCCATTCTGACTGGTGTCAGGTGGTATCTCAGTGTTGTTTTGATTTGCATTTCCCTGATGACTAAGGATGTGGAGCATTTCTTAAGGTGCTTCTCAGCCATTCGAGTTTCCTCTGTTGAGAATTCTTTGTTTAGCTCTGTACCCCATTTTTAAATAGGGTTATATGGTTGTCTGGAGTATAATTTCTTGAGTTCTTTGTATATCTTGGATATTAGCCCTCTATAGGATGTAGGATTGGTTAGAATCCTTTCCCAATCTGTTGGTTGCCGATTTGTCTTATTGACAATGTCCTTTGCCTTACAGAAGTTTTGCAATTTGATGAGGTCCCATTTGTCGATTCTTGATCTTAGAGCATAAGCAATTGGTGTTCTGTTCAGGAACTTTTCCCCTGTGCCTAGGTATTCAAGGGTCTTTCCCACCTTCTGTTCTATTACTTTCAGTGTATCTGATTTTAAGTAAAGGTCTTTTATCCACTTGGATTTGAGCTTTGTACAAGGAGATATGAATGGATTGATTTGCATCCTTCTACATGTTGACCTCCAGTTGAACCAGCACCATTTGCTGAAAATGCTGTCCGTTTTCCACTGGATGGTTTTAGCTCCTTATTCGAAGATCAAGTGACCATAGGTATGTGGGCTCATTTCTGGGTCTTCAGTTCTATTCCATTGATCTTCATGCCTGTCTCTGTACCAATACCATGCAGTTTTTATTACTATTGCCCTGTAGGATAGGTTGAGGTCAGGGATGGTAATTCCCCCAGAAGTTCTTTTGTTGTTGAGAATAGTTCTGGCTATCCTGGGTTTTTTGTTGTTCCAAATAAATTTGCAAATTGCTTTTTCTATCTCTATGAAGAATTGGTTTGGAATTTTGCTGGGGATTGCATTGAATATGTAGATCTCTTTTTGCTAGATGGCCATTTTTACTATATTAATCCTGCCAATCCATGAGCATGGGAGATCTTTCAATCTTCTGAGATCTTCTTCGATTTCTTTCTTCAGAGACTTGAAGTTCTTGTCATATAGATCTTTCACTTGCTTAGTTAGATTCACTCCAAGATATTTTATATTATTTGTAACTATTGTCGTTTCCAGAATTTCTATCTCAGCCTGTTTATCTTTTGAGTATAGGAAGGCTACTGATTTGTTTGAATTGATTTTATATCCAGGCACTTTACTGAAGTTGTTTATCAGGTTTACGAGTTCTCTGGTGGAAGTTTTAGGGTCCCTTAAGTATACTATCATATCATCCAAAAATAGTGAAATTTTGACTTTTTCCTTTCCTATTTGTATCCCTTTGACTTCCTTTTGTTGTCTAATCGCTCTAGCTAGGACTTCCAGTACTATATTGAATAGGTAGGGTGAGAGTGGGCAGCCTTGTCTGGTCCCTGATCTTAGTGGGATTGCTTCAAGTTTCTCTCCATTTAATTTGATGTTGGCTACCGGCTTGCTATATATTGTTTTTACTATGTTTAGGTATGGACCTTGAATTCCTAATCTTTCCAAGACTTTTAACATGAAGGGATGTTGTATTTTGTCAAATGCTTTCTCAGCATCTAGTGAGATGATCCTGTGGTTTTTTTTCTTTGAGTTTATTTATGTAGTGGATTACATTGATAGATTTCCGAATAGTGAACAATCCCTGCATTCCTGGGATAAAGCCTACTTGATCATGATGGATGATTGCTTTGATGTGTTGTTGGATTTGGTTTGCGAGAATTTTATTGAGTATTTTTGCATCAATATTCATAAGAGAGATTGGTCTGTAGTTCTCCTTTGTTGGATCTTTCTATGGTTTAGGTATGAGCGTAATTGTAGCTTCATAGAACGAATTGGGTATTGTTCCTTCTGTTTCTATTCTGTGGAATAGTTTGAAGAGAATTGGTATTAGGTCTTCCTGGAAGGTCTGATAGAATTCTGCACTAAAACCATCTGGTCCCAGACTTTTTTTGGTGGGGAGGTTTTCAATGACTGCTTCTATTTCTTTAGGGGTTATGAGACTGTTTAGATGGTTTATCTGCTCCTCCTTTAACTTTGGTACCTGGTATCTATCTCGGAAATTGCCCATTTCATCCAGATTTTCCAATTTTGTTGAGTATAGGCCTTTGTAGTAGGATCTGATGGTTTTTTTTTTTTTTAAATTTCCTCAGTTTCTGTTGTTATGTCTCCCTTTTCAGTTCTGATTTTATTAATTTGAGTACTGTCTCTGGGCCCTTTGGTTAGTCTGGCTAAGGGTTTGTCTATCTTGTTGATTTTCTCAAAGAACCACCTCCTGCCTTTGTTGATATTTTCTATAGTCCTTTTTGTTTCAACTTGGTTGATTTCAGCCCTGAGTTTGATTATTTCCTGCCATCTATTCCTCTTGGGTATATTAGCTTCTTTTTGTTCTAAGTCTTTCAGGTGTGCTGTCAATTTATTAATGTATGTAATTTCCATTTTTTGGGGGGGGGCACTTAGAACTTTGATTTTTCCTCTTAGTACTGCTTCCATGGAGTCCCAAAAATTTTGATATGATGTGTAGTCATTTTCATTTAAATCTAAAAAGTCTTTAATTTCTTTCTTTATTTCTTCCTTGACCAAGTTATCATTGAGTAGAGCATTGTTCAGTTTCCACGTGTATGTGGGCTTTCCATTGTTTTTGTCCATGTCAAAGACAAGTCTTAGTCCATGGTGGTCTGATAGGGTACAAGGCATTATTTCAATCTTTTTGTATCTGTTGAGGCCTGTTTTGTGACCAATTATATGGTCTATTTTGGAGAAGGTACCATGAGGTGCTGAAAAATATTCTTTTGTTTTAGGATGTTCTATAGATGTCAGTTCAAGTCCAATTGGTTCATAACTTCTGTTAGTTTCATTGTGTCTCTGTTTAGTTTCTGTTTTCATGATCTGTCCATAGCTGAGAGTGGGGTGTTGAAATCTCCCACTATTATTGTGTGAGGTGCAATGTATGCTTTAAGCTTTAGTAAAGTTTCTTTTATGTATGTGGGTGCCCTTGCATTTGAAGCATAGATGTTTAGAATTGCAAGTTCCTCTTGCTACATTTTTCCTTTGATGAATATGAAGTGTCCTTCTCTATCTTTTTTGATTACTTTTGGTTGAAAAACTATTTTATTTGATACTAGAATTGCTACTCCAGCTTGTTTCTTGGGGCCATTTGCTTGGAAGATTGTTTTCCAACCTTTTACTCTGAGGTAGTCTCTGTCTTTTTCATAAAGGTGCATTTCCAGTATGCAGCAAAATGTTGGGTCCTGTTTATGTATCCAATCTGATAGTCTATGTCTTTTTATTGGAGAATTGAGTACCTTGATATTAAGAGATATTAAGGAAAAATGAATGTTGTTTCCTGTTATTTTTGTTATCGGCGGTGGTGTTATGTTTGTATATCTACCTTCTTTTAGGGTTGTTGGAAGATTACTTTCTTGCTTTTTCTAGGTTGTAGTTTCCCTTTTTGTGTTGGAGATTTCCACCAATTATCCTTTGAAGGGCTGGATTTGTGGTAAGATATTGTGTAAATTTGGATTTGTCATGGAATAGTTTGGTTTCTCCAACAATATTGATTGAGAGTTTTGCTGGGTATAGTAGTCTGAGCTGGTATTTGTGTTCTCTTAGGGCCTGTATGATATCAGTCCAGGATCTCCTGGCTTTTATGGTCTCTGGTGAGAAGTCTGGTGTGATTCTTATAGGTCTGCCTTTATATGTTACTTTGCCTTTTTCCCTTACTGCTTTTAGTATTTTTTCTTTGTTTTGTATATTTGATGTTTTGATTATTATGTGACAAGAGGTATTTCTTTTCTGGTCTAGTCTATTTGGGGTTCTGTAGGCTTCTTGTATATTTAAGGACATCTCTTTCTTTAGGTTAGGGAAGTTTTCCTCTATAATTTTGTTGAAGATATTTACTGGCCCTTTAAGTTGGGAGTCTTCACCCTCATCTATACCTATTATCCTTAGGTTTGGTCTTCTCATTGTGTCCTGGATTTCCTGGATGTTTTGGGTTAGGAGCTTTTTGCATTTTGCATTTTCTTTGACAGTTGTGTCAATGTTTTCCATGGTATCTTCTGCACATGAGATTCTCTCTTCTATCTCTTGTATTCTGTTGGTAATGCTTGCATCTATGACCTCTGGTCTTTTTCTTAGGTTTTCTATCTCCAGATTAGTCTCCTTTTGTAATTTCTTTATTGCTTCTACTTCCATTTTTAGATCCTGGACAGTTTTGTTTAATTCCTTCATCTGTTTGGTTGTGTTTTCTTGCATTTCTTTAAGGGCTTCTACCTGTTTACCTGTGTTCTCCTCACATTCTTTGATAGTGTTACTTATGACCTTCTTAAAGTCCTCTAACATCATCATGAGAAGTGATTTTAATTCTGAGTCCTGCTTTTCTGGTTGATATTGTGTTCAGGACTTGTTATGTTGCGGGAACTGGGTTCTGGTGATGCCAATTAACTATAGTTTCTATTGTTTACATTCCTGTGCTTGTCTTTCGCCATTTGGTTAGCTGTGGTTCTACTCACACTCACTGGTTCTGACTGGAGTCTGCCTTTCCAGTTATCTTGGTTGTATCAGAACTCCTCAGGGTACTGATAACTCTATGATCCTGAGGTCCAGCTGCTCTGGGTTCAGTCGCTCCTCTAGGATATTTCAGGATATGGAGTCTCCACAGTGATAGACCAGCTAGGTGTTTGCTGTTCTGAATGTAGTTGATCCTCTAGGATGCTTTGGGATATGGTGTCCATGCTCTGCTGCTCTGTGGGCCATGTCCTCTCTAGGATGCTTGCAGCTCTAGGGTCCTTGACCTCTCTTGGATGCCTCTGCAGCTCTGAGGTCTGTGCCTTCCCTAGGGTGCCTCTGGATTCAGTTTCCAGCTGGGAGGCTGCTCAAGCCACCTTTATCCTGGCCAGAGCTAATCCCAAATATTTACAGCTGCTAAATAAGAAGCTCATACCAATGAAAGGCTTAAATTTGAAATCAAAGTAAATTTTGTACCATTTAAGAAATTATAACTTCATCTTGATAATAATTATACAGATTTCTACCAATAGGTTATGGCTATACAATAAGTCCTAGCTAATCCTCCCTGTTCCAACAAAACCATGACTTCCTACCAAGGTTTCATCATCCAATTCAAGCTGGCTTTATGACTCAGCATATTTACCTTTACCAGAAACAGGACCCAGATTTTTCCTGCATACAGGAAATACATCTCAGTGACAAAGACAGACACTATCTCAGAGTGAAAGGATGGAAAACAAGGTTCTAAGCAAATGGTCCCATGAAACAAGATGGAGTAGCCATTCTAATAGCAAATAAAATGGACTTTCAACCAAATTTAATCAAAAAAGATAAGGAAGGACACTTCATACTTATCAAAGGAAAAATCTTCCAAGATGAACTACTAATTCTGAACATGAATGCTCCAAATGCAATGGCACCCACATATATAAAAGAAACTTTACTGAAGCTCAAATTACACATTGCACCTCACACAACATTAGTGGGGGATTTCAACACCCCACTCTCAGCAATGGACAGATCATGAAAACAGAAACTAAACAGAGACACAATGACATTAACAGAAGTTATGAACCAAATGGATTTAACAGATATTTATAGAACATTTCATGCTATAACAAAAGAATATACATTCTTCTCAGCACTTCATGGTACCTTCTCCAAAATAGACTGTATAATTGGTCACAAAACAGGCCTCAAAAAATACAAAAAGATTGAAACAATCCCTTGCATCCTATCAGATCACCTTGGACTAAGGCTGGTCTTCAGTAATGACAAAAACAATGGGAAGCTCACATACATGTGGAAACTGAACAACGCTCTACTCAATGATGACTTGGTCAAAGAAGAAAGAAAGAAAGAAATCAGAGACTTTTTAGAATTTAATGAAAATGAGGACAAACCATACCAAAACTTGTGGGTTTCCTTGAAAGCAGTTCTAAGAGGAAAACTCACAGCTCTAAGTGCCTACAAAAAGAAACTGGAGAGAGCATACACTAACAACTTGACAGCACAACTGAAAGCTCTAGAACAAATAGAGGCAAATACAAGCAAGAGGAGTGGACAGCAGGAAGTAATCAAACTCAGGGCTGAAATCAACCAACCAAGTAGAAACAAAAAACTATACAAAATATCAACAAAACCAGGAGCTGGTTCTTTGAGAAAATCAAAAGATACATAATCCCTTACCCAGACTACCCAGAGGGCAGAGAGACAGTATCCACATTAATAAAATCAGAACTGAAAAGGGGAGACTTAACAACAGAAACTGAGGATATTCAAAAAATCATCAGATCCTACTACAAACGCCTATACTCAACAAAACAGGAAAATCTGGAAAAAAGCACAACTTTCTAGACAGATACCAGGTACCAAAGTTAAATCAGGAGCAGATAAACAATCTAAACAGTCCTATAACCCCTAAAGAAATGGTAACAGTCATTAAAAGTCTCCCCACCAAATTAATGGTTTTAGTGCAGAATTCTATCAGACCTTCAAGGAACACCTAATACCAATTCTCTTCAAACTATTCCACTAAATAGAAAAAGAAGGAACACTACCCAATTTGTTTTATGAAGGCATGATCACGTGCATACCTAACCACACAAAGACCCAACAAAGAAAATTTCAGACCAATCTCCCTTATGTATATCGATGCAAAAATAATCCATAAAATTCTCACAAACCAAATCCAAGAACACATCAAAACAATCTTTCACCATGATCAAGTAGGCTTTATTCCAGGAATGCAGGGATGGTTCAATATATGGATATCCACCAATGTAATACACTGTATGAACAAACTCAAAGAAAAAAACACATGATCATCTCACTGGATGCTGAGAATGCATTTGAGAAACTTCAACATCCCTTTATGGTAAAAGTCTTAGAAAGATCAGGAATTCAGGTCCATACCTAAGCACAGTAAAAGCAATATACAGCAAGCCAGTAGCCAACATCAAATTAAATGGAGAGAAACTTGAAGCAATCCCACTAAAATCAGGCACTAGACAAGGCTGCCCACTCTCTCTCTCTACCTATTCAATATAGTACTGGAAGTCCTAGCCAGAGCAATTAGACAACAAAGGGAAGTCAAATGGATACAAATAGGAAAGGAAGTCAAAATATCACTATTTGCAAATGATATGATAGTATACTTAAGTGACCCCAAAACTTCTACCAGAGAACTCCTAAACAAGATTTAAAAAAAAAATTTAGCAAAGAGGCTGTATATAAAATCAACTCAAACAAATCAGTAGCCTACCTCTACTTGAAAGATAAACAGGCTGAGAAAGAAATTAGGGAATTGACAACCTTCACAATAGTCACAAATAATATAAAATACCTTGGTGTGAATCTAACCAAGCAAGTGAAAGACATGTATGACAAGAACTTCAAGTCTCTGAAGAAAGAAATCCAAGAAGATCTCAGAAGATGGACAGATCTCCCATGCTACTGGATTGGCAGGATTAATAGAGTAAAAATGGCCATCTTGCCAAAAGAGATCTACAGATTCAATGCAATCCCCATCAAAATTCCAAATCAATTCTTCATTGAGATAGAAAGAGCAATTTGCAAGTTCATTTGCATAACAAAAACCCAACCAGGATAGGGAGAACTATTCTCAACAATAAAAGAACTTCTGGGGGAATCACCATCCCTGACCTCAAGCTGGACTACAGAGCAATAGTGATAAAAACTGTCTGGTATTGGTACAGAGACAGGCAGGAAGATCAATGGAACAGAACTGAAGATCCAGAAATGAACCCACACACCTATGGTCACTTGATCTTTGACAAAGGAGCTAAAACTGTCCAGGGGAAAAAGGACAGCATTTTCAACAAATGGTGCTGGTTCAACTGGAGGTCAGCATGTAGAAGAATGCAAATCTGATCCATTCTTATCTCCTTGTGGAAAGCTCAAGTCCAAGTGGATAAAGGACCTTCACATAAAACCAGATACACTGACAGTAATAGAAGAGTAGGTGGGGAAGACCCTCAAATACCTAGGTACAGGGGGAAAAGTTCCTGAACAGAACACCAATGGCTTATGCTCTAAGATCAAGAATTTACAAATGGACCTCAAAAAACTGCAAAGCTTCTGTAAGGCAAAGGTCACTGTCAATAGGACAAAGTGGCAACTAACAGATTGAGAAAACATGTTTACCAATCCTACATCCAATAAAGGGCTAATATTCAATATATACAAAGAACTCAAGAAAATAGACCCCAGACAACCAAATAACCCTATAAAAAATGGGGAACAGACCTAAACAAAGAATTCTCAACTGAGGAAACTGAAATGGTAGAGAACCAACTAAAGAAATGTTCGACATCCTTAGTCATCAGGGAAATGCAAATCAAAACAACCCTGAGATTCTACCTCACACCAGTGAGAATGGCCAAGATCAAAAACTCAGGTGATAGCAGGTGCTGGTGAGGATGTTGAGAAAGAGGAACACTCCTCCATTGTTGGTGGGATTGCAAGTTGGTACAGCCACTCTGGAAATCAGTCTGGCAGTTGCTCAGTCAATTGGACATAGCATTACCTGAGGACCCAGCTATACCACTCCTGGGCCTATACCCAGAAGATGCTCCAACATATAACAAGGACACATGCTCCACAATGTTTATAGCAGCCTTCTTTATAATAGGCAGGAGCTGCAAAGAACCCAGGTGTCCTTCAACAGAGGAATGGATACAGAAAATGTGGTACATTTACACGATAGAATATTACTCAGCTGTGAAAAACAATAAATTTGAGAAATTCTTAGATAAATGGATGGTACTAGAAACTATCATCCTGAGTGAGGTAACCCAATCACAAAAGAACACACATGGTATGTACTCACTGATAAGTGGATATTAGCCCAAATGCTCCCAGTATGTAAGATACAATCAACAGACCACATGAAGCTCATGAACAAGGAAGAACATGTGGGTGCTTCAGTCCTTCTTAGAAAGGGTAACAAAATCCTCATGGGAGCAAATATGGAGACAAACAAGGGGCAGAAACTCAAGGAGGAGATGTCCAGAGACTGCTCCACCTGGGTATCCATCTCTTGTGCACTCATCAAAGGCAGACTCTGATGTAGATGCCAGGAAGTGCATGCTGACAGGAGCACTATATAGTTGTCTTCTTAGAGGTTTGCTAGAGCCTGAAATATACAGAGGCAGATGCTCACAGCTCACCATTGAACTGATCCTAAGGTTCCCAAGGAGGAGTGAGAGAGAAGACTGAAGGAGCTGAAAGGCTTTGCAGCCCCATTGGGAGAGCAACAATACCAAGCAACCAGAGCTCCCAGGATCTAAACCATCAGTCTTGGAGCACATAGGGAGGGACCCATGTCCACAACTGTATATGTAGAGGAGGATGACATTGTCAGGCATAGGTGGGTGAGGAAGTCCTTGGCCCAGTGAAGGCTGGAAGCCCCAGTGTGAGAAAAATCGTGAGTGGGGAGGTGGGAGTGGGTGGGGTGGGGGCATATCCTCATAGAAGTAATAAGAGAGTGGATTGGATAGGCAGGTCTTGTGTGTGGGGTGGGGAATGGAAAAAGTGGATTACAACTGAAATATAAATAAACTATTCAATAAAAATTTTAAAAATTAAAAACAAAAAGCTAAATAATAAACAAATCTTTAAAAATAATAAGTTAATAAAAATAATTTTTAATTAATTAAAAAATAAATTTCTCTTGTTTTTCTTGTAAGGCTTGTATATTACCAATCCACTTTTCCTTTGGAATTTTAAAGAAAATGATTATGGCGATTAAGAATAAAGTACAAAATATGAAGATGATAAAAACCATAACCTGTATTGAGCCAATTGCAGTGCAGTCGTTCAGCTTTTCATTTTCTGTTAGGATTTTCAAGCCATCTAGAGTAGCACTATTCAAGGTCCTCAGACCTTCCAATAGGATGCTTCCCTACCTTAACTCTCCCATTGAAGACCTCCCAGGTGACTTGCTAAAATGTTCTGACTTCTCAGTTTTTCCTCAGCAGGAATGATCTCTCTCTATGTCCATGAGTCTTGGCAGAAATAAGGAGCATCAAAATGTTGTTTTAACAGACAAAAATCCCAGGCATTTACCTTTACCAAGGAAGGAAGACACATGAGCCAGATGCTGGGATGAGAGACTGCTGTTTCAGAGACACAAGCAAACACTCAGCTTACCTCCCTACTCCACTGACATTTAGAAAGGATACTATCTTTTTTTCAGACACAATCTCATGGTGTGTCTCACAGAGCCCTGTAAGCAATCCTGCTTTGGTGTTCTTGGTGCAGATAGGAGCACCCCATACTCAGCCCAGAGCCTTTTTCATTGGTGGCTCAACTCTTTCACTTTCCTGTGTCAAGAAATCTCCACACTGTTGCCAGCACCATGATGGATGCACATGTCTGTCCCAGGGCATCTGGGGGCAACTTCGAATTCTAAGCACATGGCTATCACACAAACAAATTGCAACCTGCCCTGCAGGCTCTTCCTAGATGTGCTTTCAAACAACTGTAAATGATGAGGCAGGACATCTGTCCCCTCCACAGTCATCCTGGCATGATTTCTCAGCAGTCTTTAATGGTTCATATTGCAGAATAAGGACTACTGGAGGGAGGAATGAGACAAGGACTATCTGGGCAAGGCTTGGACAGGAAACACTCAGTCGCACACATAGGAATTACTTTGGTGTTTCCAACCAAGCCTGGAGCAAATCCTGGCTTTGTAAGGAGGAGGTGCTCCATGGCTATGTCCCAGGAGAGTCTCCAGGAAAGGGTTCCTCAGCTTCCTGTCAGTGCAGGGAGAACATTAGCAGGGAGCCAAAGGCAGTAGCCCATGACATCAGCAGTTCCTTCTTGGACATTCTATTGTCTCCCAGAGAGTCCTGGGCATCCCCTGTGATGTCACCATTGTTGTAGTGACGACAAGTGCAGCAACTTATCTTCACTCAATGTCTACAGGATATTGTAGAAACATGTTTTCTCGACTGAGGAGACATTTTCGGAGAGCAGAAGTGGACATGACAGAGACAAGGGAAAAGAGGAAGGAGGCTGGCCTTTCAGCTGAGAGGAATGAAGGACGAAGGAGGTGGTCTTGGCAAATGTGGAGTAAGTCCTGGGCAGTGCATGTTGAGAATCTGGGCAAGGCTGGGCTTGAGCAGGCCTTTTTAGCAATGGGCACAGGAACTGGAGTCTCTAGGAAGCTAAAGGATTTCCATGATTCTCACAGTTCTTGAACTTGAATGATTTCTGAACATTACTTTCTCCATCCCTAAGGCAAGAGATGGCCAGTCCAAAGCTGTAATCCTGCGCACTCCAAGTATTTACTTTTACTTGGTATTATGGGTGTTTCATGGGGACAGAGTTATATCATCAGGAGTCACAGGGGGTCTAAGCTATGCCAATTTAGGGCAGGACATCATTGTACTTCACTCACGTGGCTTCTTATAGCTTCAGTGGTTATGTGACAGTAGCACCAGAGAGAGATTTGTGCTCCTGGCCATGACCTTATGTTCTCAGAACTCCTCTACCTCTTTTTTCTGAAAGTACTCACTTTAGCTTTCTTTATCACTGGTCCTGGGCAGCAAGCATTTCTCTACTGTAACCAAACACCTGTCAGACTCGATACACCCAGACAGAGAATGGATCCTTTTGTCCCTTCAAGGGGGGTTGGTGTTTCAGTAGGAAGAATTGCTCAGTGTGTTGACCATGACCTTCCCCTGCATGACATTTTAATCCCATGTCCTGGGCCTAGAGTAACAGGGTAGGAGATCTGAGTACTCTATGCACTCAAGGACCTGTGGATACTGAATTTACCATCTGCCTTGTGAAACCACAGGACTGAGGTCTCTAAAGCCAAGTTGAACTTTGTACAGTTGATAATGATCCTGAAGAAACCATCTTTCAGGTCACTATAAGCATGTGTAGGGAGACCGAGGAAACACCTGGTTGCTAACATCTCCAGGTCTCTATTGAGTGATGGGAGAGGTGAATATCACTGAGGTGGCACCTCAAGCCTGAACCAAACTCTTTGTTGTTGTGTTCAGCTCCAGACATGTTTTCTTGTGTTTTGGCCTCAGGGTGGTTGTTGGTAACCACACACTACCCCTAGCTTTGGGCCACTATGTTGTGGCCCACACAGCTCAACATTTGGGGCTAAGTGCTGTGGTCAAGAGAGAGAGAGAGTAGAGATAGAGGGACAAGAGATGGGAAAAATGGAGACAAGACTGAGGGTGTGACCAAATTTCATTTACTGTCTCTTGTCTCCTACATTGCCTCCCTCTTATCATCTCCTATTATTGTCTCCTTCTTATTGTCTCCTGTCTCTTGCCTCCATCTTCTTGTCTCCTCATTGTCTCCTTAGTGTCTCCTGTCTCTTTCCTTTCTCTGACTGTCTCCTCCTACTGCAAGGAAGTCCTGGGTATTTATAAGCACAAGCAGGGGAACACAGCTGAAGACTCTTTATCATGTGCACCATGCAGCTGGGGTCACTAAACAGCAAATGAAGATATGTGGACAAAACTAGATGTTTACCAGAGTGGGCTCAGCTGTTGTAGGCTGTTGAAAAACATGTCTCCTATCACTGTAATATGGTTCCTTGTGGCTGCAAAGTTGATAGTCACTTTCTGCTAAAAGTCTGCTCCCAACATGTGATCTGTACATGCTCTATGCATTCTCACTATGCAAGTTCATTGGGTTTCCTCTACCTGCAGGGGTTGGCAGAAGGACATCATCCCCTGCAAGTGTCCTCATGAAGAAGCTGGCCAAGGAGGAAAAGGAGAGGCTGACAGAAGAGCTGCAGCTCATTACCCAGAAGAGAAAGGAAGAGAGAGACCAACTGATCTTTCTCACAGAGGAGGGATCCATTAAAAAGAGGTGTGCATTGCTCCAAACCCTGTGGTGTCAGATGGGGTCTGCAATGTCACTCTCCTCTTATTCATTAAAGGTGGTGGGTTCTAGGAAGCTGTACCTCCAGAACATCCCTGTGCCCTACCTCATGTCCCTAAATACTTCTTAGAGGAAAGGCAGAACCTGAAGCTTGGTCAGGAGGGAGTTGGGAAATGCACTCTTCTGCTTGCTCCAATGAAAAGTTGAATTGTGGTCTGAGGAAAGAAGTCAGGGATGGAGGTCGTGGAGAGTGAGTTCCCAGCATGCATTTGGAAAGCCCTTACCAAGCTGTGGCTTTGTGAAGTTCTAGATGCTGTTTATGGTGAGTCTTTGTGCTTGGATGCCAGGGGACTGAGTGCTGGATGCTCCTGGCAGCAGCTGGAGGGTCCTGGTCCCACATTGTTCATCTCAGTGCTTGAGTAGAAGGCCTGAGCCTCAGGACTGTTCCTCTATGTCTGTGTGCCTTATACTCTGAGACAGCAATGTTGCATGCATGTCTTCTGCATCTCTTTGCTTTCTCTGACTCTGTTCCCTTTTCCCATTCTTGTGGGTTTGTCCAATTTTGTGAGTCTTGGTATGTGTGTGCACATGCACATACATGTGCATACATTTTGTATATTTCCACTTCCCTCCACACTTTGGAATCTAGAATTCTGTGATTTGGCCTGGGGATTTACCTGTTTAAGAGTTTCAGGGTGATGTGAGTGCTGAGGTCTGGGAGGCCCCACTATACACTGCACTGCTCTTTGCCTAAGTTCTCACAATTGTCCATACATTTGTTTTCCTTGGGTAGATTATAAAGCTTTGGAGATGTCTGGTATTATTTCCAGAATTATGTTTAATGTCTGTCTCTACACTATAATTATCTAAGATGTAGAATCCCTTTTATGGGATTCTGTATTGTATCCATGTTTTGGCTGGGCAAATTCTTGTGGCCTAGGCTCTTGAGACCATACCAGTCTAGACTGCCCTCCATTCCTACAGAGTAAACATAGGCCACCCTCCATCTGGAATCCTAGCATTTGCTGAGCTAGGGCCAGAATAACTAGTTTCTAAAGGTGAAGAGCATGCCAGTACATAGAATCAAGGATGTGGCCTTCCCAGGCTGGGGTAGTACAGAATCCAGGCTGAGTTCATGTGTTCCTGAAAGCCCATGTTCATGGAATCCAATCTTCCTGGGGCCAGGTCCTTCCCCAGGCTAAATCCACAGTATGAAGATCTGAAGTACAAAGAGAAGAAGGTCATGTCTTTTTGGCACAACTTAGAGAAGGACACCTTCAAGGCCTATGAAACCCAGCAGCAGCTCAAGAAAGAGACTAACTTCTATAGGTAAGTACTGGTCATGGAGACCTGCATTTGTGGAATGGCCATTTTCACATTCCTTTGACTCTGGACTAGAGAGTCTGAAGGTCTGTGTCTCTCCCTTCTGCTTTGTAGCCATGAGTGTGCCTTGGGCCTTTTGGACTGCATCTTCCTAAGTCTGAAAGAGACTGTCACACCTCCCAGCATTGGTCAGGCATCCTCAGGAGCTTATCCATAGAACAGGGTTTCAGATCCTGAGAGGTTTATTATGCAGTCCTCTGCCTCAGGGACTTAGGCTGGGTGTTACAGAGCTGAGTGGGATGGAAATCATAGATAGTATGCCCTCTCCTTGGTTCTACTGACCTACATTGATCGTATTTTTCCCCTATAAGTTGATGTTGCCCCAATGCATTGGGCTGTCATGAATACATGGATTCCCTCCTCCTTTTTTTTTTTTTGAGAGTCATGGGCCTTATTGTTATTTGGGCTGCAGCCATCATCTTTTTTCTTCCCTGAATTGTCTGTTTGCTGTTTGTGCAGCTCTGATGGATGTAGGAGGTATATTGTGTTAGATCTTCATGGGAACCTGGATCCTGGTGGAGTTAATGACGCTTGGAAGTAGGAATGGGAGGAAGGAGGAGGCTGCAGGATCTTACCATGCAGATGTTGTTTTCAGCAAGCTGCAGAAGCGGATAATGATTGAGAAGGATCTTCTACATGAGCATTTGGACACACTGAACCAGGCAGTGTACATTGACTTTCGTGTAATCCAAAAATATTTGGTTGTCTTCAACCTAAATGATGAAGAGGAACAGGAGAAGACCAGCAACTTCCAGACCCAACATCATCAGGTAGGGACAAGCATCTGAGTTTGACTAATACTGTCTGATGACATTTGCACATTGGATCCATCTTTGCTTTAGTCCAGCAGCTTTCTAATCCATACTCCCAACCAGCCACCCACCTCATGCAATGTAGTTGTTCATTGCTCTGTCTATGCACAAGTATTCTGGGACATTAGTCTTTTGTGAGACACTGAATTATGGGCAAGTGTATTTTGTTGCTATGCTTGAAGCTGCAGTCCATAAAGTTTAACAGATAAATAACCTGTCACATTCCTGCATTTTGTCATGATAGGAGGGTTGCTGTGCAGAGCTTTGAGTGAGTTCTGGGTCCTGAGACAGGGTCATGCAGAGGTTCATGTGACATGATAGGTCCAAGCACCTTCGAGGGATTATAGCCAAGTGTAAATGTCAAATGAGTGGTTCTCATTGTCTTTGACATGGGGGGCATGTGGACTTCTCCTTTCTTCCTGTAACCCAATGAGGTCTTTTCCACTGCCTTGTTCTTGGTTTGCCCTGATAGAAGTCTGAGAGGCAGCTTCTTAGCCCATGTTTTTGTGAGTGTTGCTGGATATTTTGCCATGCCTGCAGATTTAGCAGCAGTGGTTTCAGTTAAAACATCAATGTTGACTCTCTTGATGTGGTGGTGGGAGGCAGCAGCCTGAGAGCTGACATTCCATAGGTCATTACCAACCCTATGTCTTAATAACTGCCTTCCTCTCCCAGGTCTCAGAAACTGCAAGAGAGCTGAAATTGGCCACATCCCAGAAAGAGCACCCCCTGCAGGATGAGTTGCTGCCTCAGGAGCCCCCTGCTAAGCTCCATCCTCAAGAGCCAGAGAATCCCTTGGATAAATCTTCTTCCACATAGTTCCTTCATCAGTGTCAATAAGCCCTAAGTCTCAGCCAGTGAGCCAGTCTGGCTGATTTGGGCTCTGATTCCCATTCCTGTTCATATAAGACCATTTGAGAGAGAATTGAGTTGACTGTTGCCACCAACTGTCCAAGAGGAGAAACAGCTGTAGTCTGTGCTGCTAAGTGTGCAGTGAGAGAAAGCTGCTCAACAATGTTTTCTTTAGGGTTTGTTTCAAGTTTTGTTTTCCATTGTTTGCATTTTTATTATGTTATAAGGAATTTATATGTTCTTGTTTTCATTTTTGGTTTTTGCTTTTAATTGTTTATATTAACTCTTCTTTTTAAGCATGTTTTTTAAAGTTTTCATTTATTTATGAATAAAAATTGATTTGCAACTCTTGACTCTTAAGACCATCTTCCTTATTCATGTGTTCTGTCCCCTCCTGCAGACCTAGAACACACAGGCAGAGTTGGATCTTTGTAAGTTCCAGGCAGACTGGCCTACTCAGAAAATTCAAGCCACCAAGGGTACACAGGTGATGATGTCTTTTGAGTGGATAATGTAGCTTCCACCATGGATACACACTTTATGATGTATTTCCTACTCCTAAATTATAGCTCTCTATAGCAGACATTCTCTACTGACCAGGTGAACCAGATATTATGTAATATACTGGCATTGCTCTACAGCTGCTGAGGAAATAACAACATTCACAAAGGAGGATACAATAAATCAGGAATCCCAGAAGTATGTGCCTCAGCTTTTCTTGCAAAACATCATCAGTGATGACCACACAACAGATAAAATGATCTTCCAAGTCATGCTCTGAAATAACTTTTGATAGATGCTATTGTTCTTGAACATACATTTGCTGTGTTTTGTTAGTGCTGTTTAGATTTACTTTTATTATCTCTGTGAATAGTTCTTTTTGCTACTGTATGTCTGCAGTCCCTCCTTAGTCTAATTCCCACAGAAGCCAGAAGAAGGTATAATAGCCATGTTGTAGATGATTGTTAGGCACCATGTGAGTCTTCTGAGAGAACAGCAAATGCTCTAAGCTGTGGGTCATCACCATACCTCCTGCAGTTGGCTGCTTTCCTTCTAGGGCATGTGGTGTGTTAGGTGGACTGGATCACATGCAGTCAAGGGAGAAATGTAGGTAGATGTGTAGGTACAGGTGCTTGAGCTGCTCATGGTCCTTATTGAGGTTTCCAGGTATCTATGCGGGTCTCTGTTGTGCCCACTGCTCTTCGTGTGTTCAGGATCATGCTCCACTATCCCTTATTTTTAATTTTAGAGCAGATCTTTCACCTTTAATACAGGTTGATAATGTAGATTATGCATATCCTTAAAATTCAGAAAAGAGACTATCCTTCTGTAGGCTTTGTGGGGATAATGAATCCATATTGATTAAAAAAGTGTCTTAATCTAAGCAATTTTGGGAGGAAGCTCATGAGCAGCCACAGTGAATGGAGTGTGCAGCTGTGACCACATGTTTCTGGTAGAGAGCATGCTTCTGTAGGTGTGGAACCTAGTAGGGACAGTTGAAGCTGATCTTTTGTCATAGCAAATCTGGGAGTCTATTAAGGAAGTGCTTCTTCCAGGTGACTGTTGTCTCCTTTACGGAATGTAAGTGATTGATTGAGACTGGAGATCAGTCAGCAGGTAAAAGTGTTGAGGAATTAATCTACAAATAGTTACTGGCAAATGAGAACTTTTCAAATCTCAGCAGCCTGAGTATCAGTGTAGAGACTTTCTTGACTCTGAATTTTTTTTGTTCTGATTTTCATGAGCTGATCACAGAGTATTGTTAGGCACCATGTGCATCTTTCTTGACTCTCTACATTAGGTTCTGGTTTCTATCAGCTGATCCCAACAGAGAAAGGTTCATCAGTAATATACTAGAAACTATGTTAGACTAGATTTAGAACACACTACCAAGTTTGTACTATATTGGTGGTTTTCCTTGTCCATCTTAGGCATACATCTTGCTAAGCCTACTCATGTCTGGGTCCTCACAACAGTGAGTGTTGTGTTTGATAAATGCTACCAGATGTACACATTAACTAGGATTTTTCTACTGGCACTTGTAATGTGAGTTAATTGTTCATGTCAGCCTTTACCAGACTAAATTGTCCTTACTGTAGAGTCTAGACCAAGGTTCCTTATTTTTGTCCCAGATAGCAAAGCGTTCCTCCTTTTGAAAGCATTATATCAGCCATTCTCAAGAACCAGTCTTGAGATGGTGACATTGTCAGCTAAGTGTCTTCATCCAGCCAGCCCTGTAATTGTTGTAGAAGATGAATGAGATCCAGACCTGGGATGTAATTCAGGGGTACAGTATTTGCCTAACATGCACAATGCCCTAGGTTCTACCCTAGTCCATTGGGCTATAGTGGAAGAGAAATAAAGAACCCAATTATATCTGAGGTGTAATCTACAACAAAAGGATAGTCTCCATAGTGCATTTAAGTCATTCTAACCCGAGCCTTTCCCCAGATGCCTCCATGGATCCCCTTCATGGTGTATTTTCTTTAATTCTCACTTCATTTGTGGTGTGGAAAGAATGTGTACAATGTTAATAAAGCATATGTGCTCATACACACACACACACACACACACACACACACACACACAGAGAGAGAGAGAGAGAGAGAGAGAGAGAGAGAGAGAGAGAGAGAATGCAGAGAAGGAACTTATGAAATTCCTTGGTTGAGATGATCAGCTGACGAGTTGGGTCAGAAGGTATTAATAGTTATTGCCAAGCCTAGAAACCTTGGGGTACACAGGGTAAAGAGAATAAACCTCCCACAAAGTCTTTTGGTCTTCATGTTTATATGTGTATGTCCACCCATGAACCCTTAATATTTCTTCACAAAATGACTCAGAAGGTCATAGTGAAATCTACTGGGGAGGAATCCTGCAGATTTCTGTTACTAATGTCTCATGGCCTTTTGCAGGTTACACTGACATGGAGGCCTACTTCCATACACACTGAAACCTGGCAATGTGGCTGTTCTCAGTGAAGCTGTGGTGTGCATCACCACCATGGTGATCAGCAAGGTTTCCATGTATTATATTCTGCAGTTCCTAAGATGAGGCAAAGCCTCATCCCATGGAAAGATAGGTAGGATTTGATGTCAGGGAATAAACTCGGGGCTGAATTCAGTCAATTTGAAACAAAAAGAATAATACAAAAACTCAATGAAACCAAGAGCCGGTTCTTTGAGAAAATCAACAAGATAGACAAACTCTTAGCCAAACTAACTGAAAGGCAGAGAGACAATACCCAAATTAACAAAATCAGAAATGAAAAAGGAGACATAAGAATGGATTTTGAGGAAATTCAAAGAGTCATTAGGTCTTACTTCAGAAGCCTGTGATGTAGAAAATTGGAAAATCTAAATTAAATGGATGTTTTCTAGACATATCAATTACCAAAGTTAAATCAAGATTTGATAAAGTAACTAAACAGTCTTATAACCCCTAAGGAAATAGAAAGCCACCAAAAGTCTCCCACTCCAAAAACCTTAGGTCCAGATAGTTTTAAAGCAGAATTTGACCAGACTTTCAAAGAAGAGCTAATACCAATACTCCTCAAATTATTCCACAAAATAGAAACAGAAGAAATATTGCCAAACTCATTCTATGAAGTCATAGTCACCCTGATACCCAAACCACACAAGTACTCAACAAAGAAAGAGAATTTCAGTACAATTTATCTTTTTTAACCATTCCAAGCTAATTTTTTAAAGCTTCATAATAAGGAAGAACGTGTCTTTCTTGTGGTATTTAAAGTTATGCAATTAGATACTGATATAGAACAGAAGGTAATTGGGTTCATAAGAAGTGATGTAGAATAGAGAGGAACATGCTTGTGGATTTGGAACCAGTCAGGACAATAATGTGTACTGTGGAAAAGTAATATAAAATTAATATTTTATAGAAAATAGAAAATTAATGTAAGAGTGACGTAGTTGAATGTCGTTAGCAAGGTGGTTGGTGGGTGGCACTGATTATAAAATGCTTCCTGAATTTCATTTTATACAGAAGAAAAAAATAGGAACAAAATAAAAATTCGGGTATATCCAGGAAAGAGGTCTGGAAGCCATACAATTTTCCCAGAGGAAAAGTTTCTCATTTGTGTGGAAAAAGCAAAAAGGATGTGATTATGGTTGGGTAACATTTGGAAGACTGTCTTGTCCATAGGGAGAAGAGTTGATGTTACTTTGAGAAGGAATGATTACAAATAGACATCATGCATGTTTTGGTCTTAATGTAGAGAAAATGTGTCTCATGGAAATAGTCTTATAAAAAAAAAGGCCTTTTTTTTTTTTTTTTTTTTTTTTGCTGCCCAGGCATTCAGTTGGTTTGTTGAATGATTATTTGAATAGGAAATTAGAGCAGAATTTCCACAGGGGAGTTGAGTCAAGTGACCTTGATAGTCCCTTCCAATTCTAAGTTCCTGTGTTTTTGTGGCTCACAGATTGAAATCCACTAAATAATACCTGATGGTACCTGCTGAGGGCTGATTTCTAGTTAGCCTGGGAAGAGTCTGTAGAAGATAAAGGTAATTAGGAAAAGATGGACTCAGCTGGAGATTAGATTTGTAAATAGAAGGAGGTATCATTGTTGACAAAGAAACAAATCATGGGAGTGTTTGAGTAGTTGTGAATAATAAAACAGTACTCTGGAATAGGATAACCCTAAGATCAAATCTTTATGCTGCAACCAGTTCTCCATCATTCTTGTAGTTCTACTGTTAGAGGCATTTGCCTAAATCTCAGAGAGCTCTCATTCACCATGGTTATGACTGAAGTGAACTCAACCAGTTGCTAGAGGTTTTTACCTGGTGGCATGAAACATATACTTTTAGATAAAATTGGAGTAAAATGGGAGGGAGAAAGCGCTACATATTCACTCTACTTCCACTTTCTCTATACGTAGGGGTTGCCCAAACAACGCTGAAGCACCTTCCACCAAAATTTGGGTTTCTACAGAGCAAAGACTGGAAAACTAGTCATTAAACCACAAGCAGCCTTCAGTTAAGGGCCTCACTTAAGGGAAAGGAAAGAAGAAAAGGTCCAGAGGAACATATTTATTATTGTTTCAGGGCCTGAGGCTCTAGAATTCCAATAAAGGGTGGGACTTGCTTTCAAACTTTATGTTTTTCCTGGATTGGCCAAACTCATTCCGAATAAATCTCATCCAGCCTCCAGGTATCTTGGGCAAGCACAGAATATCCAAGCTGGAAAGAGATGGTGTGCACAAATCAGGATAATAGCAGGAATGTTCATTACACAGAAAGAGACTCTACAGAAAGGTGGGAATTGAGGGTATCTAGTACTAGTCTGGAGTTAGCGGCAGCAGAGCTGTTACTTTCAAAGAATGGAAAAATGAAGGGAGTGAGAAACTTCTGGAGAGAAAGTCTTGTCAAGCCAAGCAAGATCCCACAAAGGAAATTAGTGGCTACATTTGGTCAGGAGCATTGCCATGGTAGATAATGTATAGGGTGTCTTGTAAGCCCCTGCAGCATTTATGATGGACTGTTGTCAGGCTGTATCTTGTGCAGGTCTTGTACAGGCAATCAGAGCTGCCGAGTGTTGCTCTCCAGTCTGGAATGATAGCATTACACATTATTACTTCTATTCTGACTTTTGCATTCTTTCCAGCTTCTCATCTGAGACGTTCTATGAAATGTTCCACTTAGAACTCAGCATTCAAAAGTCTGTTCTCAATAGTTTATCAAGTTTGAGTCTTTTCAGTAACCATGAATTCTCTTCTGCAAAAAGAAGCTTTTTTCCCCCTATGGCTGAAAACAGCACTGATCTACAGGCACTAGCATATGTAGATGGGCACAACATGTCCTTTTGACAAAATAACAGTACAAACTTTTCTTCAAAGGTCTATGATTTCTCCAGGAACGGCATTTTGTTTAATCTATGGCTCCCCCTTTTAAAAAAAGATTAATTTATTTATTTTATGTGTATGAGCACAGCATTGCTCTCTTCAGACACACCAGAAGTGGGCATCAGATCCCATTACAGATGGTTGTGAGCCACCATGTGGGTGCTTGGAATTGAACTCAGGACCTCTGCAAGAGCAGTCAGTGCTCTTAACTGCTTAGCCATCTCTTCAGCCTCAGGAATAGGATTTTTAAGCAAAGGATACCAGGCATAAATTCCTTTCTGTAGACTAGGCCTCGAATCCTGTCAGAAGTGGTTTGTATCCCCTATAATGGCCATGCCATTATTGCATCAGTGGGTACATCTTGTCTGGTAGATTGATAATATAGCATGCAAGGTTCACAGCTGGGGATAAGACTGTTGATAACAATTCTCCCTCAGAAACCTTAATGGTACCTCCTGGCACACTGAAATCTTATCAGCAAGGAGGAATGGTCTAGCTCAGCACTGGTTGGTTTTCTCTATAGTTAAAGCAGATGGTGTCTTCAGCAATAAGATCTTAATATCTAGTTCATGTGGTAAATCAAGGAAGGTGTCAATAGCTATACTCATTTTGGAAGAGAGAACCTAAATTGGAAAAAAAATGGCCCATCTGATTGGCTTGTGGGGTATGTTCTTGATTGATGGGGAGGACTTAGCCCATTGTGGGTGGTGCCACCTATGGGCTGGTTATGGAAGAAAGCAGGCTACGAAAGCCCCAAGGAGTAAATCAGATTCTTCATGTCCTTTGCTTCAGTTCTTGCCTCCAGGTTTTTGCTCTGAGTTCCTGCCTTGACTTCCTTGGATGATGGACTACAAGATGTAAGATGAAACAGCCCCCTTTCTCCCTTAAATTGTTTTTTTTTTTTTTTGGTCATGGTATTTTATCATAACAACAAAATGAAACTAAAACAGTTTTTCTCACACTTCAAGGTACTGTTAAACTGCTGTCAGGGAAGTCAAGACAGCAACTTGAATCAGCTGTTCACACTGGGTCTTTAGTCAGAAAGAAGAGCAATGAACACTTGTGGCTAGCTCACCTCTTTAATCTTAGACCATAGAATGGTGCCACCCAAACTGGGCAAGACTTTCCCCCTTCATTAACCTTACTGAGCTAACACCCTACAGGCAAGCCTAAAGGCCCTCATTCTGGGTAATGCTAGACATCATCAAGTTGATATTTGAGATTAATCATTATAACCCTACTCCTTGTGAACTTGACACTCAAACATATCAATTGATTTTTTTGTTTGTCTGTTTGTCTGTCTGTAGGTTTATTTATTATTTTTCAGAGAGAGAGATCATGACCCTCACTTCCACAAATTACGCAGTCATGTTTCCTGCATTTGGGGCATTAGCAGGGCTCAGAATGTCCAGAGAGATAAGCCTTGCAATGGAGAATCAACTCTCCGATTATGGTGCCTCCACTTCCAGGAAAGCACTCAAAAACAGCAGCTTAAACCATTTTCTTCCATCCCTCGTTCCCACAGTCTTGTGTTTATCTAATAATGCAAATTACAAATGAACTTCAAAGGACTCATAATCCTTAACAATTCTCATAGTTCATCTCTCATTTTAGATTCAAAGGGACTCTCTTACCTGTGAGCCCCAATAAAATTTTAAAAAGTTACATACTTCTAAATGACAGTGACATAAAATAAACATTTCTATTTTAAAATGAGAAAAGCAAGGCATAGCAAGAAATCAAAGCAAGAAATAAACCCATCAAATCATTTAGTACCATATCTTGTATCTAAAGTTTGTAGTAGAACTGGCTAGTTTCCAAAGATCTTAGGTAGTCCTAACTCTCCAGTTCTGAAACCTGCAGCACATGTATGTTCTCTTTTGGACTGGCTCTGGTCTGTGCCTGCTGGTTTCCTTGAAAGAGATTTCATAGTTCTGGCATCTCCAGCATCCTGGTGTCATTGTAATTTATGCTTATTTATTATTTTATTTATTTACTAATTTTAATGCATTTACATTTTAAAAATTTACACTTATTTTTTTGTATAGGCCATACATGAGTATTTATTTATGTTATTTCTAAATTTCTTTATTCCTCCCTTGTCCTTACCTACTCCCTCCCAACTTCTTGAGCTCTTCTTTAATTATATATATATATGCATATCGTGTGTGTGTCTCTGTGTGTGTATGTGTGTGTGTGTGTGTGAGAGAGAGAGAGAGAGAGAGATCGAGAGAGAGAGAGAGAGAGAGAGAGAGAGAGAGAGAGAGAGAGAGATCACTTAGTGTTCATATACATGATTGTGTTTAGGCCTGACCACTTGGAATTGATAATCTATCAGGGACTCATCCCTGGAGACGACTGATCTTTCTTTCTCCATTAATTGCCTGTAGTTCCTCATCTACAGGGTCCTTGTGAGATTTCCCTCATCCATATTGAGATACCAACCTAGTGTTGCCACTTTCCAGATCTTGTATAGGTGGCCATATTGTTACAATATCATGGGTACAAATCCTTGTTCTATTCAGAAGAAACTACCAAGCGGTAGTTGTTCTGGTCCTCTGGCTCTTACAATCTTCCCACCCCCTTTTCCATGATGCTTTATAGCCTTTAAATGTAGGTGTCATAGGTACATCAGGTGGGGATGGGCACTTTACATGTCCTAGAGTTTCTATTGCTGTGATAAAACAGCATGACTACAGAAACGCTTATACAAGAAAACATTCAATTGGGGCTTGCTTATAGTTTAGTACATTGTAAAGTTTAGTACTTTGTCATCATAGTGGGGAACATGGCAGCATGTTGGTAGGCATAGTGCTGTAGAAGTAACTGAGAATTTTGTATCTTCAGATATTAGGAGAGAGGGAGATAGGGCTTGGCAAAAAACTTTTGAAACCTTAAAGTTCACCTACAGGCACACATTTCCTCCAACCAGGAAATCTAATCTTCAAACAGTGCCACTCCCTGGTGGCTAAACATTCATATATATGAGCCTATGGGGGACATTCTTATTCAAAGTACCACATCATGGTAAATTGTATTTTGTATTTTGACCAGTTATGAAGTTTTATGATAATCTCTGTCTGCTGCTAAAAGAAGCTTCCTTGATTAAGAGTAAGAACTACTACACTGGCCTGTGAGTACAGGGGTTCCGTAGTTACAATGCAGTTGGGAACGTGACAGCAGTAGCGCCTGTCTTTTATGGTGAAGTATATTTCTTAGAGACTATAACTAAAAGGATTTATTAAATCCATTTTCTAGTATGTAGCTTTTGATTGGGGAATGAAAGCATTTATATTCAGAATTATCACTGAAGGAAGTATATTAATTCCTGTCAGTTTGGCTGATTTTTTGTAGTATTTGGTGATTTCTCATCCATCTCTTAACTATTCTTCAAGTTTGATTTGATTTCTTTTTTTCCCTATGGACTCATGGAAGTACCAGTTTTTTCTTTTTCTTTTTGTTTTCTTTTAAAGTCTGATGGATTCCTTCAATTGTCTTCTCTAAAACTGGCTTATAGTGGTCATGAATTTCTTTGGCCTTTTTTTTTTTTTTATGATGATGGAGTTTTCCTTTCTAGTTTGTGACAGATAGCTATGCTATGTCTGTACTGAAAATTATTAAATTTAAGAACTTGAAACATCATTTTATGCTCTCCTGGATTTTAAAGTTTCTGTTGAGAAATTTACTGTTTTTCTGGCAGACTAGCCTGTGTATGTGACTTTGTATTTCTCTCTTAATGCTTTTAATATACTTTTTTGTTTTGTATGTTAGGATATATTATAATAGATGAGAAGAGATTATTTCCTGGTCTTGTCTGCTTGATATTCTAAGTGAGTCCTGCATTTGTTTTTTTTTTTTTTAATTTTTTTTATCTTTTTTTATTTTTTGAAATTAATTTTTTATTGGATATTTTGTTTACATTTCAGATGTTATCCCCTTTCCCCATTTCTCCCCCCACCCCCAAACCCCCTATTCCATCCCCCTCCTCCCTCTTCTATGAGGATGTGCTCCCACCCACCCACTCTCACCTCCCCACCCAAGAATTCCCCCACACTGGGGCATCCAGCATTCACAGGACCAAGGACTTCCTCTCCCACCTTTGCCCAGAAAAGCCATCCTCCCCTACACATACAGCTGGAGCCATGGGTCCCTCCCTATGTGCTCCCAGGCTGGTGGGTTAGACCCTGGGAGCTCTGGTTGGTTGATATTATTGCTCTCTTCATGGGGCCGCAAACCCCTTCAGCTCCTTCAGTCTCCTCTCTAACTTCTCCATTGGGAATGCCATGATGAGTTCAATGGTCAGCTGTGAGCATCCGGCTCTGTATGTCAGGCTCTGGCAAACCTGTAAGGAGACAGCTATATCAGGATCCTGTCAGCATGCACTTTCTGGCATCCACATCAGCTTCTGCCTTTGGTGACTGCACATGGGATCGATACCCAGGTGGAGCAGTCCCCAGACAGCCCCTCCTTCAATTTCTGTCCCACACTTTGTCTCCATATTTGCTCCCATGAGTATTTTATTACTCCTTCTAAGAAGGACCGAAGCACCCACAGTTTGGTCTTTCTTCTTCATGAGCTTCATATGGTCCGTGAGTTGTATCTTTGGTATTGTGAGTTTTTGGGCTAATTTCCATTTATCAGTGAGTGCATACCATGTATGTTCTTTTGTGATTGAGTTACCTCACTCAGGATGATATTTTCTAGTTCCATCAATTTGCCTAACAATTTTATAAATTTGTTGTTTTTAATAGCTGAGTAGTACTCCATTGTGTAAATGTACCACATTTTCTGTATTCATTCCTTTGTCGAAGGCTTCTGGGTTCTTTCCAGCTTCTGGCTATTATAAATAAGGCTGCTATGAATATATTGGAGCATGTATTCCTGTTGTATGTTGGAGCATCTTTTGGGTATATGCCCAGGAGTGGTATAGCTGGTTCCTCGGGTAATGCTATGTCCAATTTTCTGGGGAACCACCAGACTGATATCCAGAGTGGTTGTATCAGCTTGCAATCCAACCAAAAATGGAGGAGTGTTCCTCTTTCTCTACATCCTCATCAGCATCTGATATCACCTGAGTTTTTGATCTGTTTTGAGTCCTGCATTTGAATTGGCATCTTTTCCCTAATTTTGAGAATTTTTCTTTTATGATTTGAATAAGTTTTCTATGCCTCCAGAATGAAATTCTTTTCCTTATTCTATGAGCGTACTTCTTAAGTCTGGTGTGATTATAGCATTTCAAGTATCTTGAGAGTCTTATTTATATATTGATATTGTTTTTCTTTTTCTTTATTAAAATAATCCAACCTCCACCTCATCTTCAACTTCAGTTATGTTACCCTCTACTTGATTCATTATATTTGTTGGCATAGCCTCCCATAGTTTTTAAATTTGACTTATTGGGGTTTTTCATTTGTAGAATTTTATTTAGATTTTGTAAAAGCAACTTTTATTCACAGATGTAATTGTCATTTTGGAGGCTCACTGGTAAGTAACTCATCCTTTCCAGTTTTTTTTTAAACTGGTTTACTGGTTCAACTCAGCTGTTCTGGCTCAAACTCCTCTCCAAGCTGACTGATTCAATATAGCTTCTCTCACCTTCTCACTGAATTGTTCTGCTTAGCCTTAAACTTACTCTGGTAATTTGTTCTAAACTTCTGGCTCTTTTTTATTCTCTGACTTCAACTGCCTCTGCTTACCTGTACTGAACTGCATGAATTCCTGAATGAACTTAACTCTGCTGCACTTTGCTCACTGTACTGACTCCCCACTCACTGACTGAACTGAACTCGTAAACTGATTTAGCAAAACTCCCTGACTCTACTCAGCACTCCTTTTAAATAGCTGTTCTCCTGAGAATTGAACATATTCTATCTCTGACTCATTCTGTCAAATCTTTCACTGATTCATCGTTTTGTCTGCCCCTCAATTGTATGTGATTGTTTGAGATTAAAGGTATGCACTAAATGACTCCAGACAGAGGGAATAGAGGTGTGTACTAAAGGCCTGTATATGTTCCAGCCAGATCACAGCGACTTAGAAGGTCTTTGGATGTGATTCCTTGCTAGAGCAGCCATGTTGCTTAATTGAAATTCTTCTACAAGATTTTCCTTATCGTTTCCATTTCTTTATTTTGCATCAAATCACTTCTTTATTTAATTAATCTGTGTGTGTGCATATGTGTGTATGTATTCACTCAGAATTCCTTGAGAAGTTTACTTTCTTAAATAGGAATGAAGATTGAAGAAGGCACAAAGGAGAGAATAAGAGGATGGCAGCTAAAACTAATATTGGCCAACTGAGGAGTTGTATGAAAACTTAATGTTGCAGAAGCTTTCTATGATATATATTCTATCTATCTATCTATCTATCTATCTATATCTATCTATCTATCTATATCTATATCTATCTATCTATCTATCTGTCTGTCTGTCTGTCTGTCTCCTGATAGATATACATATATAGGTATATAGCATATATTCATTCATTTATGTATCTTGTCATATATATGACATATATATATATTCATATGAATTAATGAATGAAAGCATCTAAATGAAATGCTCAAAATAACGAGAGAGAGAGAGAGAGAGAGAGAGAGAGAGAGAGAGAGAAAGAGAGCAAACTGGATATCTCTAATTAATAAATGAAGCTTCCAGTATTGAGAATAAGTTACATCTAATCAAGTTGTTGGCCAAAGTGGTACCATAGAAACCTCCTATCAACCCAGGCTATTGCCAAGATTGCTCCTCACATACTCACAGCAAGGTCCCACTGCAGAAGACAGTACCTCCACAGCTCACTGAACATAGAGAAGTAAACTGGTGACTATTTAGGGCCTTCAGCTCTATAAACTAGTGATCATGGTCTGGAAGGCACTCTGCATACTACTAAAGAAGATAGGTAGAACCAACCCAGATATAAACCCTTTGCTCTACATATGATAACCTAACTGTAAGATACACAAGTGCAATAGTGACACAAAGCTTGTGAGAGTAACCAACCAATAGCTAATTTGACTTAAGGCCACTCTATGAAATGAAACCCATACTCACCACTGCTTAGGTGACAAAGAACTTAAGACTAGATAAGCCAGGGACCTAGGGGAAGACCAAATACTATGTAGGTATGGTCCCCATAGACTCATGTGTTTAAATGCTTGGGTCTTAGGAAGTGGCACTATTAGGAGGTGTGGCCTTATTTGAATAGATATGGCCTTGTTGAAGGAAATGTGTCACTGTGAAGGTGGGCTTTGAGGTCTCATATAAGCTTAAGCTATGTCCAGTGACATAGTCTCCTTCTGCTGCCTGTGAAACAAGATGTACAAGTCTTGGCTTCTCCAGCACCATGTCTGCTTGTACACTGCCATGCTTCCTACCATGATGATAATGGACTTAGTCTCTAATGGATTAATGGATTTAATCTCCAATACTGCAAGCTAGTCACAATTAAATGTTTTTCTTTCTAAGGGTTGCCTTGGTCATGGTATCTCTTCACATCAATATAACCTTAACTAAGACATCTGCTTAAGGACGCAGGAATAAAATAACTCTTAATGACATCCTATACTTACAGATGAGTGCCTTGTTCAGCCAGCATCAGAGAAGCTTTCTCCTGCAGCACATGGGAACAAAAAACAAAGAGTGAGAGATCTTAGAACACTCAATCCTAAACTGGATGGCTCCCTAAAATCCCTCCTCTTAGGGCTCAGGGAATTCTGTAGAAAAGAAGAGAGAAAGAGCATGAGAGCCAGAGGGAATGGAGGAAACCAAAGAATCAAGGCCTGTGGACCTAACAGGGCTGGAGCACCTATGAATGCACAGAGACTGAGGCAACATCCACAAGTCTTGTGTAGGTCTGCATAAGATGAGGTCCTAGAGCTAAGAGAAATAGATGCCCTCACCCCTAACCCAGAAGCCATCTCCAATCAATAGCTACTTGCAAAGGGGAAACAAACTACTCTTTTTTTTTTTTTTTTTTTTTTTTTTTTTTGGTTTTTCGAGACAGGGTTTCTCTGTGTAGCCCTGGCTGTCCTGGAACTCACTCTGTAGACCAGGCTGGCCTAGAACTCAGAAATCCGCCTGCCTCTGCCTCCCAAGTGCTGGGACTAAAGGCGTGCGCCACCACTGCCCGGCGGAAACAAACTACTCTTAAATGTAGACTCTACACCCCATTGTTGATAGCCAACACATAACAAACTTAACAGCTTTTTTGCAGGTTTTTTGTGTCATAATGTTAAGCCACTTATTTTTTTTTTTTTTTTTTTAGTTCCCTTACAGGTCCTTTGAATATGTATTATGGCTTCTAATTTTATGTTTCTATGGAATTCCTGTGTATGCAAATATGTGTGTTTCTGTTTCTTATGGGTTTTGTTGTGGTCATTGTTGTTTTGTTCTATTCCAAAATCTTTGTTTTTGTTTTATCTTATTGTATTCTGTTATTATTTCTTTATAACTGTTTGTTTTCTAATGCAAGACAAGAAGGGTATAGATCCAGATGAGAGTGGAGGTGGAAAGGGACTAGGAGCAGTGGGAGGGAAGGGAAATCATAATTAGAATGTATTTTATGAAAAAATATTTTTAACAAAATTTAAAAATATCTATATTTTTGGAATTTCCTATGTATAGTGTGTTAGGTTAAATCCACTTTCATCGCCTCCTGTCTAATTCTTGCTCTAACACCCACAAATATTTCCTCCCAATTTTATGTGTTCCTTTTCCCCGACTTCTTTTAATTTACTAAATCCACGTATGTTGTCAGTATATGTATGAATGTAGTGCCACCTACTGGAGCATGAGTAGCATTTCAGTGGCCAGATATTCTCCAGATGGACCTCTGATGAGGTTAAGAGATTCACTAATCGATGGGTGCAACAGTAAGTCTTAGAAACTGCTTAACTACTGTGTTTATTCAGCAGAACACTGTTAGTAGGTTATCCCTAGCCATGGTTTCTTCGCCTTGGTAATAGTGCTAGGAATGAATTCTGGAGTAGGCTGTAAGTCTAATTGGAAAGTTGTTGGTGACTGCTGTAACATTCACACCTCTGTTGCGCCACTGGGCATATCTTCTCAGGCTGTTTCTTACGGTAGCTTTTAGTTTAGGGTCACAAATAGGTAAGAATTGTAATAGTTTTCTCCCTTGGTACCATGTCTATCTTTCAACACCATGAAAAACATCCACGAGGAATAATATATCCAGATCAGCAATAGCTTGGTTTCTTTATATTCTGTGGTTCAAGAATGTGGGACCTTTAGCATTAGGGTCTTGCCATCAAGTTCTAGAGGATAAACAGGATCATTGTCCCTGGCCTATAATATTTGGGTGGTGTGTGAGACCCCATTGACTTGTAACTCAAAAAAGATGTAAGCCATGTCTTGCAGTGGACTTTTAAAAAAAATTTTCCCTGACGTCATAATATAATGATACCATTTCCCCCTTCTCTTTTCTCCCTCCAAACATTTGCATATATTTCTCCTTGCTCTCTTTCAATAATGGCCTGATTTCTCATTAATTGTTATTACATACATACATATATGTGTGTGCATGTGATATATATATTTATACACACACACATACACACACAACCTGTGAAGTCTCTATGTTGTTACTTTCATGCATATGTATATATTCAGGGCTGATCATTTGATATTGGATAATGAAGTCAAGAACAAGACAGGGATACCCACTATCTCTACTACTTTTTGATATTGTTCTCAAAGCACTAGCTGGAGCAATAAGGGAAGAGAAGGAAATAAGGTATCTGAGAAATTATTGTTTCTGACCTTGGTACTCTCTCGGCATGGCTTAGCTTGGACCAGGTTGATGCTGTGTGTCAGTGGGCATCCTTGGCTTCAGAACTAGTCTCAATGTTCTAGGATGCCATTATATAGAGGATGGGAGGTTGCAAGTCACTGCCTCATCAGTCCCACAGACCCTGCACAGCACACCCCTTTAGCCTGCACTCTGCCTCAGCTTCACTTCTTATATTGCTGTTGTGCATGAGAAGTATTTCATGCCGGTTTCCACTGTAGCTTGGGTCCACTTGCTTCCTTAAGAGATACCTTGCCAGGCTTAGTCAGTTCATTTACAGATCTTTCAAACAAAAGGTCTATATTATTTTGACTGTTTTCTTTTATAGGGTTTTTTTTTTTGGTGAGGTTTCTAATCTCTCATCTTACCCACAGTAATCATGTTTTTAAGTCTTCCTAAAAAGAGTAACATAAATCAGACACACATAAACAATTTCTGGAGTCTATAAATGATATATGAATATGTATGTGAATGTATTCATGTAGTCATATTCAAGATTATTGTATACATTATTGATAATATATCCATATTGCTATCTTTTTGGAACTAAAATATTTTGAAATAATTGTAGATTCACACACCAAAGAAAAAACCCAATCTACAGACAAGGAATGTAATACATCCTTCCAGTGTCCTAGTTTCTTCCCATGGAATCCTCTAGAAAACTACAGTCTTAAACCTCCAACAGGGCATTGATGTTGACACAGTCAAAATGCCAAATACTCTCATCACTACAAAGACCATTTTTAGTATTCTTTAGTAACAATAAGCATGGTTTTACCTATTTCTTCAGATCCTGGACTTAATGGCATCTTAGTTACTTTTCTATTGCTGTGAAGACACATCGTGACCAAAGTAACTTACAAAAGAAAATAATTAATTGGGGGCTTGCTGACCATGAACCCATGGTAAAAAGCATGGCAGTAGACAAGCAGACAGGCATAGTACTATAACAGTAACTGACAGCTTATATCTGATTCACAAGGGAAGAAAGGAGGGATGGAGGGATGGGGAGAGATTCTGGTAAGAGAGAAACTATCAGACTTGTTCAAGTCTGACCCCAAGTGAGGGAAAAGAAAAGACAGAAGCATCTTTAAATTACTGGATCTCTGACATTTCTCCTTGTTTTTCTTTCTAGTACTTTAAAAAGATCTCTTTGAAAATTTAAAAATATTTTAAAATAATTTTTAAAAGTCTTTTTTATTCTGGTATTTACTTTTTAGAGGGTCCAACACAATCCCATGATGACAACGTTATTTTTTAAATGTGATGAAAGATGAGATAACGTTTTAGCTTCTCAGTATTGTTATAGCATTCCAAAGGAAAAAGAAACACAATCTACTATTTTAACAACAGCAACAACAGCAAAAACAACAACAACTTAACTTCAACGAATAAGGCCATAACAACTAGAGATAGAACATCTTTTCTCACTGCCTGCCCTGGAGAGTTTATATACCACATGCATACATATATGCAAGCCTGCCCTGTGGTACAAAGGATGGTTGAGATTAAAGTCCCTTCATTGGTGCTTAAAATTCTTCTGAAACACACACAGAACTTCTGTAATTAGAAACAGGTGTTGGGAATGATACTTAAAAATAACGACAAAATGAAGTTGTTCCTCAAGTATATGAGAGTATTATTTATTTATGTATTATTGTGTTTATTTTATTTATTTTTATAGTTATTTATTTTATTATTTGAGAGTATCTTCATTTCAGAGTACCTCAGTTGCTTCATTAAACCAACAACAATAACAGCAGAAAGAGTTTTAGGTAAATACGTAAAAAGCAGAGCTACCATGGGCATAGCGAAAAGAATTTGCCTTTTAAGGTCATGGTCAACATCATTTAAGTTCCAAAGTTAAATTGGTCTTGGGGGAGTTTGTAGGAATTGGGTTTCAGGGCTGTCGTGCTGGATGTCTTGTTTGTCCCTCTGGATACTCTCTCCTTTCTTGAGCCTGGCTGGTCTTTATGGACTGTGTTACTAGGACCCCTTCCTCTCTGGTTTCTTGGTGAATTTGAGTCAATGGGAAGCATAGGTGAAATATTAGAGAGAGAAAGGTGAGGTCACACTGTTTCCATCCCCAGGGTTTAGGATAGTTGCTTCCCTCTACTGAAGATCATAGCTCCTATTAGGGATTTCTCCCCAGAGAGTCAAGGTCTGCCCCTGCCCCTGCCCCTGCCCCTGCCCCTGCCCCTGCCCCTGCCCCTGCCCCTGCCCCTGCCCCTGCCCCTGCCCCTGCCCCTGCCCCTGCCCCTGCCCCTGCCCCTGCCCCTGCCCCTGCCCGCCTGTCCACCTGTCTGTCTGCCCACCTGTCCGTCTGTCCGTCTGTCTCTGCCTCTGTCTCTCTCTGTTTCTTGTCCCTTCAAACTTAGTGGCAGTGTCATTTGCTGATATGCCTTAGGTTTCATTTACTCATAACTGTACTTGTGCAAATCATTACTTTGGGAAATGCTTCTCAAATGACTGCTTTGAGCATATCTGTTTCCGGCAAATGTTTTGTCAATCATTGTAATGTATCCCTAAGCCATTTGTGTGTGTGTGTGTGTGTGTGTGTGTGTGTGTGTGTGTGTGTGTGTGTGGCAGCAGGAGGAGAGGAGTCTTTTATCCTAACGAGTGGATTTCCTCATTTAAAGGGCATGCATTTCTGAATTACTTGAAATAGTTTTGGAGCTGATAAAGGACTCTTGGACTGTAAATGATACATAATTTGGAATTTGATTATATTATGGTGATGGTGTACATACATATCAAAGTTTTAAAAATTCAAAAAGAGTGCTGGTGAGATGGCTCAGCAGTTAAGAGTACTGACTGTTCTTCAAGAAGTCATGAGTTCAAATCCCAGCAACCACATGGTGGCTCACAACCATCTGTAATGAGATCTGATGCTTTCATATGGGTGTCTGAAGACAGATACAGTGTACTTTGGGCCAGAGTGAGCAGGGCCAGAGTGAGCTGGGGAGGAGGGATGTGGAGAGCGCAGGGGCCAGGAGAGAGTGGGACCAGAGCAAGAAGGAGATGGGAAGAAGGGAAACATTAAAAAAAAAAAACCAGAAAATTACTATATACACATATACCATATATAACACACACACACACACACACACACACATTGGAGATGGGCTTCTTGACAGAAGCCGAGGTGAAAGCCTACACATTCCAGTGCTATGAATTTAATGTATCATAGAGACCTTCAGAAGAGTAAAGTATGTAAGAAAAGAAGGGAATAATCTGGACATGGTAGCCCATCATAAAGAACTGAGGCAGGAGGATTGAGAAGTCTAAACCAGCTGTGGAGTACATAGCAAGACCTTCCAAAACCAAACCAAACCAAAACAAACACAACAAAAGAATAAAGAGTAAAATAATTTTTTGATCTTTAAAGAAATGCTAGCTTGTTTAATAAATGATCTGCCCATTGCTGATACACATTTAAAGTTGGCTGGTATAGAATTTGATATTTTATATTTTCTAAGTATATTTAGAAATATATGTTTCCAGGTTACTATTTGGGGGAGCGTTATTAAATCCTTTTATTTGATTACTGAGTTAATTCTGCTGTTTCGCAGTGACCCAGTCTAGCTTTGTGCAGTGACAGTATCGTAGTTTATCTGAGGCACAGTTATTGCTAATTGAAAATCTTTCACAGTGACCCAGTCAGTGCTTTTCAAGGAGATAGTTTTACCTTCCTAATTTAGGTTGAATTGGAAAATAGAATATACACCACACACACACACACACACACACACACACACCAAATAGTGTTGACCTTATTTGCATGTGTTTAAGGCTCATCTCTTAGCTTAGGATGGGACTCTCATTCCTGAAAAGCAGGAACAAAGCAAAACAGAACAAGACAACAACAAAAACCAAACCAAACAAACAAAAAACCACCCTTGGTCTTCCTTTGCAAATAGTCATTGATTCCCTGTAGCTCTTCAATCAGGGGTGGGGCCTTGTGAAAATATTCTCCATCCAGATTGGCATGTTGATTGGTGTGGTACTTATAGGTCTCGTGCAGGCAACCACATTGTTCAGACTTTATGAGAGCAGCACCCCTGTCCTGTCCGCAAGAAATGATCACACAGCTGTACCCATTCTCAGGTTCCTAAGAGTCTTCCTGTCCTCCCTCCCACAATGCTCTCTAAGTATAAGGGCTGTGTTACATATTTCCAATTTGAGACTGGCCACACCATGGTCACTCTCTGAGTTTTGACTGGTGTGGAACTCTCTAAAAGTCGCCACCTGCTGCTGCAAAAAAAGAAAGTTCTTTGATAAGATGCAAGAGCTGCATTTATCTGTGAATATAAAGACAAGTGCTTAGAAAATAACTGGAAAATATATTCCTTTGAAAATATGGTAGTGATAGGGTCTTCTCTGGGGTCTATGGCCTCTCCAGCCCTAGGTTCTTTGCTAGATTTATACAGGAGTTCTCTCCAATTGACTTTAGGCTAAATTGGACAGTCATTGGCTGTCCCCAAGATATAAATAACACTATTACATGACTGGTGACATAGTACTACTCTCATTTTCACTGTGACTCTCAAGCTTTATAGCGGGGTAGGACTATTAATTTTGTTTTTCACTTGGAAGCTTGCATAGCGCCTTCTGATGTGTTGAGAGCTAGCTGTCAGAGAGGAGACTTCTGGGTTAGTAACAGCTCAATTCACTCAAGTTCTGTGAGCAAAGTGTGTGCTTTTTTTCAGCAATAACATCTTACTTTCATGTCTGGCAGACAGCTGAGTGTGCAGGCAATAGCTTGTATTATTTTGGCTGTCTCTTTGATCCCTCCTGACAAACAACTCAAAAGGAGGTATCCCCTTCTTGACTTTGGGATAAATAAAACAGTACTTAAAAAAAATACTTGGTTTGTCCCATAATCTGTAGTTTGCCTACTACTGTCATTTATAAAGCGGTTTGTTTAAAAATATTAACTATTGTAGTACAGGGGATTGAACCTAGTGCCTTGAAAATGCCAGGGAAGTGGTTTATCATCATCTCCATCTTCAGGTGCCAAATCATTTATTGATTTTAGCAGTGGAAATTAAATTGAGAGCCTCAAACCTAGGTGAGCTCTCTGAACTTCCAACCCTTTATGAGGAGGTCCTAGTGAAGAAAAGTTCTTCAGTCCACCAAAAGAACCTAGGCAGAGGAATTATTTAGACAGCCTTCTGAGAGCGCTTGGGCCATATTGCCCTGAATTTACAAAGCATGTTGCTACTGAGACTAGTAACCAGATGTTATGTACTGCTTCCCAATGGTGAAGTAAACGCCTATGCTTGCTGTGTGCCCAAGGTAGGTCAAGGGTTAGGGGTGGAGTGCTTGCCTCACTTACTGGTATTGAACTGAAAAGAGTCAGCCAGGAAGGCTAGACTTTAGCAAAAATGATTCTATGCAGAATGCACAGAGACCTGGGCCAGGGTAGGAAATAGCTCAGAAAAACAAAACAAAAACCATGACCAGGCACTCTGATTTCTAAACTAAGACTGTGTTTAATTAGAAGGATTATTTTTTTAAAAAAAATCACTAATCTGTGATTAATCACTAATTGGTAAAACATCTTTAGCAAAATGATTTTAAAATAATCAATCAAGTACAGAAAAAAAATTCTATATCTCACATAAATGTGGAATCCAAGAAACTGAACTCATCGGAGCAGAGGCACTGGACAAAGACTATGTGGTGATTACTAGGAATGTGTTGGAAATGGGGTGACATTAGTAAAGGAATATGATGCCCCAGTTAAACAAGACTATTATATAGTATGGCAATTATGGTTAATAACAAAGTAGCACATTATTGAAAATTGCAGGCTGGCATGGTGGTGCACGTCTTTGATCCTAGTATTTGGGAGGCAGAGGCAATCGGATGCCTGTGAGTTCAAGGTCAGCCTGGTTTACTTAATGAGTTCCAGAACAGCCAGTGCTACAAAAGGTACCCTGATTTAAAAACAACAACCCAAAGCAGAGAGAGAGAGAGAGAGAGAGAGACAGAGACAGAGACAGAGACAGAGACAGAGAGACAGGGAGACAGAGAGAGACAGAGACAGAGAGACAGGGAGACAGAGAGAGACAGAGAGATACAGAGAGAGACAGAGAGACAGACAGAGAGAGACAGAAGAAAATGCTAGGAGAATATATTTCAAATGTTCTTATAACAAAACATAAGTTTGTGAAACAACGAGTATATTACTCAATTTAGTCATCCAATAATGTATATGTATTTCAATATCACATTGCATATCATAAATTCATATTTGCCAATTAAAAGTAAAGACTTAACTGATAGATTATAGAGGTAAGTGTTATGCAGAAGGCAGGGGGAGACACTGCCCCCAGGAAGATTCTAGTGAGACTATGAGGACAAAAACAAATTGCATATTTTGGTTTGATTTTATTTTGCAGATGTTATAGAATAATTTCTTGACAACACAGAGGGAAGAGTAAAAAGAACCTTATGTATCCATTGCACAGAAATATTCAAGTGAGGCTCAGCCTTGTTTTTCTTCTACTATTCTCCCTTCCCCCACTACACAAAATTATTAAGAGTTGTATCTATAAGTAAATTAAAGGGGAAAAAAAGGTGATACCAAAACCAAAATCTCTCGCAAACTTCAAGATCTTAAACAATTTTAATGTCATAAGCAAGAAGTCCTCCAATGGAAAATCCAAGATAAAAAGACACCTTTTCTATGCTTTGCCCACTTCTAAGTTGACCTAAATGAGTGGGTGTAATTGGTATTGTGATTTTTTCATTGATCCCATACTCTATGTATAAAGAATTGCTTTCAACTCGTCCCTGTAAACGAACCAAAAGGTCCTGGACCTTTTCCTCTTCCCATACTTTTCCAGTATGCCACCAGGAATTAATATCTGATACCTTTTCAAAATTTTTATCAATTTTTCCTTTGTGGATGAGTCTGTTCCTACTGTTACCTTTCCCAAGAAAGAAATATGCAATTGGTTGCTTTGTGCGATACATGCGTTTATATTGCCCCCTGGAAGCATTCTCTAGTGCTCGAGCATACTTTTCCATTTGTTTAGAATCTTGATCTAGTTGTTGATTTTCTGGCCAGAATAAAAGAGAGGCTAGAAAGTAAGGTTCTGGAAATTGGTAAGTCAGTGCTATTGGTTGCAGGATCTCTCGAAGCTGTTCTTTCAGCTTTTTAATGGGCTTTATTAACTTGGAGGTAGGGTTAATACAAGAGAGAACGATGCTGGCCAAGATAAAGTTTTGCTTTTCCTTTTGTTGGGTTTTGATAACACTTTGCTCAAGAAGGAAAGTGTATTTGTTCACGATATCTTCCATGGCGCTCACAGCGTCTTCTGGACTTTTGATAAGATATTCTAAGAGTCCAGAAAACTTGTCTGCTTTTAAAGCTTCTAGGCTTCTCCGAGTCCTTTCTACTTGTAGAGGTAAACTGAGCTTTGATCTAAAATTTTGATTTTCTAATTCTTCCAAGGGGCCAAATATTTCTACATACTTCTTAAAGTATCCAGCCACCTTTCTCCGGTTTTTCGCCTCTTCATATTGCTTTATATTGTTTCTGGGTTTAAGAAGGACAAAGTAATCATCAAAAAAATCAAAGGATTTTTTCAAAGAAGACTGCAGGTTAGTTAGATAAGGAATAAAATTCTTGAGTGCAGACTTAAACTCACTTAGGTCCCCTGGGATATCACCATTTCCTGATATAAACTTGACCATATCTCGTTTAGATAGTTCATTTTTGTTGTTAAAAAAAGGAATGAGTTGGAGCATCTGGATGGTGTAGAGGCCGACTTCTATCTCTCCTTGATAACCAGCTATGTTGTAAGTATCGTACCTCCTCTTTGACTTCTGATACAACCTTTCCTTCCCTTCGTATTCTCGGTCTTCGGTTTGCCGTTGAGAGTCTTTGAAAGCATTTGACGCATGTTCAGCTAAATCTAAAAGTTCAGTTAGCTCGTTCACCGAGATAATCCCATTTTTCATATTATCATCTATCCACCATCTTATTTTACTTTTATAGACTTGACCTAGTGTATCTGAGATGTAAGAATTATTAGGCTCTATTTTTCTTGCTTGTTTTGCCCAATGTAGAGCCTTTTCAAAGTCCTTCTCTTTAAGGTAGAAATGTCTCGCTAAAGCTTGGCAGATGAATGCATTGGGGTTGAACCTACGGGTAGCTTCACATAACACAGCTTTAACTGCATCATTTCCTTCGTCTTTATGTAAAGCTTCAATGAATGGAGAGAACCAGTTTCCTGTCTCACCTTCATGTTCATTGCGCTGTCTTGTGAGCAGCAGTGTTTGCACGTCTTGGGAAAATTTGTCTTTTCCTATACCAGTATTGTAGAATAGATTTTCTGTTAACATATCCATCACAATTTTACTTTTGTTCAAGTTGTAGCTTCTCTTCAGTTCTTCCAGTGAGAGAGTGGCAATCAAATGGTGAATGATGCGCACACCACAGTAACTCCCGCATTCGATCACCTCGGATTTAATTAGAATTGTGGAGTAGGTACCCATCTTGTCTTCGAACTTTTCTGTCCCCCAGAAAGCCTTCTTGTTTGAGATTCCTAGGAAATGCTCACATTGTGAAAGGGAAATGGTAGTGTCAGGTACAAATGCATTAAGGAGAGCCAGGAAAGCAAAGAGCTTTGCCTCCTTGGTGGTAACATTTTGCCCTTTCAGAATGTTCCTGACCACATTTTCTATGTACTCTTTGTTAAAGTTGGTTTTCATGATCATAAAAGAATAAAAATCTTCAAAGTTTTTATGTTGTTCTTTGATTTCTGTCAGCTTCAGCTCAAATGCTCTCTGTTCTTTGGGAGAGAGTTGCTGTACTAGGGCAACGCTGTCTGACATCTTTGCACTTTTCTCAGGATTTTGTGACCTTGTACAATTTAGAATGATCACTAGAGGCTTCTCATATCGAATGTGTTTGTTAGCGACAGCAGTTTGGATGGAGGTCTGAAGAAGGTAGACATTGTCTTGTTCTTCAAAATCATCAACGAGGAGCAGCACAGGCAAATACTCCTGATGGCTTGTTGCTCCGTAAGTGATCAAATTTGTTACCTGTTCTCCAATTTCTGAAAAGTCCTCTGTCTTATTTTTCAACACAGCACATCTGAATTTCTTCCTTAGTTCCCAGAGAATATGCATGGCCAAAGTAGTTCCTCCGCAGCCCGGATGGTGGTACAGGTGAATAATTTTTGCACATACCGGCTGAGAAGAGTCTGCCCATTCTTGAATCTTTTTTTCAAGTTTCGCATATTTATCCCTTTTGACAAATGATGAAGAATAATTTTCAGAAGAAAAGTAGAAGTTCCACCAGGACACTTTGCCACCCCTGTAGAAATCTTCTTCTTTGGATGTCTTGAATTCAAGCATTTTCTCTTTATCTTTCTCCAAGAGTGTACCTTCACATTCATTTTCACAGAGAACTTCCAAGGCAGTCATAATTTCTTCTTCCTTTTTCAGAAGGACAGTAGACGAACCAACAGATGGCAAGAATCGCTTTGAAGACTGAGTTAAAGATTTTAATTTAAGAATAGTGCCATTTATCTCTGCAAGATTTAAAGTAGAAATGCTTTGGCTTGATAACTCATCTTGCTGTCTTGATAATCTTGCTTCAAGTAGGTCTTTCCATACCTGATATATCTTTGGATGTACACAAATACACAGTATATTTTCCATTCCTTTGAGATCTTGATAAAAAGCACAGAAAGTCTCAATAAGGGGGTCTCTTGGGTCTTCCACAGAAGAGAGTAATAAAAACACTACCAGAAACTTCCCTCGTGGCATTATGTCATCACGTGTAAGAAATGAAATCAGTCTCCTGACTTCAGAAGCTCGCTCTCTTTGCCAGGATATTGGATCTAAGGGTTTGTATTTGTCACTCTCTAAGTCTAACCTGCCATTGCAGAAAATCCAGCTGGGTTGTTGGTAAAGATTCAGACTGAAAATCTTCTCACTGACTCTGGTTTCTCCTTCTATATATTGGCTTGGAACGTGGAGGTTTGCTACTCGGCTTCTTTTGAAAGCCTTGACCACACCATTGCTCTCAGATTCAGGATCAAACTCTAATACAGCAAACCATTTAATTTCCTTCAGGAAATCTACATGTTTGGTCTGATGTGGATGACATTTATTTGTTACAAGAATGTACCACTCGTAGTATGAGTTATCTAACAGATCCTTATTTCCTGTCAACAGCTCAATTAGCTTTTGCCCCTCTCTGTTGTTTTCATTTAGTTTTACTTTAGATTTTTTTTCTGCTTCTTTCCTAGATTCTGACAGTGCTTTTAAGTCTAATTTAAAAGTTTTGAAATCAGCTTTATTCCCTATGATGTCCTTACTTCTGGGTCCATTTCTCACAAAGACTGAGTAGTTTGGAGCTTGTTGCCATGCTTGATTCTTTAAACATTGCATTTTGATTTGGAAGTAGTCTTCTTTACATTCTGAGTACTGTGGAATGATATCTACTTCAATAACAAATCTGTTAGATGGAGTACTATTTGGCAGTAAAACTTCCACAAATCTTGGCTCTCGAATGCACTTCTTTGCTTGTTGGACTTGATGGACCTCAAAATATTGAGCTATAGTCAGATTGAAGTGGTCAATGAGGGCATCTTTAGTGACAGTGGTGAGCTCCACGCCAACAATCTCTCCTTGGGGTTTGTCTTTGACTCCGAAATGAATGGTGCCATTAGTACGTGAGTTCATACAAGCTGAAGCAAATCGGAAGACTTCATTGCTAAATTTCATCTTTATGTCCTCTTTTGTGGCTGTCTCTGTGTTTGTCAGGGCTTTGAATTCATGTATTGGGTCAATGAGATTGAGTGGTCCTGTTTCAGGCTGTAGGATGAAATGTAATTTGTAACGGTACGGATTACTGAATTCATTGAAAGGATATGCAATGCATGTTGGCCCTGGAGATGACTGCTTATCCTGTTGAACTGTTCTATCTCCCACCAGCTCATGTTTTTCTGATTTAGTACCTTTAGCCCGTGGACTTGCTGTAGGAGCATCAGCTTTATGTGAGTTCCCTTCTGGACTCACTGCAGAGGAATCAGCCTCCCGTGAGTTCTCTTCAGCTCTTTGGTTTTGCTTTGAAGTCTCTCTACTTTCTGTCTGGGTTTTAGAAATATTCTTACTGCCTTTTGTCTTCTTAGGTGTCTGAGTAAAATGTTTTGAGGATGTTTTCTGCAATTCTTTGAATAGCTCTTCTATTTGGATAGCTGGCCCGTGGGTTATGCCCATTTCAACAAGATGTTTTTTATTTAACCACTTCAAGACTGCTCCACTGACATCTTGTGCCATCAAGATATCCCTGTGCTTTTGGTCAATTCTGTGACTTTCTAGCCACAGGTTTACATCCTCTTTTGTCCAGTCATCTGTGGCTTCTGGAAGGTTGAGTGTCTCTGCCATTCCAATTAGCTGTATAGAGAAGAGAAAAAAATTATGTTGTAGTTTATAAGTGAAAATGTGAAGCATTCCATTTTTAAATAGGTAAACTATAGATGTCACAACATTTGAAAAGTTTTTGACACCAGCTTATTCTGTATCAACCAAGAAAAATACCACCAAATACAAATGCACAACACTTAGCCTTACATGAATTATAGCACGTTATTTCCAGTTCTCTTTTTACTTTATATACTAAATGTATGTTGGGGATCCTGCCATTCATAAATCATGCTTTTTATGGTTGCCACTTATAACATGTGTTTTCTGTATTATTAAGAATATTCAACTCTTCTATATAGAAGAAAAGTATGCGTTGTAATATGGTTTAATCTCAAATCTGGGGTTTCTTTCCCACCCTGGATCATTCAGTTCCCAGCAAAAGACACAAAACCTTTATATTTGTGATAAGCCTTTAGAGCACTCGGGCTGGGCAGATCTATCCTCTGAGCTGTTAGAATCTACTTCTCCATCAATAACCTTGAGTTATAAATTGCCATGCTTTATCTGGATTGCTCTTAACTCCAATTGACTAGCCCTCATTGCCATGTTTTCATGACTCACCTACCCCATGGTGTCTTCTCCTCTCTCACCTTCCCTTCCTCTCAAGGTCTCCTCAGACCCCAAGCCCAGGACCTGAAACCCCATGTACCTCTCTTCTGCCCAGATATAGGCCAACATCTTTATTCAACCAATAGTTTTAAATTAAGGATCAAAGTCACATAGCATCACTTGATGTAAACGTGGATTCTCTACTCCCTGAGGCAACCAGGGACAGTATTTAGCATTACAGTATATAGTAACAGACCAAACCTCAACAAATATGAAACTAAATCTAGAGCTAAGTATAATTTCTTTAACTTGCTGTGATAGAGCCAAAAAAAAAAAAATGAGTGTTAAGCACAATTAGAAAGTAGAATAAGCAAATATTAATTAAAGAGTAATGATAGACATAAAATACTTAATATTTTGATGTACTAATTGGCTTCCCATTTGGTAAACGACTCTGTTGCTTTTGTGTCATCTACTCAGAAAATATAAATCCTAGGGTGGATTATCAAGGTACTTGACCTTTAGCAGAGGTTAGGCATAGTTACTTGTCTACATTTTTCTGGTTAGAGAAAGTGTATGCCATTGACTGAGAAAGTTTTTCTATTATTGAATCCCATTGTACAGACCTAAAATAGTAACACAGAAAGAGAGGTAGGTTTCAATAGTTCAGACAAGATGAAATTGGATGCATTCTGGCTGGTATTATCATAGGCATGTTTCAATATTTTAATCTAATAGCAAAAGGAGATTATTATATGGGCATAAGTTATATATATATGGTAAAATATCTAGAGAAACCATTTTAAAAGCTATAAAAATAATACATTAAAATATTCATACAAATGTAATAGACCAATTCTCAAGTAACTCAGAAGAACACAGAACAATAAGATAGACAGAGAAAATTTGAGAATACAGAGAGCACAAAAGCAGGATTGACTTCTAACATATCAATAATCACTTTCACTATAAATATTTTATATATGGAAATTAATAACACTGAGTTGGTAGGTTGGATTAAAAATATGACCATACTACATCCTGTTTATATGATGTCCAATTGAGATGAACACATTGAAAATAAAAGTATACATAGATTTATATCATTCAAATATTACATAAAAACATAGAAGTAATTATACTAACTAGCTATAAGGTAGCAACAGACAAAGTAGATAACAGTATAAAGAAAATAATCACAGACTGGGGTATTAAGTATTGATAATAGGTCACCCAACAAGATGTCACAGAATTCCTAAAGGTATTTGCACTAGGCAGAACTGTGGCGAAAGGTGTGATGTAAACACTGATAGGATTTTGCAAATCATGTATAACTGAAGGCTTTAATACCTTTCTTTGTCTTAACAGTTGATACAATAGTTAAACAGGAATAAGAAACATACAGAAAAAATTAACATTACCAATTGAACATCATTATCAATCAATAGGCTCTAAATTGCATTTATAGAATACTCCAAGAACAACAAAATGCCATTAGTAATAGTCAAGATTTTCTATTTCCTAAATTATAAAGCAAACTTAAATAAATTTAAAATACTTGAAATCATATAGAATGCTTGCCAAGCACAATGTCATCTTTGAGATGTTAATGCACTCATTTAATGAAGTTTGGTATCTATTTTATGTGAATGCACGTGGTGGACACAATTGTCAGTTTAATGGATTTTTAGATTTACTATAGAAACAAATATTGGGACATTGTAGTAATTTGAATAAGCCTGGCTCCCTTACAGGTTCATATATTAAAATGCTCAGGGAGTGACACTATTTGAAAGAATTAGGAGGTGTGACCTTTTTGGAGAAAGTGTGTCAGGAGAGGGGGAGATAGGGGGTAGGCTTTGAGGTTCTTTTTTTTTTTTTTTTTTTTTTTTTTTTTTTAAATCCACGATTTTATTTGTGCTGATGCAGCTTCTGGCATACGCTGATACATGGCAAAGTTCAAATAACTTCACCCTTCCTTAAGCAAGTGGTTGCTCACATTGAGGGACCTAGAGCAGATTCTTTTGGGGTGCCCAGCCTGGGTAAGTTCTTCTGTTTCTTGTTCCAACCTTGGTTGGGCTCATCCTTTACTACCTCAGCATTGTTAGTTGTTCTTGCCTCCGCTCATTGCCAAATGCATGCTCATTTATCATGTGCCAAGAACTTCTAAAACAGCTCTAGAGACACGCTTACCATGTGCCCCTGTTGTTGTGAGATCTCAGGAAGCTCCTAGTCAGCTTGGACTTGGGTCCAGAAATTAGGATACATGGAATGTTGTGAGTGCACATCTTACAGGTCAGATGCGACCATGCAGACTCGGGCATTCCTTAAGGAGTCACGATGCTAGGGCTGTTTTAAACAGTTCTCTTTTTTTCCTTTTTTTTTTTTTACAGTTTTATTACAGTTTTATTTTTATTACAGCTCCTCCAGTTTTATTTAAAACCAAGGAAACAAGTTTTACTGCATTATGTCCTGCCCTGCCACACCCTGACAGAGAACTACTCAAGCTCAAAGAATAAGAATGCTAATGCTGGTCCCATGAGGGCTGAACACCAAGGGGGAGGAATTGGAGGGTGGGGAGGGGGAGGGGGGCGTAGTTGGGGGCATATCCTTGTGGAGGCAGGAGGGGGGACGGGATAGGGGGTTCCTGGGTGGGTGGGGGGAATGGGGTGAGGGGATAAAATCTGAAATATATTTTAAAGAAATTTAAAAAAGGAAAAAAAAAAAAAAAGAAAATGCATTAAGTCCCCATTGAACCAGAATGGCAGATGACACTGGACAAGGCTATAAGTATGAGTATAAATGTTATTATTAGCATTCTTATTCTTTGGGCTTTGAGGTTCTTAAAAGCTCAAGCCAGGTCCAGTGGGGTGACTATTATTGGTTGTCAACCTGATTACATCTCAAATGAACTGTAATCAAGTTATGGATTATTATCTTAAAAGTAACTACAATGCATGAATGAATATACAATCAAGTACAACTATGAGAGATGTATTACTTGGTTTAAAGTAGTCAATCTATTTCTAGTCCAGATTTTTGAGTAGGAAGACACACCTTGCCTGCCGGGCGGTGGTGGCGCACGCCTTTAATCCCAGCACTTGGGAGGCAGAGACAGGTGGATCTCTGAGTTCGAGGCCAGCCTGGTCTACAGAGTGAGTTCCAGGACAGCCAGGGCTACACACAGAAACCCTGTCTGGAAAAACAAAAACAAACAAACAAAAAAAACCCCAAAAACCAACCAAACAAAAAAACAGACTGATAATAAAGTCTGAGTTACTTGACGTCTGTGTAAAGACACAGAAGAAGAACGCTTTTTCTTTTTGCCTGCTTACTATTACCTTGCTAGCAAGTTCATTTCTTTCACTGACATTAGACTATACCTCTGTAGGATCCCAGCATATACTGAAGACCAGCTGAGACATCCAGCCTATGGACTGAGCATTCTTGGACTTTCCATTCTCAGACAGCTATTGTTGAATTAGCTGAAATACATCCTGTAAATCATTCCAATAAACTGTGTGTGTGTGTGTGTGTGTGTGTGTGTATGCATGTGTGTGTATGTTCTTTGTAGCAAACCATCCACTGCAGTCTCTTCTTCCTCTCTGCTCCCATTCCCATTGATCATGCTTATCTTTTCCTACAGCCTTCCTCCACTGCCTCATCCCTTTGTCCCAGCCAACAGCACCTATAGTTACTCCCTGGAAATCCTCTGGCCATGGTGGCCAGGGAATCAGGTAGGTGATCATCACTTTCCCTCCTCTTCTCTAATTATACTCATATCCATTTTTACCACCAGCTTTGTAGCAAAAAACCTGCTGTGGCTTCTTCTCTGCCCCCATATCCGGGAGTCTACATCAATCCCGGTGGCACACCCAGCTTTCCTCCATTTTATGGACTCTCAGCCCTTCTAGCTCATCCATATTTCTTAGTGTCAGCTCCTAGTACCAGGAAACAATTTCTACCCTTAGTGGCCACACCTGGATTTCAGAAGCATACCCACCCAGGCAACCTGTAGACACCACACTGTCCAAAGAATCCAAAAGAACAAAGGAAAACCAGGAATGGAACTCCCATGGAACAAAGACAAGACCTAATATCAGCATAATGATCCCAAACCCAGATGCCCAGATACCAGCATAAAAACAATAGCAGCCTTATTACAGTAAATAATAACAGCCAGGAAAATATGGCTCCACTACAGCCCAACAGCCTTATTACATAATAGGTCCTGAGAAATGCAATATAGCTGAAGTACACGACAGGACTTCAAAATAGCTATTATGAGCATGGTTCAAGGACCTTAAAGAGAAGATGAACAAATCCCTTCATGAAATCCATGAAAACATGGAATGAAAATGAAATGAAGAAAATAGTTCAAGATATGAAAGTGGAAATGGAAACCTAACTGAGGAAAAACTGAAAATGGAAAATGTAAGAATTCATCTAAGAAGCTCAAGGCTAAGCTTGACCAATAGAATACTAGAGATGGAAGACATACTCTCAGGCTTTGAAGAAAGAAGAAAGCAATACCGTGATGAAAGAAAATGGTAAATATGAAAAATCCAGGCACAAACATCCAGGCAATCTGGAACACTATGAAAAGACTAAATCTACAAATAATAGAAATAGAGGAAGGAAAAGAAACCCAGGGAAAAGGCAGAGAAAATATTTTTAACAAAACCATAGAAGAAAATTTCCCTAACCTAAAGAAAATGGTGTCTATCAGGGTACAAGAAGCAAACAGAACGCCAAATAAACTGGATCAGAAAAGAAACTCCCCATGCCATATAATAATCAAAACACTAAATATACTGAATAGAGAATAGTAAAAAAAAAAAAAAAGAAAGAAAGAAAGAAAGAAAGAAAAGAAAAGAAAAGAAAAGAAAAGAAAAGACACTACAAAAAAGACCAGAAAACATGTGAAGGCAGACCTATTAAAGTAATACCTAAGTTTTCAATGCCGACTCTATCTATCTATCTATCTATCTATCTATCTATTTATCTATCCATCCATCCACTTTACATCCTGATTGTGTTTTTCCTCCCATTTCACTCCAGTCCTACCCTTACAAATCCTTCTCCCCATTACTACCTTTCTTCCCAGAGAAGAGATAGCCCACCTTGGATCCTGTTCTAGCCTGGGACATCCAGTCGTAATAAAACTAAGTGAATCTTTTCCCATTGAGACTTAATCAGGAAGTCCAGTTAGGGGAAGGGGATCCAATGACAGGCAACAAAGTCAGAGACAGCCTCTGCTCCAGTTATTAGGAGACCCACATAACGACCAAGATGCACTTCTGCTACAAATGTGTAGAGGGCCCTAGGTCCAGTCCTTGCACACTCTCTAGTTGGTGGTTCAGTCTCTGTGAGCCCCCATGGGCCCACGCCAGTTGACTTTGTAGGTCTTCTTCTAGTATTCTTGACCACTCTGGGTCACTCAATTCTATCCACCACTCTTCCAGAAGACCCTGTCCCCAGCACCACCTGATGTTTGGCTGTGAGTTTCTGCATCTGTTTCCATTTGTTGCTGGATGAAGTCTCCCAGGAGACAGACTAGTAAGTAAGCTTACTTAAGCTAGTCTAATAGTTATCAATGGAGACTCTTAAAGCCAGAAGTTCTTAGAGATCGCAGATGCCAGCCCAGACTACTATAACCAGCAAAATGTTCACTAACAATAGATGAAGAAAGAAATACATTCCAATATAAAACCAAATTTAAGCAGTATCAACAAGAAATAATCATCTCAGACCAGCAAATTTAAAAGAGGGTGGGTAGTGGGGAAGCCACACCAGAACAACAAAACAATGGTGTCTTATTTCATATTATGATTACTGTGATAAAATGCCATGACCAAAGCAACTTGGGGAGTAGAGGGTTTATTGAGTTAACACCTCCATATCATCATTCACCAATGAAGGAAGTCAGGACAAGAACTCAAACAGAGCAGGAACCTGAAAGAAGGAGCTGATGCAGAGGCCATAAAGAGTGCTGCTTACTTACTGGTCTTGCTTCTCATGGCTTGCTCAGCCTGCTTTCTTATAGTACTCAGGATCACCAGCCCAGGGGTGGCACTACCTATAATGCACTGGACCCTCCACCATCCACTATTTAAGAGGATGCCCTACAGGTTTGCCTAGAGCCTGATTTTATGAAGGCATTTTCTCAATTAAGCCTCCCTCCACTCTAGATGACTCTAGTCTGTGTTAAATTGATTTAAAACTAACCAGCAAAAATGGAAACCAACAAACAGTGCTCATATATAATTTTCAATATCAGTGATTTCAATTCCACAATAAAAAGACACAAACTAATTATACCTGATGCAAAAACCAGGATTCATCCTTCTGCTATATCCAAGAAACATACCTTAACATCAAAGATATACATCACCTCAAGATAAAGAACACAAAAAGCTATCCCAAGCAAATGGACTTAAGCATTAAGCTGGAGTAGCTATTTTAATATCTGAAAAAAAAAATCACTTTGAACCAAAACTATCCAGAAGAGATCAGGAAGGACACTACATATTCACCAAAGGAAAGATCCACCAAGAAGACATTGAACATCTATATATCAAACACAAAGGCACTCAAGTTCATAAAAGAAACACATATAGCTAAAAACACATTGACTCTCACACACTGTGAGTAGGTAACTTCAATACCCTACTACCACCAATAGGTCATCCAGTGAAAAATGAAATATTGAAGCTAACTGGTATCATAAACCCAATGGACCCAACAAATATTTATAGAACATCTCATACAAACCTTCTTCAGCAAGTATTTTACCAAATACCTTCTTTGTAACACCTCGTGGAGCTTTCTCCAAAACTGACCACATACTCAGATAAAAAAAAGTCTCAACAGATACAAAAAAATTAAAATATCACCCTGTGTTCCATCTGACTGCCCCAGATTAAAGCCGGATGCCAACAACAATAGAAACAAGGGGAAGTCTGCAAACTCATGAAAACTGAAAAACTCACTACTGAATAAAGAATGAGTCAATACAGAATTAAGAAAGAAATTAATGACTTTTTAGAATTGAATGAAAATGAAAGCAGAATGTATCGAAAGTTATGAGACACCATGAAATTAATACCAAGAGGCAAATTCATAGCACTAACTGCTTGCATAAAAAACAATTGGAGAGATCTCACATACATAACTTACTAACATACATAAAAGCTTTAGAACAAAAAGCAATCATGTGCAAAAGGAGAAGATGGCAAGAAATAATCAAACTCAGGGCTAAAGTTGGACACCTTTCATCACCAAATGAGGCTTCCAGTGCTGAGAATGGATTATATTTAATCAAGTTGTTGGTCAAAGGAGCCTCAAGAGAACAGCCCCAGCTGTTGTCAAGGCTATTGGTTGTTCTTCACAAACTGACAGTAAAGCTCTATTGTTGAAGAAATCTCCTACATAATTTATTGAACATGGAGATGTTAGACTAGTGTCTATCTTTAACCTTCACTTCTAACGATGACCTGTCTGTAAGATGAACTAGTGCAATGGTGGCACAAAGCAAGTGGGAGTAAGCATTCATTTAAGCTGGATGCCATTTAGGCATTTGGTGGGACACTGAAGGTTGCATTTAAGGCTTGCTTCATGAGAAGGAATCTATCCCTGACACTGCTTGAGTGGCCAAGAACCTAAAACTAGATAGTCCATGGACCCAGGGAATAACCTAGTACTTATATTCTGCTAAAGGAATGTAACAATAGAATGACACCCAATGGCATTCTGCTATTCTTATAGATCAGTGCCTTGCTCAGCCATCATTAGAGAAGCTTCCTCCTGCAGTAGATGTAAACAAATAAAGAGACCCAGGGAAGGACAACATACAGAATGAGAGATCTTGGAACCCTCGGACCTAAATGGGATGTTTCTATAAATTCCCGTCTCTCATTGTTCAGGGAAGAGGAGGCAAGAAGATTGCAAGAGCCAGACGGAATGTGGGACACCAAAGAAACAAGCAGAACCGATGAACATATAAACTTACAGAAACCGTGGCAGCATGTATAGAGCATACAGGAGTCTGAATCAAATGAGGTTGCAGTGCTGAGAGGAAAAGTGGACACAAGCTCCCATCTCTGACCCAGATGCTGTCTCCAATTAATAACAACTTTCAAATGAAAACGTAGTTCTCTCCAGTGAAGGTTCACTGGGGATACCAATCAGTCAAGGACAGTTCCCGTGCCCAGCAGTAGATGACCAATACAAAATGGACTCAATTGGCATCTTCGCAGGTTCTTTGTCTCATAATATTTTGTTAGGACTTTTTTTTTTTTAACTTAGAGGCCCTTTTCTTCTATGTGTTTTTTATGCTTTTTCTTTGGCTCATTTGCTTCTGTGTTTTGTTTGTTTGTTTGTTTGTTTGACCCTATTCTGGTTTGTTTGTTTTTGTTTTATCTTATTTATTATCTACACTAGCTGGTTTTGTGTGTCAACTTGACATGAGCTGGAATTATCACAGAGAAAGGAGCCTCCCTAATGCCCCCATGAGATCCAGCTTTTTCTCAATTACTGATCAAGGGGGGAGGGCCCATTGTGGGTGGTGCCATCCCTGGGATGGTAGTCCTGGGTTCTGTAAGAAAGCAAGCTGAGCTGGGCAGTGGTGGCACACGCCTTTAATCCCAGCACTTGGGAGGCAGAGGCAGGAGGATTTCTGAGTTCGAGGCCAGCAGGGGCTACACAGAGAAACCCTGTCTCAAAAAACAAAAACAAACAAACAAAAAAAGAAAGAAAGCTGAGCAAGCAAGGGGAAGCAAGCCAGTAAGTAACATCCCTCCATAGCCTGTTTCAGCTCCTGCTTCCTGACCTGCTTGAGTTCTGGTCCTGACTCCCTTTGTTGATGAACAGCAACTTGGAAGTGTAAGCTGAATAAATCCTTTCCTCCCCAACTTGCTTCTTTGTCATGATGTTTCTCTGGAATAGAAACACTGACTAAGACATTATCATTCTGTAGAAAGGATGTGGATTCAATGGGAGGTGAGGTGTGAAAGATCTTGAAGTGGCTGTGGAAGGAAACCATAATCATAATGTATTGTACAAAAATATCTATTTTCATTAAAAGAGAAATCAAGAAAATAAGAGAGGTGAGAAGAGTGATAGCATATTAATAAGGAAAACAATCCTTTGAGATGAAATAGTATTGTAAATATTTATGGACTAAATCTTGAAACTTGTAATCATCTGAGATAAGCATTAAAGGTGTGAAGATCAAGCAAATCCTGACATGGTAATTGTAGGTGACCGGGCTGGTTAAGTTTTTTGTCAACTTGATACAAATTTACGGTCATGTGGAAAGAAGGAACTTTGGTTAAGAAACTTTTTCTATTAGATTGGCCTGCAGGTAAGTCTGTAGGGCGTTTTCATTATTAATGATTAACATGGGAGGGGCCAGCCCACTGTGGGTGGTAACACCCTTGGCCAGGCTGTCCTATGTTGTATAAAATAACAGATTGAGTAAGTCATGGGAGGTAAAGCAAAAAGCAGTGTTCTTCCATGGCCTCTCCATCAGTTCCTGACTCCAGGTTCTTGCCTAAGTTTCTACCTTGGCTTCCCTCCATGATGGACTGTGATTGGAATCTCTGACTTTCCTCAGTGATGGACTGTGATTGGGGTCCCTGGCTTCACTCAGTGATGGACTGTGATTGGGGTCTCTGACTTTCCTTGGAGTTGAGTTGTGATTAGGATGTATAAGCCAAATAAACCCATTTTTCTCCCAAGTTATTCTATGTCATGGTCTTTATTACAGAAACAAAGCAAAACAAAACAGCAACCCATTGGCCCACTATCACATCTAGATAGTCCTTCTAAACTGATATATTTAGCAAAGAAACTCTGTAGCAAAATTACACTTTGGATCTACTGTGTTCAACAGGAGTCTCCAGGACATTCTTCTGAATAGAGAGAACACATTGTTCTCAGCAGTATGTGAAACCTGCTCTACTTTTTTTTCCCACTCTAAACTACAAATTAGCCTCGATCCTTTCTTGCTATACTTCCATTCCTCTTCATGGGTTGGGAATATTTACTCTGTGCCTTTATATGTAGAAGCATATAAACCTTTTCTTTCATTTGATAGCACTCACAGCTAAATGACTGCCTTGAGTCTTAGATCCTTTGAAATTGTTGGAACTGTAACATCCTGAGGACATTTGAAGTTTGCATACATTGGGCACGATGAGATGACTATGAGCGCAGGGGCACCAGAGTGGAATATTGTGATTTGAGTGTGAAATATCTGTCACTGCTTCATGTGTTTGGACATTTGATCCCTAGCAGGTGGCACTGTTTCGGGAAGTTGTGGAATATTCTGGGCACGGGACCTGGCTGGCAGATATATGGCCACATTAGAGGAACTAGCCAGTCTCTGTTTCTCCCCAAGGTCTCTTTCTTCTTCCTGGTATGCTGATTTAACAGAAAACTCTCCTGACTATGCTTTCCCTACTATGAAACCTTGAACTAAGTCCTCCTCGCTCAGCTGCTTTTTGTCAGTTTGATCACAGTGGAATTAAAAGTGACAATACAAACTACAAACCTAGAGTAAGCATCACACAAATGGGGAAAGTATGAAAGTATTTCCTTTAAAACAAGAAAATGAGGCAAAGGTGTTCACTCTTCTCACTCTGACTCAGTTCAGAACTATCTAGATGGGAAAGTGGGCTCAGGAGTCACTGTTTTGTTTTGCTCTGTTTCCCTAATAAAAAGCATGACAAAAGGCACCTTGGGGAAGAGTAGTCTTATTTGGCTTACACACCAAACCTAGCCCATCACTGAGGGAAGCCAGGGACCCCAATCACAGTCCATCACTGAGGGAAGCCAGGGACCCCAATCACTGTCCATCACTGAGGGAAGCCAGGGACCCCAATCACCATCCATCACTGAGGGAAGCCAGGGACTCCAATCACCATCCATCACTGAGGGAAGCCAGGGACCTCAATCACAGTCCATCACTGAGGGAAGCCAGGGACCCCAATCACAGTCCATCACTGAGGGAAGCCAGGGACTCCAATCACCATCCATCACTGAGGGAAGCCAGGGACCCCAATCACAGTCCAACACTGAGGGAAGCCAAGGCAGGAACTTAAGCAGGAACCTGGAGTGAGGAACGTGTGGAGGCCATGGAAGAACACTGCTGTCAATATACTGTTGAATGTCTTAACTAGAGCAATAAGACAGAAGGAAGAAAAGTGAAACAAATAGGAAAGAAAAAAAAGCAAATTATTTCTAGGTGACATTGTCTTGAAAGATATTGGGACTGCTCCAGAAAACTCTTAGGTGTAACAAATACTTTTAGCTAAGTAGGAGAATACAAATCCAACATATGAAATTTAGTAGTTTTCCTATATACTAATAATGAACATGCTGGGAAAGAAATCAGGAAAATAGTACATTTCACAATAATACCTTAAAAAATGTCCATGAATAAATCCAACCAAGAAGGTAGAAAGTCTCTAGAATGCAACTCTGAGGCACTGAAGAAGACAAGAGGTGGCAGTGGTGAGTGAGGAGAAACCCTTAAATAATGTTGGGGGGAATAAGAACTATTTAGTGACTATGGAAATCAGTATAAAGTTTATTAGAAAAATGAAAAATAGCTCCAAAATCTCACCTAGATATACCACCTCTGTCACATAATGAAAAAAAATTAAACTTAATATAAAACAAAAATTTCAATATACTAATATTTAATATGGTAGTTATCATAATAGACAAATTATCAAATTACCAAGATATCTTTCTTCTTATTAATGGATAACAAATTTGTTATATATATTTATATACATGTATATGATAGTGAAATATTTAGCCATGAAAAAAATTATGCCATTTGTAAACAATGTGTGACACTGGAGACGGTCAAGCTAAGCAAAGTAACTCAGAAATGTCATAGGGGAAAGGCAAAGTGGAGGAAAGTTACTCACCTCATGTCAGTCAGGAAGCAGAGAGGGAACCAGAGGGGAAGACTCTGGTAGATGAAATAAACTCTTCAAAGTATGCTTCCACTAACTACCATCTTCCAACAAAGCCATTAAACCACAAATCAATCAATGGATTAATCCATTTATTAGGTCAGAGTCTGCAGGATCCATGCGTTTTTCAAGACACAGCATTTCTGTAGACTGCAGGGGACCAAACCTTCATCACATGACTGCAGGGGACAAGCCTTCATCACATGAGACTTCAGGAGGTATTTTATATTGAAACCACAACACAAAACAACTTTCATAAATCTGAGGAGAATTTTTCTGAGTGAAAAAAAACAACAACCCCTAATGTCACAGTCTGTACAATTCCATGAACATATATGACAAAGCCGTGATAACAGACAACATATTAATAGAGTTAAGCAGAAGTGGTTATGAAAGAGTGAGCATAACTGTAATAACCAACAAGGGAGATCTTTGTGTGTAGCCTTTGTGTTTTGAATGAACAAATGACAATGTGATGTATTGTAACACTAAAAGATTATGTCATTAGGAAACCTTAATAAAAGGTAGATCGACTATATGATCACTTCTCACAACTGCATGCAGATGGTGGTAATCACAAATGAAACTTAAATTAAAAAAACCCACAAAATTACAATGGCATACATTAAAGAGAAAACATTTAAAATTGAACAGCAATGAAAAATGTTGAGTATCAAAACTTCAGAAAGAGCACCAAAAATATTTGTAGAACAATGGTTTTATAAAAATAGAACAATAATTTAGTGAGCTTGGAGAACATTACAGTAAACTTAAGTGGGGAAGAAAGAGGGAAAATATTTAAAAGAGGAAATTTAAAAATGAAAAGACGGTCACAGCAGAGACGCTCAACAAAATCCAAAATGGTACTCAATAAAAGCTAATTGACACACATGTAGAAGAATAAAAGAAAGCTAGAAGATCGTAGCAATACCAGATGCTGCAAAAATTAAGTGAATAAGAGGTTATTACAACCAACTCTACATGAATAAGATCTGAAAAGTGAGATGGAATACGTAACTTACCCAAACTGTCTGGAGACACAGTGCAGGGAGTCCTGCCGCCCACGCAAGGTTATAGGTCACAGAGGTCTCTGATGTTCTCACTGTGTCCACAAGAAACAACATTAATGAGTTTAGAAAACTTATATCTTCAAAGTTGTATCTGAAGATAGCTGACACAACAGGAGCTGCATGTTAAAATTCCAGGGATGCAAAGCTGTCTCCTTATGGGAATTTTGGGCAGTTTGCTGGTTCTGGGTTGGCAATGAGGACAAGCTAGGTCTAGTTGGAGGACGGTAACCCCGTGGGATTTTTGAAAGTCACGTGGGTGGATGCAATAGCTCGGGGTCTGCAGCAGTTCCAAAACCTTAGCCAGCTGCACACATTCATAATTAAACTGCCTGTGTCATAATGTTGAAACATTGAATTCTCCTCTACCATGCAAGGAACTGCAACAGCAAAATTCATACACACCTCCAACAACATCTCAGTGTTGATGCACACAAACCACCAAGAACAGTTCAATAGCACAATCCTTAAAGTTATATATTCCAAATGAGCAAGTGTCCTATCCCAGAAGCCTGTGCGATGCCAACACCTTCTACTTTACAGGTCATTATAGCAACGTTTATCACTTGATTGGCCTTGTTTTAAAGCAACATTCTACCATTTATTTCCTGGGGAAAAAAGTACATAATTTATTATATATCCTGTTTCTTCAAATCTCAACTTCATATGTATAAATGGCCAGGTAGGCACACTACTTTATATAACTACATAATATTTTCATTTATTTAGTATTGCTTAGAGTAGAAAGGGAAGATTCTGAATGACACAGGCATTGAAAGTGCTATCTTCTCTGTGTGCAGCAGCCCACCTTGGCCTGGTCCAAGCCAGTGGTGAACTTCTCATCTTTACCATTACAGTTTTCTATCTCTGCTCAATTAACAAGTTGAAAAGCAAAACATCTCAAGAGCATCAATTTCCACATCTTTTGTCTGCATCTTCATGGAAGAAAGTTATGGACTCAACAGAAGTGACCCAGGCATGATGAAAGAGATATGTAAATGACAGAGTACTGCTACTTCTGGTCTGTCACCATTTCCTCCTGTACTCGCGGTCTCACGTGAGTGAGGGGAAGGAGGCAGGAGAGGACCGCCTTTACTGATATTATAGTTGTCTAACACCTGATCCCATTGCCCAATAGTTACTCTCATATTCACATATACTCACATACAACTGTCCAGTTCTGACCCTCAGCCACTCACTCCTGTTTTGTGCTACGCTGTCCAGCCACCTCTGCTGCTCAGTCACTCCCAACACATGATGGCCTTTTGGCTGCCTGGTGTCCCCAGGCTCTGATTACAAGCCCATGGCTCTTATGCAAAATCTTATCAGGACACCAGGAGTCACCCTAACTTCATCAGTGAAAACTTCTTCTCATAGTTATTATACATATGTTGGTCCCCACCCATCTTGGCATAATAGTATAAAAATACAAGATAGAGTCATGAGTCAGATGGATTATTCATACCTGGGCTACATGCCACAAAAATATCAGAGTATAAAGTTGAGGGTGGGAGGCAGAGAGATCTGGGCTGAAATATTTGCTTGAGAAATTAAGCAAATGACATCAAAGGGATGGATTTTCACTATTTTCACTCCCAGCTTATGAAACTGAGTAGGTTTCACCTCTCACAGTGCTTCCTCTAAAACAGTGGCTCTCAACTTCCCCAATGGTGCAACCCTTTAATACGGTTCCTCACAATGTGGTGACACCCCCCAGCCATAAAATTATTTTTTTGCTACTTCATAACTGTAACTGTGTGACTCTTATGAAATATAAAGTAAATATCTATGTTTTCTGATGGTCTCAGGCAGCCTCTGTCAAGACCCACAGGTTGAGAACCTCTGCTCTGAAGCTTCTCTTGAGTCTTGATAGTTGTTCCTTGATTCAATCATTTAAAAACCACAGAAGAGGCCACTTGGGGAGAATCTATATGCCACTGTAGTACTGTTTTTTTTTTCCAGACTGTACTGTGTTCTAAAAGGTTTGCACAAACCCTAAAATGTGCTGCAGGATCACACATATATAAAAAACCCTTAGGAAAGGAAAACAGAAGGAAGACTAATTAGGACTAAAAATAAGTGATGTGTGTGTGTATGTGTGTGTGGTGTGTGCTTGCAAATTCTTTTTCTTCTTTATACTGTATAAGCTCATAAGCAATTTTGGGGATACTTTAAAATACACCCGTGCACTCGTGCACGCGCGCACACGCGCGCGCACACACACACACACACACACACACACACACACGCACACACACACACTTGCATTGTAGGGTTTGTCAGTTTTTTTCAAAGAAGGTCTTCATTCAATAACGTTGTTTTCCTAGGCCCTTGAATGATGTTTGGGGGAAAAGAATCAGACCTCAGCTCCTGTTTCTTACCAAGCACATGAACCTTCCAAAACTCCCCAGCAGACACTCTATGGGCATTCTGTTTCTGTCTCTCACACATGGACTTCACACTAATGTCCAACACACTATCAAGGACTTCATTTTCTAAACTGCCTGTTCCTTAGTGATTGGAGGACTATGTTTTACACTAATGTAAACATTAAAGTGTTTTTTTTTCCTTCCTGAAGATGGTGTTTTTCTTTGAGGGATATTAATAGAATTGTGCCTAATTTTCAACAACATCTTTAATGGAATGTCATGACCACAGTATCATTTACAGCAACACATAGTCCAGAAATTCTAAGCTCAGAAAATTATCAGCTTTATTTTAAAATATACCTAAACTTTCTAACCTCAAGGTTTATTTTTTCAATAAACTGTTCAGTAAACTGTTGCTGTAGACGCCAATAACAACGAAAATTATAGGAAAGAAGAAATTTTATACTCACCCAAAGTTTCAAATTTCTTCTATGTGAAAAAAACCTTTTAAAAGGAAAAAAAAGAAAATCTTGTCCATTTTGATGAAGAAAATGTCTGGTGTCTGTATTCTCTTCCTCCTGAGATGTCAGAGAAAAACAACTTCATTTAGTCTTCTTGTAAGTTTGAGTAGTCTGCTTGTCTACCTTGATAGCAGATCAAACCGGCTGAGAAACACCAGGGTGTAAGGGTGTGGCTGGTGCTGGCGGGGTGTAAGGAAGTGAAAACTGCTTCTGTTTCAGTTTCGATTCTCTGATACAGAAAAGGAGTCCTGAAATGCTTGTTTTCTCTTTTGCTGCTCTTTAGTACCAACTATGCCACCCTCTGGTTTGTTTGGGTAAAGCCCAAAGACTTAAAGTCTGAGATTCCCCCCACCCCCACCCCCGCATTAATTAATTAATTTATTTATTCACTTTACATCCCAATCAATCAAGTCCCTCGTCCTGGTCCTCCCCCCACAGTCCCTCCCCCATTTCTCCTCCCCTTTTCCTCTGAGAGGATGGAGTCTCCCCTCCACTCTGCAGGGCTAGGTGCATCAACTCTCACTGAAGCCAGACAAAGCAACCCAGTTAGGGGAACAGGATCCACTGGCAATCAAGATTTAGGGATACCCCCCCCAAACCCCCACCAGTCGTTTGGGACCCACATGAAGACCAAGCTGCACATGTGCTATATATAGGAAGGGGCAGGGGGTAGGTCCAGTCCATGAATACATTGTGGTTGGTGGTTCAGTCTCTGAGACTCCCCAGGGGTCCAGGTTAGTTGACTCTGTTGGTCTTCCTGTAGAGTTCCTATCCCCTCCCCCTCCCTTAATCTAATCCTTCCCCCAAGTCTTCCATAAGACTTCCCAAGCTCCATCTAGTGTTTGGCTGTGGGTGTCTGTACATGTTTCTGTGAGCTGTTGAGTGGAGGCTCTCCTCTCAGAGGATAGTCATGCTAGGCTCCTGTCTGCAAGCATAACAGAGTATCATTAATAGTGTCAGGGATTGGTACTCTCCCATGGGATGGGTCTCAAGTTGGGCCAGTTATTGGTTGGCCATTCCCTTAGTCTCTGCTTCATCTCTTTCCCTGCATTTCTTATAGACAGAACAAATTTTGAGCCAAAAGTTTTGTGGGTGGGTTGGTGTCCTTATCCCTCCACCGAGAGTCCTGCCTTGCTATAGGAAGTGTCCACTGGAGGTTCCATATCAGAAACCTGCTAGGAGTCTCAGCTAAAGTCAACCACATAGACTCCTGGGAGTCTCCCCCATCCTAGAGATGCACACATGTCCCAGTCCTCCCCAGCTGCAGATTTCCATTCATTCTCCTGTCCCTTGGGCTTCTCTCCTGCCACTCCTGACACATGATCCTGAATGCACCCTTTCCCCTCCCCATCTCTCTTCCCACCCAGTTCCCTCCCTCAATCTGCCTCCTATCACTACTTTATTCCTCCTTTTAAGTGAGGTTCAAGCCTCCTTCCCCCAGTGTAAGAGGAGTTGCTGATGTTAAACCCCTATTCCCTAATTGGTTCTTGATTTGTCAATAAAAAAAAGCCAGGAGCCAATTGCTGGGCAGAAGGTACAGATGAGACTTCCCAGGTCCCAGGTAGAAAAGGAGATGCAGGGAAGGAGAGAGAGACTTTTCTGCCTTGCTTTGGAGGTAGAAGCTCAAAGCAATCCTGTAAGGCCTGGGGTGGGTTGGAGGAGCTAAAGCCTGCAGCCTCCTCTACAGGCAGGTGGCCAAGGATGTTTGGCCAGGGGCTAGGTTGGACTAACCACTAAGTAAGTTTAGGGCAGGTAGAGACATGGAGATAATAAACAAGTGAGGGCATGCTTTTCCAGCAGAAGATATCTGTGCTCAGCAGTTGTGCCTAGAAGGCAAGTTCAAGAGTCACAAGCTATATATGTGTGTTTTTTATCCAGGGATTCAATAGTCTCGGGAGCAGGCTGGTAGTGCAGCCATCTTCTGGAGTTAAAGGTGGGTAGAAAGGGAATCTGAGAGAGGCTGGTAGCTCTTCCCTTCTCAGAAAAAAGTGGGAGTAGTTTTAAAACTACACTTAACACTTGAGTTGTCCTTCTTCCTCCCTTGTTTGGCTTCTTTGGGTCTCTGGAGTGTAGCATGGGCATTTGTACTGAAAAATGCTTTGACAAAATCTAACACCCCTTTATGTTAAAAGTCTTGGAGAGATTAGGGATACAAGGATAAATATAATAAAGGCTGTATACAGCAAACCAATAGCCAACATCAAATTAAATGGAGAGACACTTAAAAGCAATTCCACTAAAATCAGAGACAAGACAACGCTGTCAACTCTCTCTCTATCTCTTCAGTATAGTACTTGAAGTCCTAAGGAGAGCAATAAGACAGCTAAAAGACATCAAGGAGATACAAAGTGGAAAGGAAGAAGTAATCGTATCAATATTTGCAAATGATTTGATAGTATACCCTAAAACTCTACCAAAGAACTCCTACGGCCGATAAACACCTTCAGTAAAGTGGCCGGATGCAAAATTAACTAAAAAAAAAAAAAAAAAAAATCAGTATCCCTCCTTTATACAAATGATAAATGGGCTGAGAAAGAAATCAGGGAAACAACACCCTTCACAATAGATACAAGTAATATAAAATATCTTGGTGTAATTCTAGCCAAACAAGTGAAAGACCTGTCCGACAAGAAGTTCAAGTCTCTGAAGAAAGAAACTGCAGAAGATATCAGAAGATGAAAAACTCTCCCATACTCATAGATTGGTAGGGTTAGCATAGTAAAAATGGCCATCTTACCCCAAACAATCTACAGGTTCAAGGCAAATTATGAGTCTGTTTAACTGATCCCTCTGGGAATACCAGTTGTTTATTTATTGACTATATTTAATATTATTTTATCATATGTTCTGTTGCTATAACTAAAGACCACAGACTAGGCAATTCATAATGTAAAACAATGTGTTGCTTATGGAGAGATTATTCCAGCTGTCTGGGATCCTGCAGAGCGCCCAGGTAGTCAGAGCAACACAGGCTGAGGCAGAACTCACTTGGCTCTCTTCCTTTTCTAATGACACCACTAAGGGTATCATGAGGTTATGTGCCCTCATGATTGCATATGATATTAATTCCCTCTAAAGGCTCCAGCACAGGAAACCATTAACAGAAGACCCCAGTGATCTTTAAATCCCTATTTAAATACAAGCTTTAAGAAACTACACACAGACAGATTATAGCACTTAATGTATGTCAGTTCCATAAAGCTAACATTTTATTGAAATGCTAATACTTCAGAAGATCACTTGGATTTTGCTCTTAGTGTTTATAAGTTTTTATACTAAATAACACACTCAAAGAATAGCGCTATAAGAAGTTGTTAAGTATGTATGCACATGTAACATATATACATGTGTATATATATATATACATATATATATATGTATGATTGAAAGATATTAAATGATTGTTTTGACATCTTCAATTGTCTAAAAGTGTCCCTTGGAGAATTCAAATATTCTATTAATGAAAAAACATCTGTTATTTTTAGTAAGGCAACATAAGCCTGCAGTGGCCCACATGCATAATCTCTGAATCAACTCCAGTTTGATTTTCCTACATCCTATAACCAAATGTGTGCTATTTTCAGCTATAGGGTCTTACTATCTGGTTCCCATGGGCAACCAGGAGCAATGGCAATAGCCTGGGTTGTACTGGGGTTCTGGGACATCTCTGACTATAGACAAATGTCACAGACCTTACACTGGAATTTTCCTATGACTTCTGGGACCAACATTATCCCCACCCCAATTGTATTATTTTAGCTATTTTATAAATTAATGTTTCCATATGTATTTTTAAACCCGTGGTTTTGAATAATCCTTTCCCTCAGTCCCTCATTTCCCCATCACCCAATCCCCATCCCCACCCCTACAACACAATTGTTTAAATTTTTCTATTCTTGTATTTTTTTCTACTTCCATATAACATCTATTGTACTAGCCCTCTCCCACATACTTTAAAACCTTCAATCACCAAGTGTGGTATGTTTCTTGCTTCTTGGCCTCCTTAGATACCCTAACTTAAACTCAGAAACCTCAGTATTGAACTTTAGAGTCCCATATGACAGAGAATATATAGCATCTGTCTTTCTTGATTTAAGTTACATCACTAAATATAATGTTTTCAGTCCCACTCATTTTCCGGAAAGTTTCAGATTTTTAAAGCTGAGTACAATTATATATTGTGCATATGTACCATATTTTCATTATCCATCAGTTGATGGACATCTGCTGATGGGTGTCTGTGAGGAGCCGTATTCGCCATTATAAGATGGCGCTGGCTTCTGCTTCCTGGTTCTTCACGGAAGCTTTACTTGAGAATGCGCCTGCGCATGGCGCGAAAACCGAGTATGACAATTGGATGAAAGATTTGAGCCAATGAGGGATCTGCACGTCTCCCAAAGCTCTATTTAAGCAGCAGGCTTTCTGAGCTCGGCGTCCTTCCCCTTTTCTCCATCTTGAAGAGCTGTTCAATAAATGCTGTCAGAAGAATCCTGAGTGTGGCGTTCTCCTTATCAGCGAGGCTGTGCGCTACAGGTGTCCATGGGTATAGGCTGGGTATGCAGTTGTAGGATATAGAAACTGCCTCATTTACGCTTTTACTGCTGTGAACAGACACCATGACCAAGGCAACTTTTATAAAGAACAACATTTCATTGGGGCTGGCTTACAGGTTCAGAGGTTCAGTCCATTATCATCAAGGAACATGGCAGCATCCAGGCAGATGTTGGGTCTTGAAGCCCATACCCACAATGACACACTTTCACCAACAAGGCCAAACCTACTCCAACAAGACTACACCTCCAAATAGTGCCACTTCTTGGGCCAAACGTATTTAAACCACCACAGAGACTTTTGGGTATACCACCAGGAGTGTAATAGCTAGATCATGTGGTAGTTCTATTTTTTATTGGGTATTTTATTTATTTACATTTCAGATGTCATGCCCTTTCCCCATTTCCCCTCCCTAAAACCTCCTATCCCATCCCCCCTCCTCCTTTTTGCTTTTATACATTTGAATTACATGCAAGTGTTCAGGTCTGTTCTAGGTTGCATGACTAGCAATACAATAGATGCAAAAGTCAAGGACCAAGCAAGACAATAAACACAAATAGTCAAAGAATGCACAAGGCAATAAACAAAATTTCGTGAACACTCCCATGATCACTGTTTCTAAGGGCTTATTGGTATGACCAAAATATCTGAGCCAATTTCCCTCTCCTAGCCTAAAGTCACGTTCATGTCTGAAGCCTATTTCTTTATTCTAGCCTAAAATTTCTGACTGAAGTTACTTTATTGTTCTAACCTAATATTAGTTCTATTTTTACCTTTTGAGAAACCTTCATACCAGTTTACATTCCAACCAACAATGAGTAAGGGTTTTTCATCCCCCACATCCTTGCCAGTTTCTCCATGTAATAGTCATTCTGACTGGGTGTAGGTAGAATCTCAAAGCAGTTTTCTTTTGTATTTCACTGATGGCTAAGGGAAGGAAGTTTTGGTACTTTTTGTAAAGTGTCATGCAGGCTGCTGGGGTTGAAAGGTGATCGATCAATGGTCTTATCCAGCTATTAACTCTATATACTGATATGCCAAGCAAGATGTCACTGTACAGTAGTGGCATGGATGTCAATTCTACTCTGACTGAATTTGAGTCCTACTTCACAGGAGGAAATTTATGTCTGGTATTCTAAATTTTGTCAAAAGCCTATGCTGGTCACAGTGGATCACAATTGTTGCTGTTTTGCTAAATGAACATGTCAAACAGCTTTCTGAATGCTTGTTTGTGCTCATAGACTAGCAGGGCTTTAAGCCTTGGTCAACAAGTGTTTCTTTCAGGTGACATCCATGAATGAAGAGACTCATAACTAGTCAACGTGTTGAGAGTAAATGACTGTTGAACACTCAGTCATAATAGAGACATGTGTCTTACTCTTTCCAGGATCTGAAAAAACATTACAGAAGAGGGAGTAAAAAACTGAGAGCACTAAAAGATAGGACAGAGTGCAAGACTGTCTTGAGGATATGCCATAGCTACTGCAATCACAAGCTCACAGCATCTCTACTTCCCTGCATAAGACCAGGAGAGTGGGCTCATCCACATTCTATCATGGATGGGGAGGGACTCATGAGGCTTGACTGAGCTTTTGGCAGTGAATGATTGCTCAGGGTAGGAAAAGTCACTTTTTTCAGTGAGGAAGCCACTGAAGTAGCTCTTAACTCCCTAGCCATGTTTATGCAAGCAACTCTGATTAAATTCACTTCAATTAGGAGGGGGGTTAGTTGGGAAAAACAAGAGGTGGGTAGGGAGAATCAGTTGGGGGGTTTTGGTTTGTTTGTTTGTTTTAGTATACAATAGAGTTTACTCAGGGCATGGAGAGGGGAGTTAAGAGGGTAGTAGAGGCAGAGAGAGAGAGAGAGAGAGAGAGAGAGAGAGAGAGAGAGAGAGAGAGAAGAAATAGAGGCAGGCCATGAGCAAGTAAAGAGAGGCATAAGGGGAGGGGGTGGGGTTGGGAAGATCCGAAGAGGGCAAGAAAGAAACAAGAGATCAAGGGAGCAAGAGTGGGAGAATCAGTTTTCTTTAAGAGTATAGCCCACTCTCTGGTCATCTATACCCCACTGGAAGGCCACACATCCAGGAGCATACAGACATTACAAATTGAATTTGGTAGGAAAAAAAAAAGACCCCAAATTTGTTTAGTAAGAGGGAAGAATGAATCTGAGAGGAGTTAGAGAGAATGAATAGATCAAAACGTACTGTATGAAAATTTCAAAGAAGTAGTGAAACTGTGCAGCCGTGGTATGAGTTCTTTTTCTGTATAAAAAGAAATGGAAGTGCTGCTGTGCTGTGTAACGTTGATGAGCCGGAAACACTCTGGAAGTAAAATAAGTCATTTACAAAAGTTCATTTATATAGAAGTTATTCCTCATCATGTACTTGTAATTAGTTTACCTCCTCAGTTTATACAAGAAGAAATCACTGTACTATGTTTTCCATGAAAGCAAACTCAGAAGCCAGGCTAGCTGGCACATACCTGTAATCTCAGTTGTTGGGAGCCTGAGACAGGCTGAAAGTTAAAAGTCTGCATGGGATACATTGTATCAGGCCAGTAAGTCCTACATCCTGTCCTTTTAAAACCAACCCAAGCAACCCAAACCAACTAGTAATCAACAGAACACAGCAAATGACTAACAGAGAGAAGTTTGCACAACAAGTCTCTGCGTCCTTTCTAATGCTGGTTTTATTCACTAACTGTTTTGGTCGACTGTTTCCAAATGATAAGACATGCAGCTGGTTTGTTGTATTGTTTTCAGTTGTTTTAGTCTGCCATTTCCTTGGAGCTGGGTGAGATACAAGGAGGGCACTGAGCCCAAGAAAGGAGGAGTTGAGGAAAGAGAAAATAGGGTTAACAAGTAGTATCACAAACAGATAAATATTCACTCTAACATTTTTTTTCTATCATATTTCCTTGATGACATAGCATGAAATGGAATAAGATGGAATATAAGACCACTGTAGCGGGATATTTTCCCCACTCCATTTGCAAGAAAGCTCAGTAATTTGGGAGGAGCTAATGTGGGAGGATCAGAGAGTAGGAAGGAGAAGGAAGAGGAAGAGAGACAGGAGGAGACTGGCAGCCATGGAGGAGGACGAATTGGTCTAGAGCAATCCTGGGTAACAATTTATATCTAAAGGTTAGGTATAGGGTAAGAACTCTAATTGTGTGGGTATTTTGTTAATTGAGCATTTCCAAATATATAATCCTTTGGATAATCTTAAGAGTCTTCATTTCCACTGGGTGCCGTGAGGATGTCGGATATTGTCTGGGGTTCAGTTGAGCTTTGTGGAGACAGCATGGTGGATTGGTAGAACCATCACTCATGCTGACATCTGGTGGGTGCCTGGGCCACTGTTTCAAGATAGCCGGAGCCAGGGTCCAGAACCAGAGACTCTGGAAAATGGCAGCAGTCCGGGAACAAGCTGGAATAGGTGCCACTTTATAAATATTAGCTGTTATAGACCACTATAAGTTTTTTTGTAGGTAGAATTTCCCCACATAACACAATAAAGCCTCAATCAGCTATACCAGAGGCCACACAGGTACCCAGAACCCCAGGTGAAGACCCTGCTTGCAGGCATCCAGTGCTTCCTCAGAGCCTGCCCAGCTTTCTTCAACAACACCCCCACCCCCCATTTCCATTTTGCAGCCCACAATTCTGGGAAAAGACCCTGCTCTATCAGAGGCCACACAGATACACAGAACCCCAGCACTCCAGAATTCATTCAGGCAACCAAAACCCTAGGGGAAGCTCCCCACTGGACAAGAGGATTCACTGGTTACCAGAAACACAAGCCACTAAGGCCAGAAAACCAAAGAAGAAATAGAAACCAAAGGGGAAAATCCATCCAACAAGGAAAAACTCTAAAAGTCGTACCTAATCCTATAATTACACCAAACCTAGATGCCTACAGGCCAGCATAAGAACACAGTCAAAAATATCCAGGGTAATATTTCACTACCAGAGCCCAGCTATCCTACTACAGCAAGTCCTGAATATGTCAACATAGCTGAAGCACAAGAAAGTGACTTTAAAACCAACTTTATAAAGATAATAGAGGTCTATAAAGAGGAAATAGGTGAATCTCTTAAATAAATTCACTGAAACACAAACAAACAATGAGAAATGAATAAATATCTTAAAGCAAATTGAGAAAGCAAACACACAGATGAAGGAAATGAATAAAACTGTTCAAGTCCTGAAAATAAATAGAAGAAATAAAGAAAATACAAAATGAAGGAATCCTGGAGATGGAATAGCTAGGTAAGCTAACAGGAACTATAGACACTAACATCATGAACAGAATGAAAGAGATGGACTAGAGAATCTCTGGCATAAAAGATATGTTAGAAGAAATTGATATATCATTCAAAGAAAATGTTAAATCTAAAACAGTTTTCACACAAAACATCCAGGATCAAAGAAGCAGAAAATATTTTTAACAACATCACATAATTTTTTCTAACCTTAAGAGGGACATGCCTATAAAAAGTACTAGAAGCTTATAGAACACCAAGTAGATTGGACAGGAATAGAAACTCCCCCATAAAACACTGCATAATGATCAAAACACTAAACATACAGATAGAAGAAAGAGTATTAAAAACTGCAAGGGAAAAAAAAGACAAGTAACACATAGGGACAAACCTATTAGAATTACACTCAAATTTTCAACAGAAAGTCCTGGACAGATGTCTTGCAGACTCCAAGAGATTATGGATGTAACTACTGTCTTCAGCAAAACTTTCAATCACCATAGATAGAGAAAACAAGAACTTCTATGATAAAAATCAAATTGAAACAATATCTATTTTCAAATCCAGCCCTATAGAAGATACTAGAAGAAAAACTCTAACCCAAGGAGGTTAACTACACCCATGAAAACACAGGAAAAAATAATCTCACACCAGAAAAAAAATCAAAAGAAGGGACACACACACACACACACACACACACGATCACCACCAACAACAAAATAACAGGAATTAACAACATCTGGTCATTGATCTCTTTTAATATTAATGGAATCAATTGCCAATATAAAAAGCTCTGGGCTAAGAGAATGGATGAGAAAACAGGACCCATCCTGCTGCATACAAGAAACACACCTCAACATCAATGATAGTATTACCTCAAAGTAAAGAGTTAGAAATCGATTTTCCAAGCAAATTGACCCAAGGTGCAAGCTGGTATAGCCATTCTAATATCTAACCAAATAGACTTCCAACAAAAATTAAAAAGGAGATGGAGAAGCTCACATAATAGTCATCAAAGGAAATTTTCATCAAAATGATGAACTCACAGGCCCTCAATGGTCCTGGCCTCATCTCTGGCCAGTGGACCCCTGACACTTAGTTCTTTACTTCTTTGTGCATCCTACAGCAACAACTGGGGGCTCCGAAGTCAGGGAATACCAGCTTCAGCTTTCTCACATCTCAGACTGCAATTTTCCACTCCTGTAGTGGTGTCTCTGTGCTTCTCTGTATTCCCTGCCATGTAGCAGGGTGGAATGCTGGCCCATAAAGAGCCAGATATACTGCTCCTGGGCATATACCCAAAGGATGCTCCACTACACCACAAGGACACTTGTTCTACTGTGTTCCTAGCAGCTTTGTTCATAATAGCCAGAACTGGAAACAACCTAGCTGTCCCTCAACTGAAGAATATATAAAGAAAATGTGGTACATCTACACAATGGAATATTACTTAGCTGTTAGAAATATGGCAGCATGAAATTTACCAGCAAACGGATGAAACAAACAACAACAACAAAAAAAATCAGCCTGAATGAAATAATCCAGTCCCAGAAAACAAACATGGTATGTACTCACTTATAAATGAATATTAACTCTAAAGTCTATTCATTCAACAACCCACAGACTGAGAGAGGCTGACTAACAAGGAGAGCTCAGGCTGGGAAGCATGAATCCTCCTGGGAAGGGAAGATACAATAGATATTTCCAGTGGCCTGGGGATAGGTGAATATGGGAAGTGGAGGGAGAAGGTTCTGAGAGAGACATCTGTAATTGTGGGCACTTGGGGAGCCAGGTAAAAACCTAGTGTAATAGAAACTCCCAGGAATCTATAAGGGGGACTCTACCTAAGACTCCAAGGAATTGGGGGATATGGAGCCTGAACTGTCCATCTTCTGTAACTAAGCAAGGCTTCCAGCAGAGGGAATTGAACACCAACTTTGACCTACAATGTCTGCTTGCTTGCTGCTTGTACTGCAGTAAATGTGGCACGGAACTTGTGACAAGGACCCATCAATGGCTGATTTAGCTTAAGACTCTGCTGAGAGGGAACCCATCCCTGACACTACCTGGAGGGCAAGGAACCAGAGGCTGGAGAGCTCAGAGACCTAGCATAAAACCAAACATGACCAGCAAAAAAAAAAAAAAAAAAAAAAGAAAGAAAGAAAGAAAGAAAGAGAAGAGAAAAGACAAGAAAAGAAAGGAAAAGACAAGAAGCAAAAAAGAAAGAAAGAATTCAATAAAATGATTCCTAATGCTACTTTGCTCTATTCCTAGACTGGAACCTGGTGTAATTCCCATCAGAGAGGCTGTATGCAACAACTGACAGGAGTAGAGGTAAAGTGATATTTCTGCTCATTTCTTTTAAGGAAAAAGTTATTCCCTGTAATATTTATTGAATGAGTATAAAATTCTTCTTTCATCGTGACCTGTGTCTTGTCTCACTTCGAAAATGTAAACAAAGATTAGCCTATCACATTGCTGTTGAGATGGGAGCTGAGGAGAGGCTAGTCCATATGACCTCTGATTGACAGGAGATGCTGGCAGGATGAAAAAGAATAAAAGGACCAGTTACAGCCATCTGCTTTCCAGGCATCATTTGAGACACCTGGATATCAGTAAGTTGTCTTAGGCTGAGACATGCTGTCATCAGTGGTCAGTGAGTCTCTGCAAAATGGGGGAAGGGAGTAGTTTCTTTTCCTGTTGCTGTGATAAAACATTCTGAACAAAACCCCTTAAGCTAGAAGGAGGTGGCTCCAATTCCAGAACATAGTCAACCATGATAGAGAAGTCACAGTCATTGAAGTTTGAGAGAACTGGTCACATAGCATGCACTTAAAAACAGAGATCAATAAATCAAATGCATACATACAAGTGATCAGCTTGCCCTGTCCCTTTTATACGGTTTTTGATCCTTTTGCCCTTCCCTGGACATCAAGACAATCTCTCACAGACAATCCCAGAAGCTAACTTTAATCTAGACAACCCTTCACAGGTGTGAACTGAAGCTTGCCTCCAGGGTGTTGAGCCGACAATACAATAGTTATCACCACAGTTGGGCGCTAAAATTTTTTTTTAAGGAAGTAAATTTCAAACACTATAATGTAAAATCCCCAAACTGTTTTTCACTCACTTCCAAACCCTAGCTTTTTAGTGTAGCCAGATTAAAAAGACATCAGGACTGGACTTATAAAGGAGACGCTGCTGTCCACTGATCAACCAACACCTGGGCTCAAATCTGTCAACAGTTTAACTCCAAGGTAACAAGCTGGAAATGAAAGCAACAAATACAGCTATTGTTTTTTTTTTTTTTTTTTTTTATAATGTCAGGCACATCCAACATTTTAAGTGATCTATAGCAACTGCTAATGAAAGAAAATTTTGAAATAGGCCCAAACTAATAAAATAGCTGGGCTCTGTGGTTCCTTTTCCTAACCTAAATAGTTAAAAATGCCTGTCAGCAGGTTTGGGCCTGTTGAGGCCCACATTTTGCCTCAACACTTTTGCCTCAACGCTTTTGGAGCTAAGTGTTCTGGTCAAGAGAGAGAAAGGGGCTCTTGGGGCAAGAGACGCGAAGAATGGAGACAAGACAGAGATTCTGATCAAGTCTCGTTTATTGAAGGGAATTCTGAGCTATTTATAGGCTTTTGCCACGTGCCTTGTAGGCGCGTGGATACCACGTGCCTTGCAGGTGTTGATATGATGTAAGCCTTACAGGCGTCTATAGCATGGACAGCACGTGCACCGCAATGCCTTGCAGGCGTGGATAGCACGTGTGCCTTACAGGCATGTATGGCGTAGATAGCACGTGGACAGCACGTGAACTGCAATACCTTGCAGGCGTGGCCACCACGTGCACCTTGCAGCTGGGGCCAGTAAACAGCAACACAAAATATGTGGGATATCAGAGTGTGCTTCAGCTGTTGTAGGCTATTGAAAACCAAATCTTTCGTCAGGGTATATGGTTCCAGATGGCTGCAAAGTTGATCTAGCCGCTTTCTGCTAAAGTCGGCTCCCAACATGGGCCCAGTTAATTAGCTACAGAAAATGTGAAGTTACAAGACAAAGGCCTATTAAATCATCCAAAGAAACTGACTGACCATGAAAGATAAAAAATATACAAGGATATCCTCAGAAGAACAGAGATATGTCCAAATGAGTAATGGGCCATCTGGTGTTCCTCCAAACCCTTTCTTGAGGTCTTCTCAAGGTCCAAGAAAATGCAATTTAAGTTTAACTAGATACTATGCTAACTTAGACCGATACAGTCTGCTGATGTAAAACAACCAATCATGTTACCCACGTAAAAATCTCCCAATTCCCCCACCCTTTGGCTATAAAAGTCTTGATTTTTAGAGCCTCCAGGTCAGTCCCTCTATCCCCTATGTGAGATATGGAGATATGGACTGGCCCAGAGATCTGATATTACACTGCCTAATGTGTTTACAGCAAGCTGGTCTCTCATGAGTTTTTTGGGTGGGCACCGTCCTGAGACTTGAGTGAGAATCCCCCTCTGAGTTTTTTCACTTCGAGGCTGAAATAAATAATATTGAGGTTTAATATTTCCTCATTGATTGTTTACACTGGAGTGCTGCTTTTATGCTCAAAACCTAGGTTAGTGCAGAAGGAGGCTAATTTTATCCTCTTTAGTAAAAGATACAAGGAGCAAAGGTCCTGGGCAATGAGTTTTGGGTTTTTGTTTTGTTTTGTTTTGTTTATTGGTTATGTTATTTATTTACATTTCAAACAGTGTACCCTTTCTTGCTTTCCCTCTGCAAGCCCCAATTCCACCCCCTCCCCTTTAGCTCTAAGAGGGTACTCTTTAGCTACATGCCCACCCTTGCCTCACCACTCTTGATGCTCCCTATGCTGGGGCATCAAGCCCCCTCCACAGGATCAAGGGATTCCCTCCCATTGATGCCAGATAAGGCAATCTTCTGCTACATATGTAGTTGGAGCCATGGACCTATCTATGTATACTCTTTGGTTGGTGGTTTTGTCCCTGAGAGCTCTGGGGCTGTGTGTGTGTGTGTGGGGGGGGTCTAGTTAGTTGATATTGTTGTTCCTCCTATGGGGTTGCAACCCCTTTCACCTCTTTCAGTCCTTCTCCTAACTTTTCATTGGGGTCCCCAGACTCAGTCCAATGGTTGGCTGTGATTATCTGCATCTGTATTGGTCAGACTCTGGCAGAGCTTCTCAGGAGACCGCTAGACCAAGCTCCTGTAATCAAGCACTTCTTGGCATCAGCAATAGTGTCTGCAGAAGGGATGGATCCCTAGGTTGGGCAGTCTCTGGATGGCCTTTCTTTCCTGCTCCAGTTTTTGTCCCTGCATTTCCTTTAGACAGGAAAATTCTGATTTAAAATTTTTGAGATGTGTGGGTGGTCCCATCCCTCAACTGGGAGCCATGTCTATCTACTGGATAGACATACCCGTTGGGTCCTGGTAACTTCTTGCTTCCCTGGTGTCTGGGACTTTCCAGTGACACCCTCCCCCCAGTTCTCCACCCACTACTGATACATATTCTATATTTTTTCCTGACCCTCTGGACTTCTCTCCTGTCTCTTCCCATACTGGATCTTGTTCCCTCCTTTTGTTATTTCCCCCTCCTCTCTGTCTCCCAGGCCCCTCTCTCCCTCCCTCTATCTCCTGTGACTATTTTGTTCCCCTTTCTAAGTAGGACTGAAGCATCCACACTTTGGTTTTCCTTCTTGTTAAGCTTCATATGGTCTGTGACTTGTATCTTGAGGTATTCTGAGCATTGGGCTAATATCCACTTATCAGTGAGTACATACCATGTGTGCCCCTTTGTGTTTTGGGTTTCTCACTCAGGATGATACTTTCTAGTTCCATTCATTAGCCAGCAAATTTCATGAATTTATTGTTTTTAATAGCTAAGTAGTACTCCGTTGTGTAAATGTACCACATTTTCTGTATCCATTTTTCCATTGAGGGACATCTGTGTTGTTTCTAGCTTTTGGCTATTATAAATAAAGCTGCTATGAATACAGTGGAGCATCTGTCCTTGTTATATGTTGGAGCATCTTTTGGGTATATGCCCAATAGTGGTATTGCTGGGTCTTCAAGTAGAACTTTTTTGAGGAACCACCAGATTGATTGCCAAGAGTCTTTGGACCAGCTTTCAATCCCACCAGCAATGGAGGAGTGTTCCTCTTTCTCCCCATCCTCAACAGCATCCACTGTCCCCTGAGTTTTTGATCTTAGCCATTCTGACTGGTGTAAGGTGGGATCTCAGGGTCTTTTTTGATTTGCATTTCCCTGATGACTAAGGACTTTGAACATTTCTTTAGGTGCTTCTCGGCCATTCGAATTTCCTCAGTTGAGAATTCTTTGTTTAGGTCTGTACCCCATTTTAAAATAGGGTTATTTGGTTCTCTGGAGTTGAACTTCTTGAGTTCTTTGTATATTTTGGATATTAGTGCTCTATCAGATGTAGATAATGATATTTTGCCAATATGTAGGTTGCCATTTTGTCCTACTGATGTGTCCTTTGCCTTACAGAAGCTTTTCAGGTTAATAAGATTAATAAGATCCCATTTGCCAAGTGTTGATCTTAGAGCTTGAGCCATTGGTGTTCTGTTCAGGAAATATTTACCTGTGCCAAAGCTTTTGAGGCTCTTTCCTACTTCCTCTTCTATGAGATCTGGTTTTATGTGGAGGTCCCTGATCCACTTGGACTTGAGCTTTGTACAAGGAGATAAAAATGAAACAAATTGCATTCTTCATTGGATGGTTTTGGCTTCTTTGTCAAAGATCAAGTGAACATAGGTGTGTAGGTTAATTTCTGGGTCTTCAATTCCATTCCATTGATCTACCTGCCTGTCTCTGTACCAATACCATGTGGTTTTTATCACTATTGCTCTGTAGTACATCTTGAGGTCAAGATTTCCCCAGAAGTTCTTTTATTGTTGAGAATAATTTTTGCTATCCTGGATTTATTTTATTCCAGATGAATTTGAGAATTGCTCTTTCTATCTCTGTGAAGAACTGAGTTGGAATTTTGATGGGGAATGCATCGATTCCATAAAGGAATTAGAGAGATCATACACTAGCAGCTTAACAGTTCATCATTAAGCTCAAGTCCAAGTTGATCAGAGACCTCCACATAAAACCAGATCTCGGGTCTGGGCCAGAGCACTGAGCAGATCTTGGGTGGCAGCTCTGCCCCCAACATCCAAGAACCCAGAGGAAGCAGGGAGCCCAGGCACTCGAACTCAGGCAGTATCTTAGGTAAGCAGACAGCAGGGCCTGCCCTAAACAGGGAGTAACTGGGAACCAAAAGGATCCAGGAAGTCACTCCCAGCCCAGAACACTGGTTCCTTCCAGTCTGGGCCAGAGCACTGAGCAGATCTTGGGTGGCAGCTCTGTCCCCAACCTCCAAGAACCCAGAGGAAGCAGGGATCCCAGGCGCTCTAACTTGGACAGTGTCTTAGAAACTAGTTCTCAGATCTGAGGCCTGGACCAGACCTCTGCCAGGTCTGCTGTTGTGTGGACCCTGGATTCCACCTGAGACATACTGGAAGATCCACTCAATCCAGAGCCACAGAGGAACAAATGAACTCAGAGCTTCAGACAACATATCCTGAGATATTCTAGAGGAGACACTGCACCCAGAACAGCAGACACCTAGCTGGATTACTACCTTGGAGGCACCATATCCTGAGGCATCCTAGAGGTACCACTGTAATCAGTGCAGCTGGAAAAGATCACAGAGACATCTGGACCCCTAGGAGATCAGACACAAGCTAGATAACTAAAAAGACAGGCTTCAGTCAGAGACAGCAAGTACAGGCAGCACTAGAGTTAACCAGATGGCAAAAGGCAAGAGCAAGAACGTAAGCAACAGAAACCAAAGTTACATGGCATCATCAGAACCCAGCTCCCCCATCAGAGCAAGCCCTGAACACCCCATCACATCAGAAAAGCAGGAATCAGAATTAAAATCACTTCTCATGATGATGATAGAGGGCTTTAAGAAAGACATAAATAACACTCCCAAAGAACTTAAGAAGAACACTGGTAGGCAGATAGAAACCCTTAAAGAGGAAACACAAAAATCCCTTAAGGAATTGCAAGAAAATGCAACCAAACGGGAAAAGGAATTAAACAGAACCATGCAGGATCTAAAAATGGAAGTAGAAACAATAAAGAAATCACAAAGAGACAATACCCTGGAGATAGAAAACCTAAAAAAAAGATCAGGAGTCATAGACACAAGTATCACCAACAGAATACAAGAGATGGAAGAGAGAATCTCATGTGCAGAAGATACCATGGAAAACATTGACACAACTGTCAAAGAAAATGCAAAATACAAAAAGCTACTAACCCAAAATATACAAGAAATCCAAGACACAATGAGAAGGCCAAACCTAAGGATAATAGGTATAGATGAGGGGGAAGACTGTTGGGAGCCGATTTTAGTAGAAAGCGGCTAGATCAACTTTGCAGCCATCTGGAACCATATACCCTGATGAAAAACTTGGTTGTCAAAAGCCTATAACAGCTGAAGCACACTCTGATAAATATATTGTTTATCCCACATAGCTTGTTTTGCTGTTTAGTGACCTCAGCTGTATGGTGCACGTGGTAAAGTGTTTTCACCTGTGTTCTCCTGCTTGTGTATATAAATACCTCAGAATTCCCTTCAATAAGAGAGACTTGATAAAGAGACTTGGAGAGAGACTTGAGAAAATAGAAGAGAGACTGAATCACACCCTGTCTTGTCTTCATTCTTCGAGTCTCCTGCCCCTGCAGCCCCACTCTCTCTCTTGACCAGAACACTTAGCTCAACTAAAGTGTTGAGGAAGAGTACTGGTCACAACATTGGTGGTGCCCAACAGAAGACTCCCAACTAAAAGGACCAGTAAATATCCTCAACAAAATTATAGAGGAAAACTTCCCTAACCTAAAGAAAAAGATGTCCATAAATATACAAGAAGCCTACAGAACTCCAAATAGTTTAGACCAGAAAAAAAATACTTCCCGCCATATAGTAGTCAAAACATCAAATGTACAAAACAAAGAAAAAATACTAAAAGCAGTAAGGGAAAAAGGCAAAGTAACATATAAAGGCAGACCTATAAGAATTACACCAGACTTCTCACCAGAGAGCATAAAAGCCAGAAGATCATGGACTGATATCATACAGACCCTAAGAGAACACAAATGCCAGCCCAGACTACTATACCCAGCAAAACTCTCAATCATTATTGATGGAGAAACCAAAATATTCCATGACAAATCCAAATTTACACAGTAGCTCAACACAAATCCAGCACTTCAAAGAATAATTGGTGGAAAACTCCAACACAAGGAGGGAAACTACAACCTAGAAAAAGCAAGAAAGTAATCTTCCAAAAACCCCAAAAGAAGATAGTTATACAAACATATCTCCACGGATGTTAGCCCAAAAGCTTGGATTATCGAAGACTCAACCCACAGACCACATGAAGCTCATGAAGAAGGAAGACCAAGAGGGGATGCCTCAGTTCTACTTAAAACAAGTAACAAAAATTCTCAAGGGAGCAAATATAGAAACAAAACATGGGAGAGAAACTGAAGGAGGGGCCATCAGGAGACCATTCCACCTGGGTATTCACCCCATGTACAGCCACCTAAGCTAAACACTGTTGTGGATGGCTGGAAGTGCATAATGTGAGGAACATGATATAGCTGTCTCCTTAGAGGTCAGCCAAAGACTAACACACTCAAGAGGACAATGTTCACAATTAACCACTGATATGATCAGGGGTTTCCCAATGGAGAACTTAGTGAGAGGACTGAAGGAGCAGAAGGGGTTATTGATCCCAGGTGGAAAGCAACAATACCAAACAACCAGAGCCCCCCAGGGTCTAAACCACCAGCCTGGGAACACATAGGGAGGGACCCAAGACTCCAGAGGTATATGTAGGGGATGGCCTTGTCGGACATAGGTGGGAGAGGAGATTCTTGGTCCCATAAAAAAAAAAAATGAACACAGAGTGGGGGGGGGGATGTGAGGGTGGGGAGGGGATAGTGAGGAGGGGATAGATGCAGTCACTGCCTCATAGAAGCATGAGGAGGGGGATGGGATAGGAGGTTTCTGGGTGGTGGGAGGAAGTAGGGTAAGGGGATAAAATCTGAAACGTAAATACTACAACCAATTTTAACAAGCGGGGAAAAAAAAGTCTTCAGAACCAACATCTTTAAAAAAAAAAAGTCAGCCCCCTGGGGGTGGGAAAAATTTTTTTTCTTGATACTAAAACTTGTTCTGAGAATTGTATATTGCAGAATACACAACAGCCTTGGTGTATCTACTCATCAAGCATACTGAGCAGACCTGCCCAAACCTCTGATGTCCTGGAATTCCATCTGGATTCAGTGAAGACACAGCATCAGAGGCTTATCAACTTACTCTTCCCCCCACCCCTCTTCTAAAATCTCAACGCCCTTAATCAGCTTGAAGAAGTTAAAGAAGAGTCAGCGCCCCTATTCCCTGAGCTTGGGGACTAATGTTGGTAATAATGGTCTGTCTTTCTAGGGACAAGTAGTGGTTTTGTTGGAACAGGAAGGATTAGCTAAGACTTATTGCATAGCCATAACCTATTGGTAGAAATCTGTATAATTATTATCAAGATGAAGTTATAATTTCTTAAATGGTACAAAATTTACTTTGATCTCAAATTTAAGGTTTTCATTGGTATGAGCCTCTTATTAATATAAAAATGAGATGAATATTGATCCTCTCATGGGCATTGTGCCTGTATAACACATTTAGGAATACAAGGCCTAGACCCAGCCCTTTTTTTAACTTTTTTAATTGATTTGGGATGGTTAACCTATGAGTTAAGGGACTATAGCAAATTCATGGTTTTGAGTTTATTGTTAGGGTGTTTTCCATATTTATTTAGAAATAGCTGAGAGGAGTGAACAGACAACAGTCCAGGTTACCTTACATGGATAGTTGGTTTTCAAAACATCAGAAGTCCATAGAAGTGACGATACAAATATTTATATATTAATGTCCATTCTGATTAGAGACCTGTCTGCTCCTGATAGCTTCCTGTCGTGGATTCTAAGAAGAAATTGAGCATCCTTAGAGATACTCCAGTTGTGTGGTAACAGCCACTAGGCAAGAATTGCCTCTCTCCATCTACAGACAAATTACTGTCCAGAAAAGGACACACATGCAGAATAGTTGACTGATTATATCTGCCTAGACAGAGTAATCAGCCCTTAATAATCCTGCATCACCAAGGTCTGTCAGATGATTCTGGGCCAGAAGGCTGAAGATTTGATGCTCCAACGTTCGGTAGTATAGGGGTTTTCAGGTGTTCAGAGGTCTCTATAAATTGGCTAAGTTTTAGAAGCTATGCTTTGTGCTTCCCACAATTATAGTTAACTCAGTCATTCTGGATTTCTGACGGGGTTGAAAACTTATAGCTATTTACCTTGAGAGAAAAGATTTGAGTGGATGGTCATCAGCTGACATTCATCCTAAAGCCAGGTTCAGAACTAAATGTTTTAGTCAGGATAGATGACAGAGGTGCTGGTTAGTCAACAAAAGGATGGACTGGGTAGTAGGACTATCTTGTACCTCACTAGTACAAATTGGCATAATTATGCTCTACTTGTATTTTGAGAGAAACGTTTCACTTTAACAGGAAGGGTGATGTGTAGGAGGAGCTAAGGTGGGAGGAGTACTGAGAGGAAGAAAAGGAATAACAAGAGGAGAAGAAGGAGAGGAGAAGCTAGGTGATGAAAGAGAGAAAGAGGGGGGAGACAGGGAGGCATTTGTTCATGTATCTCCACCAGTCAAAGATAGTTGTTATATCTAGGTTGGTCAGTGGGTTACACCTCTGATTGAACAATTCCAAACTTATAACGCTTATGATTAACATTATTTTATAAAAATGTATAAATGCAAAAAGGAAAAGGGGGCATGGGATAGGCGTTTTCTAAGGGGGGGGGGGGGAATGGGAAAAGGGGATGGCATCTGAAGTGTAAATAAAATATCTAAAAAAAAAAAACAAAAAAAAAACCCACCAGATCTCATAGAAGAGAAAGTAGGAAAGAGCCTCAAACACTTTGGCACAGGTGAAAATTTCCCAAAAAGTCGGTAGATTGCTTTTGGTACGATGGTCAATTTTTACTATGTTAATCCTATCAATCCATGAACATGAAAGATTTTTCTATTTCTGATGTCTTCTTTGATTACTTTCTTCAGAGATTTGAAGTTATTGTCATACAGATCTTTCACTTGCTTCGTTAGAGTCACACCAAGATATTTTACATTCTTTGTGATTACTGTGAAGGGTATTGTTTCCCTAATTTCTTTCTCAGGCTGTTTATCTTTTGGATAGAGGAAGGCTACTGATTTGTTTGAGTTAATTTTATATCCAGCCACGTTGCTGATTGATTGATTGGTTGATTTCACCCTTGAGTTTTATTATCTCTTAATTATTATTAGGTCTATTCCTCTTGGATACATTTGCTTCTTTAGTTCTCTGGTAGAATGTTTGGGGTCACTTATGTATACTATCATGTCATCTACATTTAGTAATATCTTGACTTCTTCCTTTCCAATTTGTATCTCTTTGACCTCCTTTTGTTGTCTAATTGCATCAAGTACTGTATTGAGTGGACAGGGCCTTGTATTGTCCCTGATTTAAGTGGAATTGTTTCAAGTTTCTATCCATTTAATTTGATGTTGGCTATTGGTTTGCTGTATACTGCTTTTATTATCTTTAGGTATGTGCCTTAAATTCCTGATCTTTCTGAGACTTTTAACATGAAGGGGTATTGTATTTTGTTAAAGACTTTTTCAGCATCTACTGGGATGATCATGTGATTTTTTTCTTTTGAGTTTGTTTATATAGTGGGTTATGTTGATGGTTTTCTCTATATTGAATCATCCCTGGAATGAAGCCTACTTGATCATGATGAATGATTGTTTTGATTTGTATTCTTGGATTTGATTTGCAAGAATTTTATTGAGTATTTTTTATCAATATTCATAAGGGAAATTGGTCTGAAGTTCTCTTTTTTTTGTTGGGTCTCTGTGTGGTTTATGTATCAGAGTAACTGTGACTTCATAGAGTTAATCAGGTAGTATTTCTTCTGTATCTATTTTGTGGAATAGCTCGAGAAGTATTGGTATTAGACCTTTCTTCTTTGAAAAATCTGACAGAGTTCTTCAATAAAACCAACTGGCCCTGGGCTTTTCTTGGTTGGGAGAATTTTAATGACCACTTCTATTTCCTGAGGGGTTATAAAACTGTTTAGATGGCTTATCTAATCCTGATTTAACTTTGCTACCTGGTATCTGTATAGACAATCATCCATTTCATCTAGATTTTCCAGTTTTCTTGAGTATAGCCATTTGTAGAAGGATCTGATGACTTTTTTTTTTTTAATTTCTTCAGTTCCTGTTGTTGTGTCTCCCTTTTCATTACTGTGTTTGTTAATTTGGATAATGTCTCTGTGCCCTCTTGTTAGTTTGGCTAAGGGTTTGTCTATCTTATTGATTTTCTCAAAGAAACAGGCCCTAGTTTTGTTGATTCTTTGTATACTTCTTTTTGTTTCTATTTGGTTGATTTCAGCCTTGAGTTTATTTCCTGTTGTCTATTCCTCTTGGATGTATTTGCTTCTTTGTGTTCTAGAGCTTTCAAATGTACTGTTAAGCTGCTAGTGTGTGATCTCTCCAATTTCTTTAAGAAGGCACTCAGAGCTATGAGTTTTTCTCTTAGCACTGCTATCATTGTGTCCCATAATGTTGTATAAGCTGTGTCTTCATTTTCGTTAATACTAAAAAGTCTTTAATTTCTTTCTTTATTTCTTCCCTGACCAAGTTATCATTGAGTAGAGAGTTGTTCAGATTCCATGAGTATGTGGGCTTTCTGTTGTTTTTGTTGTTATTGAAGACCAGCCTTAGGCCATGGTAGTGTGAAAGAATGCAAGAGATTATTTCAATCTTTTTGTATTGCTTGAGGCTTGTTTTGTGTCTAATTTTATGAACAATATTGGAGAAGGTACCATGAGGTGCTTAGAAGAAGGTGTATTCTTTAGTTTTAGGGTGAAATTTTCTGTAAAAACTGTTAAATCCATTTGGTTCATATCTTCTGTAAGTTTCACAGTGTGCCTGTTTAGTTTCTGTTTCCATGATCTGTCCATTGGTGAGAGTGGGGTGCTGAAGTCTCCCACTATTATTATGCAAGGTTCAATAATGATTTGAGCTTTAGCAACATTCTCTTTTACAAATGTGGGTGCCCGTGCATTTGGGGTATTGATGTTCCGAATTGAGAGTTCATCTTGGTGGGTTTTTTTTTCTTTAATGAGAATGAAGTGCCCTTCCCCATCTTTTTTGATAATTTTTGGTTGAAAGTCTATTTTAGTGGATATTATAATGGCTACTCCAGCTTGTTTCTTGGGACCGTTTGCTTGAAAAATTGTTTTTTAGCCTTTTACTCTGAGGTAGTGTCTGTCTTTGTCACTGAAGTGCTTTTCCTGTATGCAGAAAAATGCTGGGTTCTGTTTACATATCTAGTCTGTTAGTCTATATCTTTTTATTAGGGTATTGACTTCATTGATGTTGAGAGGTATTAAAGATCAATGATTGTTGCTTCTTTTTATTTTTGTTGTTAGCTGTGGAATTGTGTTTGTGTGACTATCTTCTTTTGGATTTGTTGAAAATAGATTAATTTCTTACTTTTTCTAGGGGATAGTTTCCCTCCTTGTATTGGAGTTTTCCATCTATTATCCTTTGTAGGGCTGGATATGTGGGAAGATATTGTATAAATTCTGTTTTGTCATTTATGAAATATCTTGGTTTCTCCGTCTATGGTAATTGAGAATTTTGCTGTGTATAGTAGCCTGGGCTGGCATTTGTGTTCTCTTAGGGTCTGTATGACATCTGACCATGATCTTCTGGCTTTTATAACATCTGATGAGATGTCTGGTGTAATTCTGATAGGTCTGCCTTTGTATGTTGAGGACCTTATTTCCTTACTGATTTTTATATTTTTTATTGTTGTTGTCTTGTGCATTTGGTGTTTTGATTACATTGTAATGGAGGAAATTTTTTCTGGGCCAATCTATTTGGCATTCTGTAGACTTCTTTTATGTTTAAGGGCATCTCTTTCTTTAGGTTAGGAGAGTTTTCTTCTATAATTTTGTTGAAGATATTTATTGGCCCCTTAAGTTAGGAATCTTTGCTTTCTTCTATACCTATTACCCTTAAGTTTGGTCTTCTCATTGTGTCCTGAATTTCTTGGATGTTTGGGGTTAGGAGCTTTTTGCACTTTGTATTCTCTGACTGTTGTGTTAATGTCTTCTATGATATCTTCTATGCCTAAGATTCTCTCTTCCCTCCTTTGTATTCTGCATCTTTGACTCCTGGTCTCTTTCCTATGTTTTCTATCTCTAGGGTTGTCTTCCTTTGTGATTTCTTTATTGTTTCTCTTTCAATTTTTAGAGTCTGGATATTTTGTTTAATTTCACCTTTTTGACTGTGTTTTCCTATAATTCTTTAAGAGATTCATATGGTTCCTCTTTAAGGGTTTCTACCTGTGTTCACCTGTATTTCTTTAAGGGAATTATTTATGTCTTCCTTCAGGTCTTCTATCATCTTCATGAGATTAGATTTTAGATCAGAATCTTGCTTTTTTATGTATGTTAGGATATCTAAGGCTTTCTGTGGTGAGAAAACTGTATTCTGATGTTGCCAAGTAGCACTGGTTTCTGTTGCTTATGTTCCTGCCTTTGCCTCTTGACATCTGGTTAACTCTGGTTGTTGGGAGCCAAGTCCTAGCAGAAAGCAGCTACCTTGAGCCATACACCTTGACAAAAGACTTGTTTTTCAACAGCCCACAACAGCTTGTTTTTTTCACATATCTTGTTTTGTTGTTTAGTGCCTCCATCTGCAAGGTGCATGCGGTAAAGTGTCTTCAGCTGTGTTTTCCTGCTTGTCAACAGATGAAAGGCACTTGGTAAAGAATATAAATACCCAGGATTTCCTTTCGCTAAAGGAGACTTGATCAGATTCACTGTTTTGGCTCTCTTCTTCACATCTCTTGCCCCTCTATCCCCACTCTCTCTTGCTAGACCCTGTTGACTGACCCATGGACCAGGACATCTGGTGTTAAGTAGCCTTGCTTTCTCTAACTGGAGTCTGTTCCTCCTGTGAGCCTGGTTAAGGTGACCTTCCTTGAGTCAGGCTGTGTCTGGGTATGTGAGGGTGTCTTGCCTGCTCTGTCAGCCTGGGTGTGTCAGAAATCCTGAGGATCAAATTGTATCTGTGTGGTGAGTAGGGGCTGGGGAGGCAGGCTGGAGCACATCCTGTGCACAGGGTGTGAATTAGAAGAAAGGTGTCTCTCTGGCACAGTAGGAGATCCTGTGTCCTCTGTTCCCCAGAGGTCCCAGATAGGCTAGTATTGGGGCAGGAGGGGATGCAGATGTGAGCCTGAAGGTGTCAGAACTCCTGGGGAGCCAAGCTGTCTTTGGTTGGTTGGGTAGGCAGCTGGAGCACAGGATCTGCTCCCAGGTGCAGATGCAAACCAGGATTTTTTTTTTAACATTCCTCAGTGTTTTTCTCAGGGTGTATCTCCCTCTATTTCCTTTTCTTCTACTTTCCCCCATTATGGCAGCTGCCAAGCTCTCTAGCTCCCCTGGCCTGTTCTCTCTTTCCTGCTCCCAGTACATTTGTGATGAATTGTTCATGAATTCTGAGTCTGGCTTCAATTTCATTTCTTACCAAGAAAGAAACTTCAGAGAGGTCTCTGTGCCCAAGTGACATGAAGTTAGCTTTGGCTCTCAGGGAAATCTAAAGTTTTTCATCCTTTCTTTATAACTTCCCCCATCCAGATCACACCCTGGGAGGTCCTAATTTATAGATGCTGCAGCCTGAGCTTAGCTGCTTTGTGAGGAACTTAGGGATAAAACTAGATCCACGGGGCACTTCAGGAAATGTTGCCACTTGGAAGGGTTTGTTAGCAGAGGGAGAGAGGTAGGATATAGAGGAGGAAGCTGTTGTTAGGAACAGACAGTGGTAGCATGTGTGGCTTCTGGAAAAAGGAATGTTTTTATGGACTATGGAGCACCTCCAGATTCAGTGGCTGTAAGAACCCTGACAGAGTCCAGCCTTATTATTGATGACAAGAAACATGGAGTCTGGAATAGCTTGACAGATGAAACAGAAATGCATATATAATATATAAATATCATTTTAGTATGTGTTTCATTTTCATGGTAATAAATAGCTTTTCAAATTTTAAGGTCTGGAATGTTGTTGGAAGTTATTCTGGCTACTAGATATTTAGGAATGAGCTTCTGGAATGCCATTCCCTGTACTAGACAGAGGTTAGAAAGGTTACATACTGCCACTGGGAAGCCATCAATCAGGCAGGGACTTTGGGTGACCAGAAAAGAGTTTCTAGTGAAGGTGACAGGAGAATGGAATGGTGAAGGATAAATCCTTTTGGAGGGTGCTGGGTGGAACTAAGACAGTCTTGGAGGGGGAAGAGCAAGCGCCCAGAACAGGCTGAGAAGTACTGAGAGTAAAAACGTAAGAATGGAGGAAAAAGGCAAGAGAGATGGGATGTAAAGTCTAGGTGGGGGAAAATCTATGTTCACAGGAGGCAAGAAGGAACTATGGAGCAGGTTCACTAAGGATGGGGCTAAGAATGTGGTGAGTTCAACAAGAAACTGCTTCCAGGTTTGTTCCTTTCCCCTTTGCATTCCTATAGTGAAAAGGTGGGAGAGGGAATTGTGTGTGGATGTATGCATGCACTAGGGGAGTTTAATGGAGAGCTAGGTGCAATACATTTACTTTACACAGACAGAAGCTTTAACTAAAACCAAGTGTTAGTAAGAGGTCAATAGAACTCTGCAGGTGCTTGAAGTCACACTAGCCTGCCCAGGCAATGCCTCCCCGCCCTTGAACACACTCACCCATATGCACACATGTGAGCACAGGTGTCAGTGGTGGTGGAGATGGGCATTAAATTCCCTTGTGCTGAATTTAGGAGGTTGTGAGCCACTGATGTGCGTTTTGGGAACTGAACTTGGGTCCTCTGTGAGAGTAGCAAGTGCTCTTCACTGCTGAGCTGTCTCTCTAGCACTACTTTCATCCTCTTCTTAGTGAAATCTCTGGTGTCATAGTGAAGAAATAATTCAGAGAAGTCATTTAACTTACAACATAATTTTATTGATCAGCTAGAATATGACTCATAGAAACCAACTGAAACCTCTTAAGTGAATATGTCTGTTTGGGAATTCAAATGGAGGGTATGGAATAACTGATGCTTCTGTGGGCCAAGCTCTGTGGTATGGACATATTTCCTGTCCTACAAAGTTTCCCATAACTGATTCAGAGAAAAGGAAGCAAACTGTGTGATTATAATGAAGCCAAAAATGCCATACAAATTCTATAGGCTAGAAAAATGAAGTACAATGGCAGATGCAAATTAACACTGTTGAACTAATATACCTCCTTAGATTACTTTTATGCCATATGCCAGAGGACCCTCAATGGAAAATCCTAGATAGAAGGACACTCTCTCTATGTTCCTTCCACTTCGGAGTGGAGCTGAATACACAGAAGTCACTGGTATTTTTATTTTTGCCTCTGTTCCATATTCTAGTGAGATTAGTTTGCCTTCAGCCTGGCCATCCAGCAGGCGTAGGAGGCCTTTGACCTCTCCTTTTTCCCACACTACTCCACTCTGCCAGAAGGAATTTGAATCTTGTACTTCACTGAGGTAGCGCTCGATTTCAGCCTTGTGAACAAGACTGTTAAGACCCTTCTTCTTCCCCAGATAGAAGAGTGTGCTTGGCTGCCTGGACCTGCACATATGCTTGTACTGTCTCCTGAAGGATCGATTCAAGGATGAGACATACTTTTCTATTAGTGTGGAATCTTGATCGAGCTCTTTGTTTTCTGGCCAGAATAGGAGGCAGGCCAGGAAATAAGGATCTGGATATGAATGAGTTAGTCCCACAATCTGCAGGACTTCCCTGAGCTTTGTTTTCAGTGTGGTAAATGGCAGGATGTACTTGGAACTGGGTTTCAGACAACTGAGAATAATATTAGCCAAAATGAAATTTTGTGTGTCCTTTGTGAGTGCCTTTGACACTTGATTATTCAGGGTGCGCTGTAATAAGGAGGTGTAGTATTTCACTATATTTTCCATGTTGTTAGCTTCTTTGTGGTTTGGGTTAAGATATTCAAGGAGTCCTGAAAATGTATCTGCTCGCCAAGCTTTTATCTGATTCCTACACTTCTCCTCTTGGAGTAACAGATCTTCTTTGCCCTGTAACAAGTTGGTATCCAGAGGGCAGAAAAGTTCTGCATATTTCTTGAAACAGCGGCTGACTTTCTTACTTAGTGAGAGTTCTGTCAATTCTTTTGGAGTGTTCCTTGGTTTCAGGAGACCCATATAATCCCCAAAAAAATCAAAGCATCTTTTTAAATCTGACTGTAAATTCTGTAGGAGGGATGTAAAGTTGCTGAGAACAACACAATATTCATCTTTCGAATCTGCAGGAATGGTCCCCTTTCCAGATAAAAACTGTGCCATAGATTCTTTTGACATTTCATTTTCTTTATGGAAAAGGGGTGTTAGCTGAAGAAGCTGGATAGTGTCAAGACCTACTTCTATTTCCCCAAAGAAGCCGGCTGTATTGTATGTGTCATATCTTCTTTGGGACTTTTGTGGTGACCAGACCTCGGTTTCATAGTCTTTACTATCAGTCTGTTCCTGAGACTCTTTGAAGGCTTTTGAAGCCTTTTCAGCAACTTTTAGGAAGTGTGTTAGATCATCCACACTAATACATCTGCATGTGTTATTTTTACCCAACCACTGTCTGATCTCACTTTTGTAAACTTGACCAAGTGTATCTGAAATATAGGAATTCTTAGGTGCTTTCTTTTTGGCCAGATTTGCCCAGAACAGAGCAGTGCTAAACTTCTTCTCTTTAAGATAGAAGTGTCTTGCTAAAGCTTGACAAATGAATGCATTTTGTGGGAATCGATCACTTCCTGCAGTCAAGACCTTTTCAGTTTGCTCATTCTGCAATTCTTCAATGAATGGAGAAAACAGTGTGTCTGTTTCAGCTCCATGCTCCTTGCGTTGTCTTGTAAGCAAGAGAGTTTGCATATCGTGCTTAAATTTGTCTCTTCCTAGTCCAGAATCATAGAATCTGTTCTCTTCCAGCATATTCAGTGCAATCTGACACTTATCCATTCCGTAGCTCATTTCCAGTTCTTTTAAACAGTGAACAGCAATTAGGGGGTGAATGATACGTATACCAGTGTACCTCCCATAATCTGAAACTTCGGTTCTTATTAGAAGTGTGGAATATGTTCCCATGTTGTCTTCTACAGTTTCTGGTTTCCCACGTTTAATGGTGTAAGTGATTCCCAGAAATATTTCACACTGGGATACTGAAATGGTAGAGTCTGTAACGTAAGAGTTGAGTAATGCCAGGTAAGAAATGAGCTGGGCTTTCTTGCTCTTAGCATCCAGGTCCTTCAGTGTATTCTTCACGACATTCTTTATGTAAGTTGTATCAAAATTGTCTTTCAAGATCATGAAGGAATAAAAGTTTTCACAGTTCTTATACTCCTTTTCAATTTCCTGAAGTTTGGCCTCAAAGGCTCTTTTTTCTTTGGGAGAAAGTTGGTATTTTAGTGAAATGCTATCAGCTAATTTTGCACTTTCATCTGGATTCTGCGATCTCATGCAGTTCAGGATTATTACTAATGTTTTTTCATATCTCAGACCTTTTTCTGCTATAAAGGCATTGATGGCATTCTGCAGAATATAGGTGTTTTGTTGTTCTTCGAAATCATCTACAAGGAGAAGAACGGGAATGTAGTCTTGGTGGCAGGTAGCCTTGTAGCTGAACAGCTTGCTTACTTGTTCTCCAATCTCCACAAAGTCAGTTGCTTTGTTTTTCAAGACAGCACACCGGAATGTCTGCTTTAAGTCCCAGAGAACATGCATAGCCAACGTAGTACCTCCACAGCCTGGGTGATGGTACAGGTTGATGACTTTGGCAAATACTGGTTTAGGAGATTCTGCGCACTGCTGTATTAAAGTTGTTAGCTCTTCAAAACTATCCCTTTTTACAAAAGCTGAAGAATAGCTTTCAGAAGAAAAATAAAAGTTCCACCAGGATACTCTGCCTCCTCGATAAAAGTGTTCTTCTCTTGATTTCTTAAATTCTAGGAATGCAGATTTATCTTTCTCTATGTCTGTATCTCTACACTCATTTTCACAGAGGATTTCCAGTGCACTCATGATATCTTCATCCATTTTTTCTAGAATAACTGAGGAGGAGCCACAGGAGTGCAAAAATCTCCTCGAAGACTGAATCACTGATTTCAGTTTGAGGATGGTACTGTTGACCAGTTCTAGGTTTAAAGTCGAAATGCTATGTTTTGCTAAATCATCTTCGATTTCCAGTCTTATTTGTAGTAGATCACTCCACTGTTGGTAGATAGCTGAGTTCACACAGATGCACAACATATTGTCCATTCCATTGAAAACTTGATAGAAAGCACAGAAAGTCTCAAGGAGGGGATCTTTTTGGTTTTCTACTGGAGAAAGTAAGAGAAACACCACCAGGACCTTCCCTCTTTCTATTATATTTTCATCTGTGAGGAATGAAATGAGTCTTCTAACCCCAGAAGCTCTATCTCTCTGCCATAAGTGTGGCTCCAGAGGTTGACAAGTCAAGTCTACTCCGCCATTGCAGAAGATCCAGCTGGGCTGCTCATACAGTTTCAGAGTAGAAATTTTCTCCTCTGTGGTAGTTTTTTCCTCATAGTGACTAAGTAGGTGGAGGTTTGCAACTCTGCTTTCTCTGTAGGCTTTCAACACTCCCTTGATGTGAGAGTAAGGATCAAAATCTAGCACAGCAAACACTTTAATTTCCTTTATGAAATCTAAGTGTTCTATTTGAGTTGGTGCACAGGTATTTGTTACAAGAATGTACCATTCGTAGTAAGATTTATCAAGTGAGCCTTGGTTTCCGGTCAACAGTTTAGACAGTTTTAGTCCTTCACTCTCTTTCTTAGCTACCATCCTGAGTTGTTGTTCTTCAGCTGCTTTTCTAGATGCTGTCCATGTCTTTAAATCCTCTAGAAATTTTTTGAACTCTCTATCCCGTTGGTTGGGATTGCCCAGGATATTCCTAGAGCTAGCTCCTTCTCTTATAAACAATGAAGTATCTTTGCTTTGTTTCCATGATTTGCCTGTGCTACTTTGCATCATAATGTTGAAATACTTTTCATGACATATTGAATGATTGGGTATAACATCTACCTCAATGACAAATCTATTAGATTGTGTAGTGTTCTGCAGAAGGACTTCCACAAACCTTGGTTCCCGGATACATGCTCTGGCTTCTCTGATTTGACCTTCTTCAAAATACTTTGTGATCATTATGTTGAAGTGGTTAACAAAGATGTCTTTATTGGTGACTTGCACACCAACAATTTCTCCATGTGGTTTGTCCTTTACTCCAAAATGGATAGTGCCGTTGGTGCGTGAATTCATACAAGCTGCTGCAAATCGGAAAGTCTCATTGCTAAATTTCATCTTTATGTCCTCTTCTGTGGCTGTCTCTGTGTTTGTGAAGGCTTTGAATTCATGTACTGGGTCGATGAGATTGAGCGGCCCTGTCTCAGCCACTCGTAGAATAGCGTGTTCTATGTAATGTTTGACATCATGGAAAGAATTAAAAGGGTAAGGCATGCAAGACATCTGTTCTGGTTTGGACTTATTCTCGTCCATGTCTTTAGTCACTTTGTCACCTAACACATTTTGTTTCATAAGACTCGGTTCTTGTTCTTCATGCTGGCCTGCCTCTCTGAGACCCAGATCACTGTTGGGTGAAACTGAGTTTTCTTCCTCATTTTTGGTCTTTTTTTGCTGTTCTTTTATAGAGAGCTTTTTCTTATTTAATTGTCTGGAATTTTGATTGGGACTTTCAGGGGAACTAATTAGTTTGTTATACATACGTTTTATCAGAAGTGCTGGACCCCGTGGCAAGCCCATTTCTCTGAGATCCTCTTCAGTTAGTTCCTGCAGGACCATCCCTGTTACCTCTTCATCGTGCAGGATTTGAGCATATTTCTCATCAATGTTAAGGTCTTCAGTTATCCATTTTCTTACATGTTCTTTGGTCCAGTCTTTGATGGATTTAGGTTGAGCGTCTTCTCTATTCATGTCTAAGCTTCAAAGTTGTTCCCTGAAAAAAGTAATATGATATCATGGCATTATACTTTATCATGGAAATTGCATAGGCAATTTGGAATACAACCTCATACAAATTATATACAAATGCTTGATATTTTTAAAAAATAACTTAAAACTTCTTGAGTCATTCTACAGTATATAAACCTAAGTACTCTCCATTTCACAGACAATTGTAGTTGTGATTCTGAAATAAGCAGTAGCTGCTAGCCTGTGATAAACTTCTTGTCTTTGATAATGTTTTCTCTTAGACTTTATCTATTTGGAAGTTGGGATTTTATAACTTAAAACTAGAATCTTCAGTAACAATATTACCTTTTCATAGAATAATATTTTAGTTAAATTTTAAACATATAAACATCCACAAGTTAATATTCTTAAACTCAAACTGATCAGCAAATGATCTGAACAAGCCAAAGCAACTCTAAGCATAAAGAAGGATGTAGAGTATCATAATACCTGATCTCAAATTATACTCCAGAGCCATAGTGAAACACCAACATGGATTTAGCACAAGAACAGACTCATAGACTAGAGAATCCAGAAATGAATCCTATAGCCACAATAATCTAAATGTCTCCCCAACTGTCAAAATCACACATTGAAAAAATATAACCTTACAAACAAGTGTCTCTGGCAAAACTGGATATTGATGCAAGAAACAAAAAACCAGGTGAATATTTCTGACTCAGCATAAAATCCAATTTAAAAGAGGTCAAAACTTTTAATGAAAAACCTGAAACTGAGGAAAACATAGCTAAAATACTTCAGGATATAGGCAAGTAACAGGTTTGGTCAAAATGAAGATACCTGAGGATAGATAAAGAGATAAGAATATCTTTCAATTTTGCCATCTTGACCAGAACTGCTTTTAAAGTCCTCGCTTTTAACTTTAATCTTAGTTCAGGACACAGAAGAAGGATTGTGAGGCTACATTGAATAGATGTCATTCTTCTGATTTTCGTGGTTTTTTCTCTTCTAGTTGTCTTATTAAGGACAGGTGATGCGTCTTGAGTTTGAGCACAGACTGTGATCCCCAAGTTTGATAATAGGCATGAACAAAAGCTTCCTGAAAAAAACTTCTGCACAGTAAAGGAAGCAATTACCAGAGGAAAGAGGCAACCTTTAGCACCTAAGTCTCAGACCCAGGATTGATATCTAGTGTTAGCATACCTTCTAGTCTCTGCCCCACAGTTACCTGGCAACAACCAGATATGCCTGACACACTATAAAAGGGACTGTTTCCTTCCTCATCACTCTTACTCTCTTATCCTCTTGTTCTCTAGTTCTCTCCCTGCCCCTTCTCTCTCTGTCCCCATAGCCCTCTATCATTCTGTTTTAACATGTAACAAACACATGACTTTCCTCCGGGTGGAGCTGTATCTTCAGTGCCATCATGGCTAAGGGTAGTCATGTGGCTGGCTGCCCCTTCAGTGCCATCTTAACTAAGAAGAGTCCCAGGACAATTCACCATCTTTGGTCAGTCCCCACTTTGCTGCCTTTACAAGTACAGCCTGTCAAAGTCACTTAGCAATTAAGATGAGGTTTTCTTTCTATCCTTGGTAAAGAATGATTCCTAAACAGTAAAAAGTTAAAGATCACTGCCTTAAATATATATTTAGCCTTGGTTTTGCTACTGTCATTAGTTACAGTGTGCTCTCTCTATTTGCTAGATACATTCTTAAACAAATAATTAAAGAAACACAGGTTGTCTAACTTAGATATGCTTACTAGATACTGGATCTCAGTCTTGTCAGAAATCTGCTAAACATAATGTTAACTGTTTAAACTTATTATGATAGACAAAGACTCCCAAAGCCTAACAGTGATCCCCCAAGGTCTCCAGGAAGATATGGGATTACCAGACTAGATTACTTGGATTATGGTTGATAACTACTGAGAAACACTGCTTCATTGCCTTACCTGCTGCCAGGGCTTAGTCTACACTGTGGACAAAAGATACCCAGAGAGTTAACCGTCTCATATTGCCTAACTCAAAGTGGGTCATTTCTCCAATGTACCTACTCCACAGAAAAAAGCTTTTCGTCTTTTGGGCCTGACAGCTAGACTGACTCTGCCTAAGTTACAATGGAGACCACGGGGACCTGGTGTAGGAGGAGCTAGGGTGGGAGATGTAAGGAGAGGAAGAGAAAAGGGAAGAGGAGGTGCTAGAGGGAGAGCAGAGACTTAGGAGGATGGAGATCCACGCAGGTATGGAGAACAGTCCTGGGTAACAACTTTTATTTAGGTTAGCTAAGTGGGAAACAACTCTCTTTGTATGGGCAAATTGCTATTGAGCATTACCAAACATATAAAGCCTTTGTTTAATCTTTAAGCATTAGAGTCTCATTTTCTTACTGAGCCTGCATGGATGGTGGGATGGTCCGAGCAATGTCCAGCCTTGAGGAAACACCGTGGAAGATTGGCAGAGCCATCTTCCAAGCTGGTATCTTGTGGGTGGCAGGGCTGGTGTTTCTGGCTGGCCATTTCTAGCTGAAGCAGGCATGTGGCCTCCAGCCACTGAACATGTCATCTGAGCTAGGCAGAGTCACCACAGCTTAGATAGTCCGCTTGACAGGGGGCTGTTTTAAATATTCACTTCAGCAAAGTAGTGCACCAACTTCAGGCACAAGTTTACTAGAAATTTAAGTCTAGTCACCTGACAGTAAAAGGTGTTTTTGTTTTTGTTTTTTTGAGAAAGTGAGTGATTGGCACTGTTGGAGTCATGTGACTCCTAGCTAGGAAACCCTGAACAAAAAACTGCAGCTGAACTCCCCTGCTGTGGGGAAATGCAGGTTGCTTTTTGTTAAGAAAAGAAGAAAATAGCTGACTCTAGAGAGTACAGTGTCTGTGAATTAAAATTGAGATTATTTGTCTTAAGATAGATATAAAAACAGTTTTGTCCAAATTCACGTGGGAAATCTCCCCTGCGGTTCAGAACAAAGATAGATAGGGTAAATCAGGTGTATGTAGATGATATAAAGTTATATTGCCTCACAGGAGACTAGGGTTCTGTCTAAAGTGGGCCCCACGGGAATTCTGGGTTCATTTCCTGCTTGGTAAAATAGGGAAGGAAGATGGGTGTGATTTTCAGTTTTGTGGTTATAATTTTCCTTTGGGAAAGAGGTCAAGATAAAGGTTTTTCTGGTTATTGGCTCAAGGAAACACAGTTTTGTGAAAAAGGTTTTGGCTGTGTTTTTTCAGAAGAGATGATTAATGTATTTCTACCTCCTAGAATTATATGGATGAGACATGACAGAGGCAGGCTGCCAGAATACTAGATTCCAGAACTCAAACAAAAAATTATCTTGATACTAAAATTTGTTTTGAGAACTGTATATTACAGAATACACGGCCTTGGTGTATCTACTCATCAGGCAAGCTGAGCAGACCTGCTGGAACCTCTGGTGTCCTGGAATTCCAGCTGGATGAAGTGAAGACACAGACATCAGAGGCTTATCAATTTACCTCCCCCACTCCCCACTCCTCTTCTAATATCTCAACGCCCAAATTCAGCTTGAAGAAGTTAATGAAGAGTCAGCGCCCCTATTCCCTGGGCTTGGGGACTGAGGTGGTTAATATTGGGTTGTCTTTCTGGGGGAAAGTAGTGGTTTTGTTGGAACAGGGAGGAATAGCTAGGATTTATTGCATAGCCATAACCTATTGGTAGAAATCTGTAAATTGTTATTAAGCTAAAGTTATAATTTCTTAAATGGTACAAAATTTATTTTGATTTCAAATTTATATATAACACATTTAGGAATTCAAGGCTTATACCCAGTCCTTCTTCAACTTTTTAAAACTGATTTGAGATGGTTAGCCTGTGAGTTGAGGGACTATAGTAATTGCATGGCTCTGAGTTTGTTAGGGTGTTTTCTAGATTTTAATTAGAAATAGTGGAGAGGAGTCAATGAGCAACAGACCAGATTGCCTTACATCGATAGTTGGTTTTCAAAACATCAGAAGTCCACAGAATTGACGTTACAAACATTTCTGTATTAATGTTAATTTTGATTAGAGACCTGTCTGCTCCTGAGAGCTTCCCTGTCTTGGATTCTAAGAAGAAATTGAGCATCTTGGAGCTACTCCAGTTGTGGTGAGACAGCCACTAGGCAAGAATTGCCTCTTTTCATCTACAGACAAAATACTTTCCAGAAAAGGGACACACTTGCGGAATAGTCGACTGATTGTGTCTGCCAAGACAGAGTGATCAGCCCTTAATAATTTTGCATTACCAGGTCTGTTAGATGATCCTGGGCCAGAAGGCTGAAGACCAGATGCTCCAACGTTTGGAAGTAAGGGACTGTCCAGGTGTTCAGCGGTCTATATAAATTGGCTAAGTTTTAGAAGCCACAGTTTGTGCTTCCCATAATTTTAGTTAATTCAGTCATTGTGGATTTCTGATGGAGTTGAAGACTTATAGTCTCAATAGCCAACCCAGGCTCTTTGCTTTGAGAGGATGGTTGTCAGATAGCATTCATTCTAAAGCCAAGAAAAAAGACAGGTTCAGAAGTAAGTCTTTTAGTTAGGAGAGATGACAGAGGTTCTGTTCAGTCAACAAAATGATGGACTGGGTATTAGATCTATCTTGTACCTTACTGATGCAAATTGGTATAGTTATGTTCTAATTATATTTTGAGAGAAAGGTTTTTTTTTTTTTTTTAAACAGGAAGGGTGTTATGTAGGAGGAGCTATGGTGGGAGGAGTAAGGAGAGGAAGAGAAAAAGGAAGAGGAGGTGCTAGAGGGAGAGCAGAGATGGAGATCCATGCAGGATGGAGATCCATGCAGTTATGGAGAGCAGTCTCGGGTAACAACTTTTATTTAGGTTAGCTAAGTGGGAAACAACTCTCTTTGTATGGGCAAATTGTAGTGAGCATTACCAAACATATAAAGCTTTTGTTTAATCTTTAAGCATAAGAGTCTCATTTTCTTACTGGGCCCACATGGATGGTGGGATGGTCTGAGCAATGCCGAGCCTTGCAGAGGCAGCATGTGAGATTGGCAGAGCCATCTCCAATGCTAGCGTCTCGTGGGTGGCAGAGTTGGTGTTTCTGACTGGCTGTTTCTAGCTGAGGTGCGTACGTGGCCTCTGGCCACTGACTATGTCATCTGAGCTAGGCAGAGCCACCACAGCTTAGATAGTCAGCTTGACTGGAGGCCATTTTTAATAATTACTACAACAACCTGGAAACTGTTTAGGTAATGGACTATATAGATCAACCTCTCATTTTAATTAATGCATGACATCTATATTATAATTTATTCTTCCCAGATTTCTGACTACATTGACGGCTAAGCTAATTGTAGCTTGACAGCTAGAAACAGACCCCTAGCTCCTTATCCCAAGATAATCTACCACCTTCTTAGCTCATTAGTACATTTGTTAACATCCAAGTCAGGTCAATTTGCCTTGCACAAAGACCTCATAAAAAAGATACACACATTCAGATGAAAGCTTTCACAGATGTACTTCCTTACCTAAACTCAGTTTCCAGTGACTAAGTGCTTCATATTTCTTCTCCTTGCTATGCCACTCTCCTAAACATTAACCAATAGAGTTCTTATAAATTAGCCTAGCCCTAATAAAACATTCCCCTATACAATCCACTTATATAATCACAAGTTCAGTTAATGTGTTTCTTATGCTAAATCTATACTACAGCTTTCATGGCTAAAAATATAAGTTTCTTTTAGTTATCTTTTAACTATGGTCTCAAGGTGTTTCTCATACTAAACTATATGATCAACTATCATAGTCACAAGGTTGTCAAATTTTTTAGTTTTTTTTTTGTCATTTAAATGTAATATATTCAGTCTCCTAGACAGACAGAAAAAGCACTTCTTGTTCCTTCTGTTACACAAAAGTTTTTTTTTTTTTGTCTTCCTTAAACTCTTATTTAAAAATTGTCACGTTGTTAACAAATCTGTTTTGTAAACTTATAAGGTACAGCAAACTCACTCAGATCTTCCTCTCATGGACCAAATAAACTCTATTCAGATAAGTACACCTGCCAATCAGTAGCCTAAGTTCCCATTTGCTACCTATCCCAGAGAGTAGGATTCATCTCCTGTGTCCTGGGATTGGGACTTCCCTCACCTCCAACCACCAGAACTTAAGGGTTTCAAATGTACTTTCAAATGTACACCTAAAAAAAAATTTCCCCCAAATGTGCTTTATTCTCTGCCTCTAATATGTACATGTGTGTGTTTCAGCATCTTGTCAACTCCAGACATTTACTCAAAATCTACATCCAAGACAGCTCCAGAGAAGCAACCCATAGATCCTCCAATCTACTCTTCCAGATACAGACACTTCTACTGGATCTTTTCCTTCCTGTACACAGATGGTTCTATAGACCCTGCACAGCAAGTAAAGAATCAACTCTTCTAAGACTAGACCAACATCCCCATAACCAGTTTCTTAGGATTCTCAGAGACATGTCTCCCCAAAGTCAGCGGGGAGTAACTAAAGATCACAAAGATCCTATTCTTGCTTCACCATAGCCTCTGTCTAGTTATTCCTTTTTTAATTTAACCAAAACAGGAATGTTAGCATTCCTTCTAGGCTCCTCCCCACAGTTACCTGGCAATAGCCAGGTATGCCTGACTCACTATAAAAGGGGCTGTTTGCTCCTTCCTCACTCTCTTACTCTTATCCTGTTACTGTCTTACTCTCTGCCCCTTTCTTTCCCTGTCCCTTCTCCCTATCTCACTTCTCTTCCCCACTTCACAAGTTCTTGGCCAGCCTCTCCTCCTCTTCCTCCTCTTCCTCCTCTTCCTCCTCTTCCTCCTCTTCCTCCTCTTCCTCCTCTTCCTCCTCTTCCTCCTCTTCCTCCTCTTCCTCCTCTTCCTCTTCCTCCTCTTCCTCCTCCTCCTCCTCCTTCTTCTTCCTTTCTCTCTCTCTCTCTCTCTCTCTCTCTCTCTCTCTCTCTCTGCTTTTCTCTGTCTGTACTCTCTTCCCCACTCCCCTTCCCATGCCTTAAATAAACTCTATTCCATACTGTATCCATCATATGGCTGGTGCCTCAGGGGGAAGTGATGCCTCAGCATAAAACTATAGAGGCACCCCCTCCACTTCACCATACAGATGAGCTTTTACCAAACATGTTCTGGCTCTTTCTTTTTTTTATATAAAACATAACATCTAAAATATATAAACAACTCCGAAAGTGCCAAAACAAATAATCCACTAAATGGGCCAATGAACTGAATTAGGCAGTTTTCAAAAGAAGAAATGCAAATGGCCAAAAATATTAAGAAAATCTGTCAACATCTTTAGGCATCAGGGAAATGCAAATTGAAACTGCTTTGCTATTCTATCTCACCTCATTTAGAATGGCTATCATTGAGGGGAAAAAAAGACAACAAATACTGATCAGGGTGTAGGGGAAAAGGAACCCTTCTTTCCTGCTGAGGGAGATGGGAAGTGGTATAACTACTACGGAAAACAGTCTATCAAAATACTAAAAACAGAGTTGCCATTTATGAGTTCAATGGCCCCTAGGTATATGACCAGAAGACTCCAAGTCTTTCCACAGTGATACCTGCACATCTTTGTTTATTGCTTCACTATAACAATAGCCAAGAAATGGAGTCATCCTACATGTATATCCACAGACGAACAGTTAAAAATGTAGTGCACATATACAAATGAATTTTATTTAGTGATAAAGATTTAAAAAATATACTTACAGGAAATGAATGGAATTGTGAATAAGGTAATCTAGGCTCAGGAAGACAAATGCCACACACATTCTCTCATATTGAGAAATTAGAATTTAATTTTTGTAAAGTGTGTGTAAAGAGAAATATGGGAGGGGAGAGGACAAAATAGAGAGGTATAGAACACATGTGACTTAACAGTAGAGAGAGTGCTACCAGGGAGAACAAGAAAACCAGCAGGGGTAGGATGAGGTGGATCAGGGAGGCTATTGGGGAAGGAAGAAAATCAACCCAAAGTGTAAGAAAAGGTAGTGATGAAACTCATTAATTTCTATGCTGATTTAACAAGATTCATTTTAAAGAGATTTAAGGAATGTGTGTGTTTAAAATCAATGTATGAACTACTAGTTATAAAGTCTAACAAAATATAGACTCAACCCAAATATGTTTGGCATTTCTTACAAAAATTCCCCTGGAGGCTCTTCTCAAAGCCTGAACAGGAAAGTAATAAGAACTGGGTCTTGAGAGTGCAGGACCATGATGGGCCCAAGAAGGAAAAGAGACGGGTGGTATATTGATTGGCACAGGCTGCAGCCATTGAGAAGCTTCTACTTTGTTGAATTTCTTTTTTTCTTGTCTTCATGTCTTAAATTCTCTTTTGGCTTCAATCTAAGATCACAAGCAGTCCCAAGCCAGTTGGGACTGTGAGAGCAATAGGGACAATGAACCCTATAAATGTATTTCAGATGATCAACTCTGTTCCTTTACAATGCAGTTGGGGCATTCTCAGAAGTTCCACAAAACTAGTGCATCTATTGTATTCAGAGATAGGTGCTAGCCTCCATTTATTCATTCGAGAATAAGTTAGTGTCTAAAATGGACAAGACATGATGTTCACGGAAATCAGTTGTAACACAAACGGTTGTCAAGTTCTTCCATGATCCTTATACTCCATTTAAAAGGATTAAAGATAAATTTCATACAAGTTACCCAAGCATATTCATAAAAGGTTATACTAATGAAGTTGTGGTAGGTGTTAGACAGAGAGGGGCATTAGGCTGGGATATGAGGACAGGTGCTCTGTGAGTAGGAGAAATATGGGAGACTGTCTTATGTGAAGTTAAAGGTGGGAGGGAAGAGCAGAAAGATGCCTTGGAGATGAACTGAAGGAGCTGAGTGACAGTCTGCCTAGGCTTCTTCAGTCCTGCTTTGTGGTCTCAGGAATATGGTATGTGTGCTCTGGAAGCAGATGGTCTGCTTGAACCAAGGGTCAAGGAATTGGCTTGCTCTGTAGTTGTCCTGGGCAAGGAAATACAGACCAGTAGCTGTTTCTTCAGCTTGGGGACTGAAGGACAATCCCTGATATTCCTTACTTCTCTACAAACATCTCATGTGCCCATGTTCTGGTTTGAATCTAGTGTTTCCAGTGCTTGGGAGGGCAGTAAAACCTTTAGAGGGTAAGTGTGGGGCTTATCTGGCAGAAGTAAGTCACTAAGAACAGGCCTTTGAAGTTTACTTCTGGCCCCTAGTTCCTGCTTTCATCTCTGCCTTCTGGTCTACCATGATCTGAACAGCTGTCCTCTGCTGTGGTTCGTACTACCACAAGATCCCATCTAAGAACACAAACCCAAAGAAAGCTCTGAAACTATCAGGAAAAATATCAATTTTTGTAGGAGGAGCTAAGGCAGGAGGAGTAAGAAGAGGAAGGAGGAGGTAGGGAGAGGGGTGGATGAGAGAGAGGGGAACATGGCAGAGGATGTGTGCGTGTCTCTAGCAAAGGTAGTTGATATATCTAGGTTAGCTATTGAGATAGACCTTTAATTATGTGGGCATCTTGTGGAGATGCCTTGTGGAGACAGCATGGAAGATTGGCAGAGCTGTCTCCCACTCTGGCATCTTGTAGGTGGCTGGGCTGGTGTAACTAGCACCCTGAGCTGAGCTGTGGCTGAGAATACACAACTGCTGCTGCTGCTGCTGCTGCTGCCACTGCCGCTGCTGCTGCTGCCACTGCCGCTGCTGCTGCTGCTCGTGGCCTCAGGCCTTGGCTAGTTGGGAACATGGCAGCTCAGTAACTACAAGCCAGATAGCATGCCACTGTTTTTAATATATCCCTCAACATATTCTTCCTTTGAACTCTTTTGTTTGGTTGGTCAGAGCAACACAGAAATAGCTAATTCCATCTCACTGAGGAGAGTGGCCTTGCCATGTCATATTATTTATGAACTCTAGACAGAAGTGATAGTGTAAGCAGTTATTCATTATATTCTTGAAGATTTTTCTGAAGTCACTTTAGAAAAGAAGGTGATTTTTAAAATTCCTCTCTTTCCTATGGGATATTGAAAACATAAATCTCTTAATATTAAACTTTAGTCTGATGTGGGGCTGGAGAAATGGCTTAGGGGATAAAGTGTCCCAGCAACTGCATGAATAGTTGGGCTCCTTCTTGCAATCCTAGCACTGGGGGAGTGGAGACAGAATAATTCCTGGAGCTTGTTGGCCTGGAAGTCTAGTTTATTTAGTGAGCCAAGGGTTCAGTGAGAGGCCCTGTCTCAAAAGTAAGGATGGAAAATTATTGAAGATGCCCATATTGACTTCTGACTTCTATACACAGGTGTATACATAGGGACAAGCTCACATATGCAAACTTGTACACGCAGTAATTTTCTACATAACTGATTTTTGTTCTTTTATTTTCAAATTTGTGGCAAGTCTACATGTAGCTGTGGCTGGACTGAAACCTGTGTACTTCCTGCCATGGGCTTTAGGTGTTCCACCATGCTCAGATGGGTTTTTATACACTGTAAGATATTTTTACAGACAGCTCAAGAGGACTTTTATGTTTACAGATACTACTTTGTGTTATAATTATTGGTAGTTTAATAGAGAGAATTAATCCACCTAATCTCTTGGCCTTTTACCTTGCTAACTACCTCTTCTTGTTTAATGATCTCAGCCACAACGTACTTCCACTCCTATGGTCACATGCTTGACCTTGTCATTATTATTACAGACTTGTAGACCAAACTCTGCCTTCCCATGCATACAATTTCTAGTGTCCAATACCTAAGCATATGATCTTACTCATGGACAAAGTTGCTTTATGTGCCAATACTTAACATGAGAGGTCATTAGGGAAGAGCCTAATCCATTATATTTTATATCATTGCCAAAGGGGGATGCATTTTTGTTGAAGTGATTCCAGTCTGAGTACTTTATTAATGGCAGTCCTAAAAATAGACGAAAATTATTGTTGAGATTAGGCTATGTCCTGTTCTTAGTTATTCCACATTGTATAAAACAGGGGTTTTTTTTGTTTTCATTTTTGTCTTTTTCAGACTAAGCATTGTTCTGAGACACTTCAGTTTACAAGCAGTTTTAACTCTATTTTGAGGGAAGAGTATGGCTGTAGGCCAAGTGGATTGGCAAATCATGCATTTTGTATACTACCACCTATGCAGCACAGACTGAGGAGTGGCTTATCCCTGGGAGTAGAGAGAGTGCCACCCTACAAGTTTATTGGGAGGAATTGAGACTGTAGGGACACAAGGGAATATTAAAGCTTTCCCAGGAACAGAAGGCATGCTAGATGAGGGAAATGTGTCACTCTAGTCTGGCTCCCATAAAATATCAAAAGTGAAGACATACACAGAAGAAACTTGAGTGCACTTTGACATTGAGGGGTGGAGTTAAGAAACGAAGAGAGGAGTGTGAGCTGGGAGGACCAGAGACCTACCGATCACAGCAATGATAATGGCCCCACACCAGCTCATCATCAGATTCCTGACAAGTGTATAAGGGCCAATGGGCAGAGAATGCCCAACTATCCGTGGGTCTCAGATCTGCTCAGTCCCTCACTGTTGATGCAGCTGCCTTGTGCCAGTCACTTGCTCGCTACAACTGCCGCAGAGACTGGAACCCAATCCAGCTCTGCCCTCATCTTTGCAGCTAACTACAGTTTTGCTCTCAGTCATGCTTCACCCGAAGCCTGTTCCCCAAAGAAGCAGATTCTTATCAATGTCGATTCTGCTTGGTTTTTCCTCAGCTCTGTTCTGAAACTTCCTCAAGTCTGCCATAATCTACATCACTAGTATTCAATCTGTAAACTGCATATATACATACTGAGAGATATATTTTCTGAGCGCTGTGTATTATTACTGTTAGTAATTGAGAACTTGAATTGTCCTCGGTCACATTACTGAGGTAGGCAGGATTATCTGGCAAACTGATGCCACTAAAGCCTCTGAACCTTGTGAATTTACTGTAACTCAATAAATTGTGATGCTGTGGAAAGGCACAAGGATGTTGGTCTATGTTTCTCGCCCACAGTGCTCATGACAGTACTTCTGGCTGCTTTCACAACTCACATTTATTATGGTAGCTAATGCTTGCAACCTCAGCTTCCCTGTGCATCCTGTTTTCATTCCTCTCCTGCCCGCTGCCATCACTCTGAGTCACATGCCCTTGCTTTGAGTTCTAATCAGCTTACAGTCATTTATTTTTATGTTCTGGTTTTTGCCCAACTCCCCACCTTCTTCTGTTTACAGCATGATAATTAACATGGTTAATGTAAGTTGAATTGCCAGACTCAAAAGCTTACAGTGCCTTCTCCTTTCACTTGAATTCAAGCTGAATGCTCAATGTTCTACTGGCTCTGTCTGTATGCTACCCATATGATATCCCTGCCTCTGCTCTGACTGTCCCAGCCATGGGCTTGCCTGGCTGTTCTCTACACATCAGCCTCAGCCTACTGCAGGATAGGCCCCACGGGCTATTTCCTCTGTTCACACTGTTCTTCTCCTCACACCTACATCACTTCTAAACACACTGGGGCCTCTGTGCATGTCTTTGTTAACACTTAATGTTAAATAAGACTCTCTCTTCTTCTCCCTCCAGAGCTTTCATCCTGTCTTCCCTGCCTCAATTTCCCTTTTTAAGATCTACACATAATGTTTTACTTAATTGTCTTTGTCATCCTGTCAGAACCTAAGATACAACCCGTAGAAAAAAAATGACCATTTTTATTTCTCATTCATAGGTGAATCCCTAGGGCCCAATATTTGTTAAATGAAGAAATTGCAGTTTTCAAGTATCAAAAAAATTATATTTTATTTTTGGAAATTCATAATTTAGCAATCTTGCAAAATACTTGTAAACCTCTTCATTTTATTACCTAGAGACAAGATCTAACTGTCGTTTCTAAGTTGACTATTCACTGTAACTAAGAGAAAGGTATTCTTTTAAAAAAACAAATGGTAAATCTATACGCTTCGGGGGACCTGAAGCCTTGTCATGAACCCTAGTTTCCTTATCAGCTGTGGTTTGCCTAATTATGGCTCCCCAAAGAGCATGTTTTTAGGACAAGCTTTCCTTTTCCTTTCTATCCAAGATTCTCAGCCCTTGCAGTTCTGGGCAAACAGACCCTCGTTTGAAAGGCTCCTGTCATGCTTGGCACACTGGCCCTGGTCTGTCTTAGGTTGTCTTGGTCAGAGACTTCCCCCAGTAAGTCAGTCCACCAACTGCTTCCTTACAATATCACAAAGATTTTAAGAAGCAACTATGGGCTTCCTGTCCTCTACTGGCCAGTAGTTACAGCTATTTCTATACATCTATAAGGACAGTACATTAGGCTATCCTGTTCACTGGTTACTGTGTACATAGTGACAACTCTGTATGAGTATATATGTGGTGTGTGTGTGTGCATTTTGTGGTAAGGACAGTGTGTGTTTACGTGGTATGTGTGGTGTACATGTGTTGTTTGTATATGGTATAGCATATAGGTGTGTGGTGCCTTTGTTTGGCATGTGTGTGTATCTGTGTGTAGTATATGTTTATATGGTAGAAAACTATCTTTTATTTGCCTGATGTGATTGTTGTCTCAGCTTACTGCTGAATAAATTCACCCTTTCTAGCTCTTTCTGAACTCTCGACTGTGTGATTCAACTCAGCTGTTCTAGCTCAAACTTGCGGGGCCTTAGAGGAGGTAACTCCATTTAACCTGCACCATCAGTCATGTAACACACAGGTAGAGGGCATGATTAGCAGGTCTCCACCTCCAGAGATTAAAATATTAATGAGTTATCTAAAGACCCGGGGGCATAGCTAATTAAGTTATTCCCTCCCCTTTTCCCCCTTCCTATCAAAGTCAGGCTCCCCTGGCTTTGGCGGGAGTGCACACCATCTACACCCACTCATTATGCAGTGAACAATAGAAGCTTTGGAAACCAGACTCCATGTGTCCCCTGGGCCTTCCTGCGCCTGCCACCAGATTCCCAGCCTTTGGAACCTTAGATTGTAGCCACCAGCCCGCTGTGGGAAGCCTGCAGGGACCCCGCTGCTGGACCTCTGTGGGACCCTGCTACCGGACCTCCCCCCGCAAGGTTTTTTTTTTTTTTTCCCCCACACAAACTCTTCCCCAAACTGATTCTATTTGGCTTCTCTCAGCTTCTAAATGAATTGCTCTGCTTAGCCTCAAACTAATTGGCAATTCATTCTAATCTTCAGACTCCTTTTTGTTCTCTGGTTTCAACTGCCTCTCCTGACCTGTACTGCATGAACTACAGAGAGTGAACAGAACTCATGAATGAATTCAACAACATTGCACAAACTTCATCGACTGAACTGATTCCCAACAGATTGACTCTCCCTGACTTCTCTTTCCTGTGCTGTTTTCATGAGTTGGGCGTCTTCTGTACCTAACTCATTCTGTCAAATCTTTCTCTGACTTATCACTCTGTCTGCCTCCCAAGTGGACATCACTTTCAGGCATAGCTGCTTCTTTCTAGAAACTAACCCTACCTTCATCGTTAGGGATTAAAGGTATATATTAAGGCTATGTCTGTAGTCAGATTATGCAGACCTAGACCATCTTTAGATGTGATCTCTTGCCAGGGCAGTTCTTTTGTTGTATTAAAATACCTTTATAATGTGATATGTCTGCATACCTATATGGGGTGTGTGTGTGAGATGTGGGACTGATGAGACCGCGGTTTTTGTATTATCTCACACAACGGTAGTCTCCCTTCATTGTGTCCTTTACAGGTTGAATTACAGGGAAATAGAAGCATCCTTCTCAAATACAGTGACTGTCATCTGTCCTCCCCAAGCTTGCTATCGTTTTATCTCTTCCTTATTACAGAAGCTTCCTCATTGTTTAAGGATGGAGATCTGGGTAATGTAGTGATACTCTCACTAAAATTATAAAGTTAGGTTTTTGTTTTTTTTTTTTAAGCAGTTTGGCTATAGTGTTGTGACAGAGTCCTTGCCTAGCAGATACAAGGTCCTGACTCAGTCCCAAGCACTAAGAAAGAAAGAAAGATGTAACCCTTTATAACATCTCAGCTTCCTCAGCTCCCAGCTCTACAATGGTTGTTGAAAAGTGATGAAATGTTTTGCAGGATACAGTCCTCTCTCTCTTTCCCTCTCTCACCCACCCTCCCCCTCTCCTCCCTCCTTCCTTCCCTCCACCCTCCTTTCTCTCCCTTGTTCATACTGGGAGCAGAGCCATCTGGTAGGCATGTACCCTACACTGAGCTGTATTCTAACCTTATAGCTATTGCATTTGTGATACTGTCTGAGGTTTTCCCCTCTCTCTCAGTCTAAAAAACATTTTATACGTCCATGTAGCTCAATGCAGAAGCTACTTTACATATTTATTTAGTTCAAGGTGGCAGTGGTTTGGGTAAAGAAGTATTCTTAACACCTCTACATAATCCCTTAGCTCTTTTCATGACTTCAACTTTAAATCCTGGATGGATTTTAGGAATGTTTTTTAAACCCCTGGGCCTTTGATACTGAGCAGAAAGCCTTGTTACCAAAGCCACAAAGTTGTTACCAGGAATAATATCTGATGGTCAAAGTAGGTACTTCCCAGCCAGGCTGTTCCATAATAGGGGGCAATATGAGGGAAAGCACTGCTGTTTTTGTTCACCTGTTTCAGAGGAAATGCACAGGAAACCTCTGTGTTAACATGAGAGAGGGATTCTGGCTGCTGCTTGGGAATCTTCCCCTGTATACTTAGGCAGACTGAGCAATTCTGGGGTTCTGTTTTCTTATTAGTATTCAATTCTGCAATCTGTTCCCAAAGAACTTTTACTTTGTTATCTTTGGGGATCAACAGTGCAAGAGAAGCATGTTGTCATGGCTGCTGACTTCAAGGCAGCTAGACCTCAGCAACAGCCTTAAGGTGGAGCTAGAGCCCCAACAGGGCACACCCTGCTTGTGCTTTCACTTTTAGAAGACAGGAAGTTGCACAGACTTAGTTTCAATTTCCCGAAGGGTATATTACAAGAATGCTTCCCCGCCCCCCCCCCCCCCCGCCCCCAGATTTTTACTGGGTGTGTGCTGTCTGGAAAGGAAAGACTCAATGAAAATGGTGACTAACATTTTCAAGTTTCTGTCTTTGCTTAAATGTAACTTGTGTCATTCTACATAGTATCGAGTTCGTAGTTGGTTATGCTGTTCTACATCGTTTAGTATGCTTAGATTCTTGATCATCCCCAGTCGGCAGACCCTTCCACTATAGCTCTCTTCAGACACAGCAGAAGAGGGCATTTGATCCCATTACAGATGGTTGTGAGCCATCATGTGGTTGCTGGGAATAGGACCTCTGGAGGAGGAGTCAGTGCTTTTAACCACTAAGCCGTCTCTCCAGCCCTACCCCAAGCATTTTTAAGCGTACCCTTTATAGAATAGTGAAAGGGATACATTTTTTCCTTTTCCTTAAGCATCTTTCCCCATGCTTAAACCATTAATAAAATAAACACTCAGTAGCATGGTGCAAAGCTTGCTTTTCTCCTCTTCTACACACTACTTGCACTGTGAGGTAAATCTTCAGTGAATGTACATCCAGCAGCACTTGCCACCTCTCCCTGCCTGTTCAAACCACTGCTCTGGTCTCTCCTGAATCTCAGGTAAAGCTCAACAGCTCAGTTTCCCTGTGGTCATTTTTAATCCTTTCAGAGGCTTTTCCAAATACCCCTAGAGGGACTGGCTTACAAATGCCAGTGACATCATGCAAGTATTCTGCCCCCTTTCCCCATCTGATTGACAGGGTAAAGCTTTACATGATGAGGCATGCTGCTACCCTCTGGCACTGCAGTATTACTCTGATTTTCCATCCATCTAAAGCAGATCTAGTTGCTTGGCCCTCTTGTTGCTTCTTGTTCCAGACAGTGCAGCTGTTTGCAACTGTCTTGGGGCTGTTCCTCTCCCTCCAATTCCCTTGCACACCCATGGTTCTTGGGTTTTTTTTTTTTTTTTTTTTTTTTTTTTGTCTGTTTTTTGTTTTTTTAATATTACCTTCTCATGGGGCACTGCTTGGCTGCCTTACCGGCCTCATTTACCAACATTTCCCATTCCTTTTCTGGATTTATTTTTTTTTTTATTAAGAACTTATCACAAACAAATGTTTTATATGTGTTTACTTATTTATCTTCTTTAATTTGCCCCACTCATTCTAGGTTCTACATAAGACTGAGGTTTTGCGTTCACCATCTTCAATCCCATATCATACACACCCTGGCTTCCTAACAAAGCATGATGAACAATTGGAATACATTCACGCAATGAAAACATGCAGCTTTTGAAAGGCCTCCAGCGCTCAGTGTCTCATCTTACCGGGTAATAATTTTACTTGGGTAGATGGGAAATAGCTAGCTACCTGGGATCCTTTTAGGGGTGATAGGCTTTTTGTTTCCCTCAGTGATGCAGATATAGGCAAGATTAAACCAGATTAAAAGTAGATTAAAAAGCAGGTTATCTAGGAGGCAGCTCAGGTGGGTTCAGTGACCTCACAGTTGGAAGTCAGTCATCCAAGCTAAACTAACTGGAGTTTATAAGTCTTGGGGTGATGACTTGTGAGCTAGGAGTGGGGACTGTGCCCATATATGGTCAAGAACTAAGACACTGGATGGTACTCTTGGGTGGGTTGTGGGAAACTCAAAGACAGAGAGTGATGACATGTTTGCCTGAAATTTTCTCCACGCTGTAGCTGCCTGTGGCCACAGATCAACTGGGTTCACCTGAAAGGGGAGCTGGACATGAAGAAATGGAAGGAGGGGGAGAGGAAATGAAGCCAAGACAAGGTTCTCTGATCAAATGTTCAGCTCTCAATTTAAAGGGAAAGCCCCCACCAAAACCCTTTCTTGTTTTAGCTGAAGATGGATGGGGATATCCATCCTTGGTCACAGTTGGGAGCTATCTTAAGGCAAGCCCAGCGGGCAGTTTTTTCTAAGTTCCTATGCAACCAAGGTGGGTAACTCCACCTAGATCCTATCACTTGGTCTATTGTGGTAAAAGGGGTCTTTCAGGCCTGCTCAAGGCTTGGGGAAGGACACACCAAGCAGGTAAGGGAGTTTTGTTTATGGGGTTGCGATTGTGGGAAGGAGAGCAGACTGGGTTTCCCAGCTTGTGCAGGGCCTGAACAGGGCTTCAGGCTAACAAGTGTTCCATCTATTATATTCGGCTAGGAACAAGCTGCAGATTCTATCAACTGGTTACAGTAAAACAGTTTAGGAAAAGGCAAGATGACGACCAATCAGCTTATTTTTTCCTGCAGTCCTTGCAAGCGTCCAGTTCCACAACATATTGTCTCACTTCCTGCTGGGCCACTCAGTCCCAGAAGAGGCTACTTCTACAAAGCAGCTCTGGCTGAGGCCCCTTGGTTCAGGGCCTCAGTGCCCACAGCAGAAACTGACCTCCCTGCCAGAGACTTGCCCCTTCCCACAAGCTCACCCAGGCTGGATCAGAAGCAGTGGAAGTTGCCAGTGGAAAGCACTCAGTTAAATATTTAACCTGCCACCCTCCCTCTGCTTATCTAGAAGGCTGGGGTCAGATTTCCTCTTTGGATTTAGCCAAAAGTGGAAACAGAAAATCCAACAAGATTCAGTATTCCAGAAAGTACTGCACATCAGGAATTTCCTCATTCTTTCAGACAGTGAGTGCTGCCAAAGACCTTGGAAACTACCTGGGCTGTTTTCACTCATCCAAAACCAGGGGCTGCCAGTAGACACCAAACTGGTAGATAGATTCTCAGATAGGAAACACCTTGACCCCCTGAATCTCAATCCTGTTAAGTGGAACACCTTGTCTCCATATGATATGCTAAACTCTTTCAAAAATTCCCTTAGAAACACTGAAATGTCAAAAATTCCCCAACCTGCTTCCAACACTCTAGCCATCCAGAACAAAATTCAAATCTATGATATTTGTTCAGTGAAGCTCTTAAAAAACCTTGACACCTGACAAATTTTAAGAACATCTGGACGTTTACTGTTGGAACGAAGTAAATCAAATTGCTATGGTAGGTTTGAACAACTTTTGAGAATATCAAGTCATTAAATCTTTGCTCCTTAGAACCCCTTAGCTTCCTGTTTTAAAGTGTGAACAAAAGTCTTATCATTAACTATGTTAAACTGTTGGGAGCCGACTTTAGTAGAAAGCGGCTAGATCAACTTTGCAGCCATCTGGAACCATATACCCTGATGAAAGACTTGGTTTTCAAAAGCCTATAACAACTGAAGCACACTCTGATAAATATACTGTTTATCCCACATAGCTTGTTTTGCTGTTTAGTGACCTCAGCTGTATGATGCATGTGGTAAAGTGTTTTCACCTGTGTTCTCCTGCTTGTGTTGATAAATAGCCCAGATTTCCTTTCAATAAGAGGAGATGGGAGAGAGACCTGAAGGAGACAGGACGAGAATTAAGACCGGACCACACACCCTGTCTTGTCTCCATTCTTCGAGTCGCTTGCCCCTCAGGCCCCACTCTCTCTCTTGGCCAGAACACTTAGCCCCAAAGCGTTGAGGTAGAGTGACAGTCCCCAACATTAAACATTCAAAGCAGCTCCAGGATACCAAGCTCCAGAAAACTTGGCCTTTCAAACTCTCCTGTGCTGAGCAACAGGACAAGCATCCCTCCACTTCAGGGCTGCAAGACAGCAGCACCCTTGATCTCCAAGCCCAAGGAGAACTGCTTAAAGGGACAGAAACATCCCAGTTTTAGCTGCAGCCCCACAGAGCTATGCACTCTGATGGTCCCAAGAACTGAAACTAAACACAAGTAAGGTAGTTTTGTGAAGAACACACTAACACAACATAACACAATAAAAGAAAACAACAACAACAAACCCCTCACCACTCCCTCAGCCCCCTTGCTGTCTGAAATAGATTTAAAGGGAAAATTTAAACGGCTAGCTCTGGAGGGTGTTGCTTTTGATGAATTTGCAAACAAAACTTGGGGGAAAAAAATCTTACATTACATAGAAAAGAGGGTAGAAATTGACATTAACACCCAGGACTAGGACGCCACGCCAGCTTCCACCTCAGCTTCTTGTTGTTTAATTTCACACTCTTTTTGCATTACTTCCCCATCTTTCTTATCTGTCCATTCAGCACAATGAGGAACCCACTCATTACCCAGACCAGTTCTCATTGTACTTACTGGAGCATTTCTGTCCAGGAAAGCATTTCCATGTTAGTATCAGTTAAATATACTCCTACCTGTGTAATGTGCTGCTGTTGCTAACTAACTTAATATTTTATGCATAATGGTTCATTTAAAAGTATGGATTGATAGAAAAATGCAACTAGAACTTTTAGAAATAGCTTTCTCATCACGGGCATAATAATGAGAAAAGATGTCATAATTCAGAAACTTACCAGTTTCCTGAAAACTCTATTATTCCACAAGCTTGGAAGCAGTAACTTTAAGCTGTGTTTTCTTATTTTTCTTCAGATATGATTCTCAGGATCCTGTAAAAAAAAAAAAAAATCTGGGTTGTTAAACTGCCACATTGTCTGCCTTCCATGCTCAGCCTCTGAGGGCTGTGGAGCAGAATGAGGACAAGGACGTAGTTTCAGTTTTGTTTTTGCTCATAAACTAGAAGAGGGGGTTTTTAATAGGGCTGGTGACAATAGCCCAATGGTAGAGTACTTGCTTAGTATGCATGAGGCTCTGTGTCTGGTCCCCAGTGCTGCAGTGGACAATAGATAGATTTATAAATACATTATAGGAAATTATCAGTAAATGTGAACCATGCATAACAACTTTTCACCAGGCACATTTTTAAATCACAAGAGCTAAAACACTGGAGAGAGTACAAATACAAAGAAAACAGAGATTCCAGGAAAAATTTCAATCCTTTGATGAGGTCTGAGCTAAGCATCTGTTAAGGGTTGAACTATATCTTTCCAAATTCATATACCAAGTTCCAAGACTATGTAAGTTTTTTTGTTTGTTTGTTTGTTTGTTTGGACAGCAATTTGAATTAAATTATTGATAATCTTTTAGGGCTTGACTATTAAACAAACTGAATCTGAAACAAAGCAGATGCCTTTCACTGTGGGTTATAATCCAGGAGATTGTGTGTGATATGTCTCTCTGTGTTCATTTTCTCCTTTTGTTTTTTAAATTTTTGAGTTTATAATTTAATTACATTTTCCCTTCCCCTTCCAATACCCGCTTATTCACGTTCTTGCTGCTCTCTTTCAAATTTATGGCCTCTTTTTAAAAACTAATCATTATTACATGTATACATAAAGATTCCTAAATATGATCTGTTCAGCCCATGTAGTGCTACCTGTATGTATGTTTGCAGATCTGACTGTTTGGCACTGGACAGTCGTTTGGTGTGCTCCTCCTTGAGAAAGGCCTCTTCTCCCATTCCCACCTTCCTCAGTTGCCTACAGTTCTGTGAGCTTTAGGTATCCATTGGGAATGGAGTGCTCTTTAAGGAGGGAGGTAGTGGCAGGATAAAAGTGATCTGATAGGAGGAGGGAGGAAGATAGAGAAGAAGGTAGGAATAAATAGAACTGATCCTATAGAGAAAATGGGAAAGGGGGTCTCTTCAGGGAAGGAAGATAGAAGTAAATATAGAAGAAGAAGGATGTGGGTAAAATAACAATACAAATATCTGAAAAAGTCACAAGGAATCACACTATTAAAGGGCTTTGGCCAAGTTACATCCCCCTGGCTTCGCCAGTCACCACAGACAGCTCATCTCATGATCTCAGGCTGGCTCCACTTCACCAGCTGCTGCTGTCCTTTGTCATTGTCTCACAGTCCTGGAATCACCAATATCTTGAGATCTCCACAGCAACTGAGAGCTCACTTTCACCAACCACCTCCTGGGCTTTCTACAGGGACTGCAATGCTATCGAATGGGCATGGCGCTAATAGCCTCATGGCCTCTTCAATCTTGGGGTTTCAATCAGTGGCTTCTCACAATGCCAAGCCTCAGCTTTTTTCCTTGACCCCATCAAATCCTGTGGTTTTCATAATGCCCAAACCAGTAACTACATATGATACCCTTACATATTACCAGAGTCAGCTCCCACTCTAAGATGCAGCCATGGCTCTCTATCTCTCTGGACCACACAATAATAGGAAAGAAGACATTTTGTACTTACCCAAATTTTCAAACTTCTTCTATATGAAAAAAAACTTTTAAAAGGAGAAAAAAAAACCTGTCCATTTTGACGAAGAAAATATCTGATATTTGTATTCTCTTCCTCCTGAGATGTCAGAGAAAAACAACTTCATTTAGTCTCCATGTAAGTTTAACTAGTCTGCTTGTCTACCTTGATAGCAGATCAAATTGGCTGAGAAACAGCAGGGTGTGGCTGATGCTGGTAGGTTTCCATTCTCTGATACAGAAAAGGAGTCCTGAAATGCTTGTTTTCTCTTTTGCTGCTCTTTAGTACCAACTATGCCACCCTCTGGTTTGTTTGGGTAAAGCCCAAAGACTTAAAGTTTGAGATTTTTCCCTCATTAATTAATTAATTCACTTTACATTCCAATCATTCAAGTCCATCGTCTGGTCCTCCCCCCCAACCCCCCGCAGTCCCATCCCCATTTCTCCTCCCCTTTTCCTCTGAGAGGATGGAGTCTCCCCTCCACCCCCATCCCCTCAACCAGCACATCAAGTCTCTGCAGGGATAGGTGCATCAGCTCCCACTGAAGCCAGACAAAGCAACCCAGTTAGGGGAATAGGATCCACTGTCAGGCAAGATTTAGGGATACCCCCCCAAATCCCCACCAGTCGTTTGGGACCCACATGAAGACCAAGCTGCACATGTGCTATATATAGGGAGGGGTAAGGGGTATGTCCAGTCCATGAATGCTTTGTAGTTGGTGGTTCAGGCTCTGAGACCCCCAGGGGTCCAGGTTAGTTGACTCTGTTGGTCTTCCTGTAGAGTTCCTATCCCCTCCCCCTCCCTTAATCTAATCCTTCCCCCAAGTCTTCCATAAGACTTCCCAAGCTCCATCTAGTGTTTGGCTGTGGGTGTCTGTACATGTTTGTGTCAGCTGCTGAGTGGAGCCTCTCCTCTCAGAGGATAGTCATGCTAGACTCCTGTCTGCAAGCATAACAGAGTATCATTAATAGTGTCAAGGATTGGTTCTCCCCCATGGAATGGGTCTCAAGTTGGGCCAGTTATTGGTTGGCCATTCCCTTAGTTTCTGCTCCATCTTTTTCCCTGCATTTCTTATAGACAGAACAAATTTTGAGCCAAAAGTTTTGTGGGTGGGTTGGTGTCCTTATCCCTCCACCGCGAGTCCTGCCTTGTTATAAGAAGTCTATAGGAAGTGTCCACTTGAGGGTCCATATCAGAAACCTGCTAGGAGTCTCAGCTAAAGTCAACCACACAGACTCCTGGGAGTCTCCCCCATCCTAGAGATGCACACATGTCCCAGTTCTCCGCAGCTTCAATCTTCCTCCCCCCCCCCCCCAGTGTAAGAGGAGTTGCTGATGTTAAACCCCTATTCCCTAATTGGTTCTTGATTTGTCAATAAAAAAAGCCAGGAGCCAATTGCTAGGCAGAAGGTACAGATGAGACTTCCCAGGTCCCAGGTAGAAAAGGAGATGCAGGGAAGGAGAGAGAGGCTTTTCTGCCTTGCTTTAGAGGTAGAAGCTCAAAGCAATCCTGTAAGGCCTGGGGTGGGGTTGGAGGAGCTAAAGCCTGCAGCCTCCTCTACAGGCAGGTGGCCAAGGATGTTTGGCCAGGGGCTAGGTTGGACTAACCACTAAGTAAGTTTAGGGCAGGTAGAGACATGGAGATAATAAACAAGTGAGGGCATGCTTTTCCAGCAGAAGATATCTGTGCTCAGCAGTTGTGCCTAGAAGGCAAGTTCAAGAGTCACAAGCTATATGTGTGTGTTTTTTATCCAGGGATTCAATAGTCTTGGGAGCAGGCTGGTAGTGCAGCCATCTTCTGGAGTTAAAGGTGGGTAGAAAGGGGATCTGGTGTTGGGAGCCGACTTTAGCAGAAAGCGGCTAGATCAACTTTGCAGCCATCTGGAACCATATACCCTGACGAAAGATTTGGTTTTCAATAGCCTACAACAGCTGAAGCACACTCTGATATCCCACATATTTTGTGTTGCTGTTTACTGGCCCCAGGTGCAAGGTGCACGTGGTAGTCACGCCTGCAAGGTATTGCAGTTCACGTGCTGTCCACGTGCTATCTACGCCATACATGCCTGTAAGGCACACGTGCTATCCACGCCTGCAAGGCATTGCGGTGCACGTGCTGTCCACGCTATAGACGCCTGTAAGGCTTACATCATATCAACACCTGCAAGGCACGTGGTATCCACGCGCCTACAAGGCACGTGGCAAAAGCCTATAAGTAGCTCAGAATTCCCTTCAATAAACGAGACTTGATCAGAATCTCTGTCTTGTCTCCATTCTTCGCGTCTCTTCCCCTTTATCCCCACTCTCTCTCTCGCTAGACCCTGACCCTCGGACCGGAACGGGCAGTACGGGCTGCAACAGTTTGGTGCCCAAGCGTGGGGGGTTCGCGACAGTTTGGCGCTCAACGAGAGGCAGCGGGAACGAGAGACCCAGTGAGGGACGTTACTGGAAGAAGGTGATCACGAATCTGCCGAGTTGAGAAAGGTAAGGAAAATGGGACAAGAAATTAGTCAACCTGAATCCAAAATTAGTCAGCTTGAATTCAACTCTCTGTTTCTGTTTTGTTTGCTGCTCACATGTGTTAATTTTTTGCTTTTGTTCTTGAATGCTGTCATTTTGGTTCAAAATAAAAAGAGGCGTAAGTTAGAATCCAAAATACAGCCAAAGGTTGATGACAATTTGTCAGAGCCAGATTGTGCTGACTGAGAGGAAGAGGAAGTCAAATTTTATGACGCTGAAATGCCCTCTTTCTATGTGCCTCTACCTCCAAGTGCTCCCCCAATGGAGACAATGGTTGTAGATCCTAAAAAGGAGTTACAGGACAAAATTACTACCCTTAAACAACTGATAGAGTTAGAAAAAGAGTATCAGGGATTAAGTAACCAGTTACAGAAATTAAGGACAGGGAAGAGGTCTCAAGAGACTAACTGTGAAAATCCCCCGGATTTTCATGTTTCTCAACCTGGTGTCCAAAGGCAGTCCCTATCCTCTAGCTTTAGTTCAGCTACAGATCAGCCAGAGGAGGGAGACGCTAAGGCTTTCCCTGTATCAGGGACCAGAGACGCTCAAGGGGTTGCTTGGAGACATCACACAGGGTTTAATTTTCAAATTATTAAAGAATTAAAAAATGCAGTATCTCAATATGGTGCCACTGCTCCTTTTACTCTTGCAATTTTAGAATCTGTTGCAGAGGAGTGGCTAACTCCTAGTGATTGGAATATGTTAGTGAGGGCAGTTCTTAGTGGTGGAGACTATCTTATTTGGAAATCAGAGTATCATGAGAATTGTAAAGAGACAGCTAGGAGAAACATTCAGGCAGGCAATGGTTGGTCCTTTGATGCCTTAGTAGGAGAAGGGCAATTTGCTTCTAGTGATAACCAGATGCAATATGACCCAGGTTTATATGCTCAAATTCAAAATGCAGCCATGAAGGCTTGGCGTAAACTCCCAGTAAAGGGAGACCCTGGTGCATCTTTAACAGCAGTCAGGCAAGGGCCTGATGAACAATTTTCTGACTTTGTTCATCAATTAATGACAACAGCAGGGAGGATTTTTGGCAATGCAGAGGCAGGTGTAGATTATGTGAAACAACTTGCATATGAAAATGCTAATCCTGCCTGCCAAGCGGCCATTAGACCTTATAGGAAAAAGACAGACCTTACGGGATATATCAGACTCTGTTCTGACATAGGTCCCTCTTATCAACAGGGCTTAGCTATGTCAGCTGCTATGCAAGGAAAATCTGTAAGAGATTTTTTGGTAAATAGAGACAGAAAGGTATGTTTTAAATGTGGTAAGCCTGGACACTTTGCAAGAGATTGCAAAGTAGAAAATGAGTTAAGCCAGAGACAGCCCAGAAAACAGCCTGGGCTCTGCCCACGTTGCAAACGTGGAAGGCATTGGGCTAGTCATTGTATGTCTAAAAGAGACGCACAAGGTAACACCCTTTTCTATGATCAGGGAAACGGGAACAGGGGCCAGCTCCAGGCCCCGAACCGACACAAGCCAAAACAGGCTTATGGAACAGTCAGTGTCCTACCAACAAACACCAATCCCTTTCTGAACTTAGTCGAGCAACACCAGGAAGCGCAGGACTAGACCTCAGTTCTGCCACCCACACAATATTAACCCCAGAAATGGGACCTCAGGCTTTACCCACTGGAGTGTTTGGACCACTCTATCCAAATGTGTTTGGCCTGATAGTGGGAAGAAGCAGTACTACTATGCAGGGATTACAAATTTTTCCTGGAGTTATAGATAATGATTATCAGGGTGAGATTAAGGTAATGGCGCAGGCAATTCAGAACATAGTCACCATTCCTACAGGAAGGAGGATAGCTCAACTATTGTTACTTCCATTGTACCCTACTAATCACAAATATAAGAATCCTAAAAGAGGGGATCAAGGTTTTGGTTCCTCTGATGCATACTGGGTACAGCCTATAGTTAAACAAAAACCTATGATGACAATCTGGCTAGATGGAAAGGCATTCCAAGGCTTGGTTGACACAGGAGCTGATGTGACTATCCTAAAACAAAGTGATTGGCCTGCTACCTGGCCTCTGACCCCAACCTTAACCAATTTAAGGGGTATTGGCCAAAGTCAAAATCCACTACAAAGCTCTAAGGTGCTAACGTGGAAAGATAAAGAAGGAAATACAGGAAATATACAACCCTATGTCATCTCAGGCCTTCCCATTAATCTCTGGGGCAGAGATCTGTTATCCCAGTTGGGATTGATTATGTGCAGCCCTAATGAAGTAATCATGGCTCAAATGGTAAACTCTGAGCTTTCCCCAGACAAAGGATTAGGAAAAGGTGAAGATGAAATTATTCATCCTACTGAAGTTTATGGTAACAATGAAAGAAGAGGCTTGGGGTATTTTTGATGGGGGCTACTGATTCAGCTGCACCCCTAGGACGTTGTGCGGATCCCATCACCTGGAAAGGGGACTCGCCCGTCTGGGTGGATCAGTGGTCCCTAACCACCGAAAAATTACAAGCTGCCCAGTTGCTAGTGCAGGAGCAATTACAGGCAGGGCATTTGGAAGAGAGTAACTCTCCCTGGAACACCCCAATATTTGTCATTAAGAAAAAATCAGGAAAGTGGAGATTGTTGCAAGACTTGAGGGCTGTTAATGCAACCATGATTAAAATGGGAGCCTTACAACCTGGGCTGCCCACACCGGTGGCCATACCTTTAGGTTATTTTAAAATAGTTATAGATTTAAAAGACTGTTTTTTTACTATCCCCTTACATCCTAATGATAGAAAACGTTTTGCTTTCAGTATTCCCTCTATAAACTTTAGAGAACCTATGAAAAGATATCAATGGAAGGTCTTGCCTCAGGGTATGGCTAACAGTCCTACCTTGTGCCAAAAGTTTGTGGCTTCTGCCATAGAGGGTGTTAGAACTATGTGGAAGCAAATTTACATGATTCATTTCATGGATGATATTTTGATAGCTGGAAAAGATGGAAAACAGGTACTCCAGTGCTTTGATGATCTTAGAACAGCTTTACAGACTGCAGGGTTACAAATAGCACCAGAAAAGGTGCAATTACAAGACCCATATACCTATTTAGGATTTCAGATTAATGGTCCAAGTATTATTAATAGTAAAGCCACACTGAGGACTGATTCCCTTAAGACACTTAATGATTTTCAAAAACTACTGGGAGACATTAATTGGCTAAGACCATATTTGAAACTTACAACAGGAGAATTGAAGCCTCTGTTTGATATTCTCAAGGGAGATCCTGACCCTAAATCTGGCAGGGCTCTAACAGAGGAGGGTAGAAAAGCCTTACAGAAGGTAGAGAATGCTATTTCATCCCAATTTGTAACTCATATTAATTATTCTAAGCCTTTATATTTTCTTATTTTTAACACTAAACTGACTCCTACTGCAGTTTTTTGGCAAACTGCACCCATATTATGGGTTCATCTTCCCTCATCCCCCAAGAAGGTTCTTAATCCATACTATGCAGCTGTAGCAGATATGATTATGTTAGGCAGAGATAACAGTCAAAAATATTTTGGAAAAGATCCTGATGTCATAGTACAACCTTATACAAGGCATCAGGTTGATTGGCTTATGCAGAATTCTGAAGTCTGGCCTATTGCATGTGCCTCATTTGCTGGTCAGATAGATAATCATTATCCACCAGATAAATTGGTTCAGTTTTGTAATCATCATGAATTTGTTTTTCCATCTCGTACTGCACATGAACCTATCAAGGAAGCATTGCTAGTTTTCACTGATGGTTCCTCATCAGGAACAGCTGCTTATGCCTTTAAAGATCAAGTAATCTCCTTTGCTACATCATCTGTGTCAGCTCAATTGGTTGAATTACATGCTGTTATTGCTGTGTTTCAAGCATTTCCAAATCAACCCATTAACATTTATACAGATAGCTCATACATAGCTCAGTCTATCCCTCTGCTAGAAACTGCTGCACAAATAAAGCATTCCTCAGAAGCAGCTGATTTGTTTTTACAGTGCCAACAATTAATTTTGAAGAGAAAGTGTAAATTCTTTATAGGACACCTGAGAGCCCACACTGGGCTACCAGGTCCTCTCTCTGAAGGAAATACCAAGGCAGACCTAGCTACTCGAATAGCTGCAGTGACTTTATCAGATCAAAAATCTAATTTGGATCAGGCCATAAAGGCTCATGAGTTACATCACCTTAATTCTAAAACCTTAAGAGTTATGTTTAAAATTACCAGAGAACAAGCTAGACAAATTGTCAAACAATGTCAATCATGTGTTAAACTTTTACCAATTCCTCATTTGGGTGTAAATCCAAAGGGACTGATACCAAACAGTATCTGGCAAATGGATGTTACTCATTATAACGAATTTGGCAAGCAAAAATATATACATGTATGTGTAGACACATACAGTGGTTTCATCTATGCAACATTACAAACTGGAGAAGCAAGCAAGCATGTGATTGCTCATATGCTTGCTACAATCGCTGTAATGGGTGTGCCTAAACAGATAAAAACTGACAATGGCCCAGGTTATACAAGCTCCAGTTTCCACCAATTTTGTGAAAGATTGGGAATACTACATAAAACGGGTATTCCATATAATCCACAGGGCCAAGGTATAGTAGAAAGGGCACATCAAACCATTAAATGTCAATTTGAAAAAATTAAAAAGGGGGAATGGTACCCTACCAAGGGATCCCCCAGAAATATTCTTCATCATGCACTCTTCATTTTAAATTTTTTAAATTTGGATTCTGAAGGAAAATCTGCTGCAGATAGATTCTGGCATCCTGATACAAAAAAAAAATTTTGCAACAGTCCTCTGGAAAGATCCATTAACTGGAACCTGGAATGGGCCAGACCCAGTGCTTATCCGGGGAAGAGGTTCTGTTTGCATATATTCCCAAACTGCAGATGCTGCACATTGGCTGCCAGAGAGACTGATTAAACAAATAGACAACAATAACAAATCCAGGGAGGAGAAACCCCCTGAGAAGCGTATTTTTTCTTCACAGGAAACATAAAGATGCTTCACAATTGCCTTCAAATTGGAACAGATCAACGAGTAAACCTGACTTGGGAAGTTATCAGTGCTGAAAAAGACATCACCACCCATAACTCCAGGGTGGCACTATTGGACTCTTGATTCCCTGACTTATGATTTAGTGGGGAACTAGATTGTTTTAGATTTAGTGGGAATTTAGATTAGGAGAAAACCCACTACCACAGTTACTATACTTGTTTTTTGGGTTTGAGATTGACTAGAGCAGGAACAGGGATTTCCTTAGTTTTCTTTAGATCAAAGCTATGATCAGTTTTGTATTTATATAGATTTAGATTCTGATATAAGACATTTATAAACAGAATAGAAGAGGCTTACACTTTTTACTCCTCTGATAGAGGGAGTTATGTGTTACCCTTAAAAAAGAGTGTTGCTTTTATATTGACTGTTCAGGCATTGCTAAGTCTCTTGTCTCTTGGGTTAATAAGGTTCAACAAACTGATGGCTTTTGTACGAGATACTATTCAAATGAAACCCATACAGGTCCACTATTACAGGCTGGAAGTAGGGGATTCTGAAACCTCTGTCATCAAGACTGATGAGGATTAACCCCTAACTTACGCGCTAAGCCGGATAGTCAGTGACGGGTAAGAGAGCATACCGAGACCCTTGCCCCTAAAAGAAGGGAGGCCTCACCATCCTAAGACAGGAGCTCAACCAATGGCTGTTGAGTATCCAAGGACGGGAAAGGGAGGCTGGGGTCCTTTGTTCCAACCTAGGACAGGCACGGTTTCCGTAAGTTTTCCCAGCCTTCCCTTTTGAAAAAAATTTAAAAAGGGGGACCTGTTGGGAGCCGACTTTAGCAGAAAGCGGCTAGATCAACTTTGCAGCCATCTGGAACCATATACCCTGACGAAAGATTTGGTTTTCAATAGCCTACAACAGCTAAAGCACACTCTGATATCCCACATATTTTGTGTTGCTGCTTACTGCCCCCAGCTGCAAGGTGCACGTGGTGGCCACGCCTGCAAGGTATTGCAGTTCACGTGCTGTCCACGTGCTATCTACGCCATACATGCCTGTAAGGCACACGTGCTATCCACGCCTGCAAGGCATTGCGGTGCACGTGCTGTCCATGCTATAGACGCCTGTAAGGCTTACATCATATCAACACCTGCAAGGCACGTGGTATCCACGCGCCTACAAGGCACGTGGCAAAAGCCTATAAATAGCTCAGAATTCCCTTCAATAAACGAGACTTGATCAGAATCTCTGTCTTGTCTCCATTCTTCGCGTCTCTTCCCCTTTATCCCCACTCTCTCTCTCGCTAGACCCTGACCCTCGGACCGGAACGGGCAGTACGGGCTGCAACAGTTTGGTGCCCAAGCGTGGGGGGTTCGCGACAGTTTGGTGCCCAAGCGTGGGGGGTTCGCGACAATCTGGGAGAGGCTGGTAGCTCTTCCCTTCTCAGAAAAAAGTGGGAGTAGTTTTAAAACTACACTTAACACTTGAGTTGTCCTTCTTCCTCCCTTGTTTGGCTTCTTTGGGTCTCTGGAGTGTAGCATGGGCATCTTGTACTGAAAAATGCTTTGACAAAATCTAACACCCCTTTATGTTAAAAGTCTTGGAGAGATTAGGGATACAAGGATAAATATAATAAAGGCTGTATACAGCAAACCAATAGCCAACATCAAATTAAATGGAGAGAAACTTAAAAGCAATTCCACTAAAATCAGGGACAAGACAATGCGTCATCTCTCTCCCTATCTCTTCAGTATAGTACTTGAAGTCCTAAGGAGAGCAATAAGACAGCTAAAAGACATCAAGGAGATACAAAGTGGAAAGGAAGAAGTCATAGTATTGCTATACTTGCAAATGATTTGATAGTATACATAAGTGACCCTAAAAACGCTACCAAAGTATTCCTACAGCCTATAAACACCTTCAGCAAGGTGGCTGGATGCAAAATTAACTAAAATAAAAATTAGTAGCCCTCCTTTATACAAATGATAAATGGGCTTAGAAAGAAATCAGGGAAACAATACTCTTCACAATAGATACAAGTAATATAAAATATCTTGGTGTGATTCTAGCCAAACAAGTGAAAGACCTGTCTGACAAGCAGTTCAAGTCTCTGAAGAAAGAAACTGCAGAAGATATCAGAAGATGGAAAACTCTCCCATGCTCATAGATTGGTAGGGTTAGCATAGTAAAAATGGCCATCTTACCCAACACAATCTACATGTTCAAGTCAAATTATGAGTCTGTTTAACTGATCCCCCTGGGAATGCCAGTTATTTATTTATTGACTATATTTAATATTATTTTATCATATGTTCTGTTGCTATAACTAAAGACCACAGACTAGGCAATTCATAATGTAAAAAAAAAAAAAATGTGTTTTTTATGGGGAGAATCTTCCAGATCTCTGGGATCCTGCAGAGTACCCAGGTACTCACAGCAACACAGGCTGAGGCAGAAGTCACTTAGCTCTCTTTTCTTTTTCTAATGACACCACTAAGGGTATCATGAGGTGTTGGGCCTTGGACGAGGTAACTCCATTTAACCTGCAACCTTCAATCACATAGCACAGGTAGAGGTCTCCACCTCCATATTAATATTAATGAGTTATCTAAAGGCCAGGGGCGTAGCTAATTAAGTTATTCCCTCCTCCTCTTCCCCTCCTTATAAAATTAGGCTCCCCTGGCCTTTGGGGGAGGGGGGAAGCGCGTACCACCTACATCCGTTTACCATGCCATGAACAATAAAAGCTTTGGAAAACCGGACTCCACTTGTCGCCTGATCTGCCACCACGAGGTTCCCAGCCTTGGGAAACTTGAGCCACCCACTGCCAGCCCGCAGTGGCTGTACCAATGTGGCTGTCCGGCGGCTGGGTCCCACTGTGGTCTGGCATCAAGGTCCCGGGTGGGCTTCCCATGCCACCAGAGGAGGGTCTCTCACATTGGTACAGCTGCCAAGGGCTGGCAGTGGGTGGCTCAAGTTTCCCAAGGCTGGGAACCTCTCGGTGGCAGATTAGGTGACAAGTGGAGTCTGGTTTTCCAAAGCTTTTATTGTTCATGGCATGGTAAATGGATGTAGGTGGTACGAGCTTCCCCCCTCCCCCAAAGGCCAGGGGAGCCTAATTTTATAGGGAGGGGAAAATGGGGAGGAAATAACTTAATTAGCTACGCCCCTGGCCTTTAGATAACTCATTAACATTTAAATCTCTGGAGGTAGAGACCTCTACCTGTGCTATGTGATGGAAGGTTGCAGGTTAAATGGAGTTACCTCGTCCAAGGCCCAACAATGAGGTTATGTGCCCTCATGATTGCATACAATATTAATTTCCTCTAAAGGCTCCAGCACAGAAGACCATTAACATAAGACCCCAGTGATCTTTAAATCCCCATTTATATAGTAGCTTTAAGAAACTACACACAGACAGATTATAGCACTTAATGTATGTCAGTTACATAAAGCTAACATTTTTATTAAAATGCTAATACTTCAGAAGATCACTTTGATTTTGCTATTAGTGTTTATAAATTTTTATACTAAATAACCCACTCAAAGAATAGTGCTACAAGAAGTTAAGTATGAATGCATATATGTAAGCATATATAAACATATATATATATATATATATGTTTCATTGAAAGATATTAAATGATTGTTTTGACATCTTCAATTGTCTAAAAGTGTCCCTTGGAGAATTCAAATATTCTATTAATGAAAAAGCATCTGTTATTTTTAGTAAGGCAACATAAGCCTGCAGTGGCCCACATGCATAATCTCTGAATCAACTCCAGTTTGATTTTCCTACATCCTATAACCAAATGTGTGCTATTTTCAGCTATAGGGTCTTACTATCTGGTTCCCATGGGCAACCAGGAGCAATGGCAATAGCCTGGGTTGTACTGGGGTTCTGGGACATCTGTGACTATAGACAAATGTCACAGACCTTACACTGGAATTTTCCTATGACTTCTGGGACCAACATTATCCCCACCCCAATTGTATTATTTTAGCTATTTTATAAATTAATGTTTACATATGTATTTTTAAACCCGTGGTTTTGAATAATCCTTTCCCTCAGTCCCTCATTTCCCCATCACCCAATCCCCATCCCCACCCCTACAACACAATTGTTTAAATTTTTCTATTCTTGTATTTTTTTCTACTTCCATATAACATCTATTGTACTAGCCCTCTCCCACATACTTTAAAACCTTCAATCACCAAGTGTGGTATGTTTCTTGCTTCTTGGCCTCCTTAGATACCCTAACTTAAACTCAGAAACCTCAGTATTGAACTTTAGAGTCCCATATAACAGAGAACATCTGTCTTTCTTGATTTAAGTTACATCACTAAATATAATGTTTTGAGTCCCACTCATTTTCCGGAAAGTTTCAGATTTTTAAAGCTGAGTACAATTATATATTGTGCATATGTATCATATTTTCATTATCCATCAGTTGATGGACATCTGCTGATGGGAGTTCATGGGTATAGGCTGGGTATGCAGTTGTAGGATATAGAAACTGCCTCATTTAGGGTTTTACTGCTGTGAACAGACACCATGATCAAGGCAACTCTTATAAACACAAATAGTCAAAGAACGCACAAGGCAATAAACAAAATTCTGTGAACACTCCCGTGATCACCATTTCTAAGGGCTTATCAGGATGACCAGAATATCTGAGCCAATTTCCCTGTCCTAGCCTAAAGTCATTTTCATGTCTGAAGCCTATTTCCTTATTCTAGCCCAAAATTTAGATTCCTGACTGAAGTTACTTCTTTGTTCTAACTTAATATTAGTTCTATGTTTACCTTTTGAGAAACCTTCATACCAGTTTACATTCCAACCAACAATGAGTAAGGGTTTTTCATCCCCCACATCCTTGCCAGTTTCTCCATGTAATAGTCATTCTCACCGGGGTTAGGTAGAATCTCAAAGTAGTTTTCTTTTGTATTTCACTGATGGCTAAGGATGTTTTGGTACTTTTTGTAAAGTGTCATGCAGGCTGCTGGGGTTGAAAGGTGATCAATGGTCTTATCCAGCTATTAACTCTGTATACTGACATGCCAAGCAAGATGTCACTGTACAGTAGTGGCATGTCTGTCAACTCTATTCTGACTGAATTTGAGTCCTACTTCACAGGAGGAAATTTATGTCTGGTATTCTAAATTTTGTCAAAAGCCTATGCTGGTCACAGTGGATCACAATTGTTGCTGTTTTGCTAAATGAACATGTCAAACAGCTTTCTGAATGCTTGTTTGTGCTCATAGACTAGCAGGGCTTTAAGTCTTGGTCAACAAGTTTTTCTTTCAGGTGACATCCATGAATGAAGAGACTCATAACTAGTCAACGTGTTGAGAGTAAATGACTGTTGAATGCTCAGTCCTAAGTGAGACATGTGTCTCACTCTTTCCAGGATCTGAAAAACATTACAGAAGAGGGAGTAAAAAACTGAGAGCACTAAAAGATAGGACAGAGTGGTAGACTGTCTTGAGGGTATGCCATAGCTACTGCAATCACAAGCTCACAGCATCTCTATTTCCCTGCATAAGACCAGGAGAGTGGGCTCATCCACATTCTATCATGGATGGGGAGGGACTCATGAGGCTTGACTGAGCTTTTGGCAGTGAATGATTGCTCAGGGTAGGAAAAGTCACTTTTTTCAGTGAGGAAGCCACTGAAGTAGCTCTTAACTCCCTAGCCATGTTTATGCAAGCAACTCTGATTAAAGTCACTGCAATTAGGAGGGGGATTAGTTGGGAAAAACAAGAAGTTTACCAGGAGTGGGAGGAGAATAAGAGAGAGCAATGAGAGACAAATAACAAAATGTATTGTGTACACATATGAAATTGTAAAAAGTTCAAGTTCAAAAAACTCTGAAAAGTGCTGAAGTTCAAAATTCTATTATGTAGAAACATAAATTTTTAATTGTAGGTATTGGTGATTCCACAGTGAAACAGTTTTTGACTGCTCGTTTTAAAAATTATGTTTGCAGCATTATGCTATGTTGACCTTTCTTGTTTTCATTCATCAATTAGATATGCTAATAGGTATTGTCTTAAAGTTAGAAGAATAAATGCGATCTGGGGATAGCGACCGCCTAATGCATAGAAGATGCTATGTATGTGTTAATTTTGTCTTGATTGAGAGCACAAAAGTCAATTAAATTTTAAAAGGCTTTAATACAAAACCTGAAATTATGAAGTTGATAGACAAAAACATAGCTAAAATACATTGGGATATTGACAAAGACAACGCTTCCTTAAAATCATCCTGGTCTATAGTATCTAACATCACTGGTATTTCTAAGCTTAACATAAATTTTGTTTCTCTGATCTAGTTTCTTTGTTTAGCCAGTCAGTCATGTGTTTGGGGCAAACATGGGGAATGCTGTTATTATTGAAATGGACAATCTGTGTATCAGCAAACAATCACTAACAGGAAATATTCAGGAAACCTGAAGTTAGCAGTGATGTTACATAACTATTCTTGACAGGATGCTATTTTTGGGCACTCTCATATAAACATTCTTGTGCTGTTTAGTTTTTTCAGCTTGACACAAGCTTAGTCATCTGGGAAGAAGGAAGTTCAGTTGAGAAAAAGTCTCTATTAGATTTGCCTGGAGGCAAGCCTATGGAGCATTTTTGATTAACAGTTGATATGAGAAGACCAAGGTCACTGAGGCCAATGCCATGCCTGGATAGGTGATACTGGGTTGTGTAAGAATGTAGGCAAGCAAGCCATGGCTTGCTTTAGACAGCATACTTCTATATTTTTCTACTTTAATTTCTGCCTAAAGGTTCCTACACTGTTTGAGTTCCTGCTTTGGCTTCTATTGGGGTTAGACTGTGATTGAGACCTGTCAACCTTTAAGTTGCTTTTGGTCATGGTGTTTCATCACAGCAATAGAAAGCAAACTAGAACAATGTCCAAAAGATTGGAGATGGGTGTATTAGCCAACTTGCCTGTGTGTGCTTGCTTGCAGATCTGTGTGCCAACTTTCGTGCAACCTGTGTGTGGTGATCTATGCTTTGTCCAGAGTGGATAGTGAATACAGCATGTCACATCTGCCTGAGGATGCTTGCATCTTTAATTTCCCAGTACCTACAGCTTCTTCCTACCTAGCTTCAGAGCTTGGGGTTTACAGGGGATCACAGTTCTAGTAGTCATCTACCTGGCTGTTAGATCATTCATGACTGTTTGATACTGTCATGGTACAAAGACTTGTCTCCTCAGAAACTTACACTAAACTTTTCTTTTGTGAGACATTAAGGGATGGGACTGTGTGGGACCTTTAATAGATCATTAGGACTGTGCCCTCATGAATGGATTAATTACTCAAATTAAATGTTTCATGAGTCAATGGGATGTCTGTAGTATAGCTAGACTAGCAATACAAAAGCCACTTGAATTGATCCTGTCCTGCCTTGGCACTCATATGTCACAGATACCAACGCAGGATGCTGTCAGGATGAAGGCCATCAGTAGGCATGACTTTTTTTTTTTTTTTTAGATCAAATCAGTGAGCTATAAACCTTCCCCTACAATATATCCATTTTGTGGCATTGTGCTTATACTGATCCTCTATTGTATAAGTTCATTTATATAGAAGTTATTCCTCATCATGTACTTGTAATTAGTTTACCTCCTCAGTTTATACAAGAAGAAATCACTGTACTATGTTTCCCATGAAAGCAAACTCAGAAGCCAGGCTAGCTGGCACATACCTGTAATCTCAGTTGTTGGGAGCCTGAGACAGGCTGAAAGTTAAAAGTCTGCATGGGATACATTTTATCAGGCCAGTAAGTCCTACATCCTGTCCTTTTAAAACCAACCCAAGCAACCCAAACCAACTAGTAATCAACAGAACACAGCAAATGACTAACAGAGAGAAGTTTGCACAACAAGTCTTTGTGTCCTTTCTAATGCTGGTTTTATTCACTAACTGTTTTGGTCGACTGTTTCCAAATGATAAGACATGCAGCTGGTTTGTTGTGTTGTTTTCAGTTGTCTTAGTCTGCCATTTCCGTGGAGCTGGGTGAGATACAAGGAGGGCACTGAGCCCAAGAAAGGAGGAGTTGAGGAAAGAGAAAATAGGGTTAACAAGTAGTATCACAAACAGATAAATATTCCACTCTAACATTTTTTTCTATCATATTTCCTTGATGACAGCATGAAATGGAATAAGATAGAATATAAGACCACTGTAGTTGGATATTTTCCCTTCTTCATTTGCAATAAAACTCAGTAATTTGGGAGGAGCTAATGTGGGAGGATCAGAGAGTAGGAAGGAGAAGGAAGAGGAAGAGGAACAGGAGGAGACTGGCAGCCATGGAGGAGGACAAATTGGTCTAGAGCAGTCCTGGGTAACAATTTATATCTAAAGGTTAGGTATTGGGTAAGAACTCTAATTGTGTGGGTATTTTGTTAATTGATCATTTTCAAATATATAATCCTTTGGATAATCTTTAAGCAGTAAGAGTCTTCATTTCCACTGGGTTCCGTGAGGATGTTGGGTATTGTCTGGGGTTCAGTTGAGCTTTGTGGAGACAGCATGGTGGATTGTTAGAGCCATCACCCATGCTGACATCTGGTAGGTGCCAGGGCCAGTGTTTCAAGATAGCCGAAACCAGGGTCCAGAACTAGAGACTCGGGAAAATGGCAGCTGTCCAGGAAAAAGCTGGAACAGGTGCCTCTTTTTAAATATTAGCTGTTATAGACCACTATAAGATTTTGTAGGTGGAATTTCCTCACATAACACAATAAAGCCTCAATCAGCTATACCAGAGCCACACAGGTACCCAGAACCCTAGGTAAGACCCTGCTTGCAGATATCCAGTGCTTCCTCAGATCCTACCCAGCTTTCTTCAACAACACCCCCACACCCCCATTTCCATATTGCAGCCCACAATTCTGGGAAAAGACCCTGCTCTACCAGAGGCCACACAGGTACCCAGAACCCCAGCACTCCAGAATTCATTCAGGCAACCAAAACCCTAGGGGAAGCTCCCCACTGGACAAGAGGATTCACTGGTTACCAGAAACACAAACCACTAAGGCCAGAAAACCAAAGAAGAAATAAAACCAAAGGGGAAAATCCATCCAACAAAGAGAAACTCTAAAATTGGTACCTAAACCTATAATTATACCAAACCTAGATGCCTACAGGCCAGCATAAGAACACAGTCAAAAATATCCAGGGTAATATTTCACTACCAGAGCCCAGCTATCCTACTATAGCAAGTCCTGAATATGTCAACATAGCTGAAGCACAAGAAAGTGACTTTAAAACCAACTTTATAAAGATGATAGAGGTCCATAAAGAGGAAATGAGTGAATCTCTTAAATAAATTCACTGAAACACAAACAATGGGAAATGAATAAATTCCTTAAAGGAAGTTGAGACAGCAAACACACATATGAAGGAAATGATTAAAACTAATCAAGACCTGAAAATAAAAATAGAAGAAATAAAGAAAACACAAAGTGAAGGAATCATGGAGATGGAAATTCTAGGTAAGCTAACAGGGACTATAGACACTAACATCATGAACAGAATGAAAGAGATGGACTAGAGAATCTCTGGCATAAAAGATATGTTAGAAGAAATTGATATATCATTCAAAGAAAATGTTAAATCTAAAACAGTTTTCACACAAAACATCCAGGATCAAAGAAGCAGAGGGTTTTTTAAACAGCATCACATAATTTTTTTCTACCCTAAAGAAGGACATGCCTATAAAAAGTACTAGAAGCTTATAGAACACCAAGTAGATTGGACAAGAATAGAAAGTCCTTCATAAAACACTGCATAATGATCAAAACACTAAACATACAGATAGAAGAAAGAGTATTAAAAACTGCAAGGGAAAATGACAAGTAACACATAGGGACAAACCTACTAGAATTACACTCAAATTTTCAACAGAAAGTCCTGGACAGATGTCTTGCAGACTCCAAGAGATTATGGATGTAACTACTGTCTTCAGCAAAACTTTCAATCACCATAGATAGAGAAAACAAGATCTTCTATGATAAAAATCAAATTTAAACAATATCTATTTTCAAATCCAGCGCTATAGAAGATACTAGAAGAAAAACTCTAACCCAAGGAGGTTAACTACACCCATGAAAACACAGGAAAAAATAATCTCACACCAGAAAAAAGCAAAAAACAGGGGGTGGGGGGAAACACACACACCATCACCACCAACAACAAAATAACAGGAATTAACAACATCTGGTCATTGATCTCTTTTAATATTAATAGAATCAATTGCCAATATAAAAACCTATGGGCTAAGAGAATGGATGAGAAAACAGGACCCATCCTGCTGCATACAAGAAACACACCTCAACATCAAAGATAGTATTACCTTACAGTAAAGAGTTGGAAATCGATTTTCCAAGCAAATTGACCCAAGATGCAAGCTGGTATAGCCATTCTAATATCTAACCAAATAGACTTCCAACAAAAATTAAACAAAAGAGACGGAGAACACTTAATAGTCATCAAAGAAAAAATTCATCAAAGTGATGAACTCACAGGCCCTCAATGGTCCTGGCCTCATCTCTGGCCAGTGGACCCCTGACACTTAGTTCCTTACTTCTTTGTGCATTCTACAGCAACAACTGGGGGCTCAGAAGTCAGGGAATACCAGCTTCAGCTTTCTCACATCTCAGACTGTGATTTTCCACTCCTGTAGTGGTGTCTCTGTGCTTCCCTGTACTCCATGCCATGTATTGGGGTGAAATGCTGACCCACAAAGAGCCAGATATACTGCTCCTGGGCATATACCCAAAGGATACTCCACTAGACCACAAGAACACTTGTTCTACTATGTTCCTAGCAGCTTTGTTCATAATAGCCAGAACTGGAAACAACCTAGCTGTCCCTCAACTGAAGAATATATAAAGAAAATGTGGTACATCTACACAATGGAATATTACTTAGCTGTTAGAAATATGGCAGCATGAAATTTACCAGCAAACGGATGAAACTTAAAAAAAAAAAAATCAGCCTGAATGAAATAATCCAGTCCCAGAAAACAAACATGGTATGTACTCACTTATAAATGAATATTAACTGTAAAGTCTATTCATTCAACAACCCACAGACTGAGAGAGGCTGACTAACAAGGAGAGCTCAGGCTGGGAAGCATGAATCCTCCTGGGAAGGGAAGATACAATAGATATTTCCAGTGGCCTGGGGATAGGTGAATATGGGAAGTGGAGGGAGAAAGTTCTGAGAGAGACATCTGTAATTGTGGGCACTTGGGGAGCCAGGTAAAAACCTAGTGTAATAGAAACTCCCAGGAATCTATAAGGGGGACTCTACCTAAGACTCCAAGGAATTGGGGGATATGGAGCCTGAACTGTCCATCTTCTGTAACTAAGCAAGGCTTCCAGCAGAGGGAATTGAACACCAACTTTGACCTACAATGTCTGCTGCTTGCAAGATGTACTGCAGTAAAGGTGGCACGGAACTTGTGACAAGGACCCATCAATGGCTGATTTAGCTTAAGACTCTGCTGAGAGGGAACCCATCCCTGACACTACCTGGAGGGCAAGGAACCAGAGGCTTTGGTAAGGATAAAGCAACACCGGCTCCAAACAGGGGGTAACTGGGACACATTGGAATCCAGGAAGTCACTCCTGGCCCAGAGCACTGGTTCCTTCTGGTCTGCACCTGAGCACTGAGTAGATCTTGGGCCCCAGCTGTAACCCCAGTACTAACACACCCCACACAGTTCTGATACAACTAAGATAATAGGAAAGACAGGCTCCACTCAGAGACAGGGCAGGTAGCACTAAGGAGATCCAGATGGCGAAAGGCACGCTTAAGAACATAAGCATCAGCAACCCAGGGTACTTGTCATCATTAGAACCTAGTTTCGAAAGCCAGAAAGTCCTGAACTCCCCCATATCACTAGGAAAGCAAGACTCAGATTTAAAATCACTTCTAATGATGATGATAGAGGACTTTAAGAAGGACATAAATAACACTCAGAAAATTCGAGGAGAACACAAGAAACTTGTTGCTTAACAACCCACAACAGCTGAACACACTCTGATAAACATCTTGTTTTGCTGTTTAGTGGCCCCAGCTGCAAGGCGCACGTGGTGAAGCATCTTCAGCTGTGTTCCCCTGCCTGTGCTTATAAATACCCAGGATTTCCTTGCCATAAAGGAGACTTAGATCAGACTCTCTGTCTTGTCTCCAACCTCACACACACACTCTCTCTCTCTCTTGCTAGATCCTGTTGACTGACCCACGGACCGGAGCACTTGGCCCCCAAACGTGGGGTAGTGTGGAGCAGTGCAGGCTGAGTCATCTTGGCGCCTCATGTTAGAGCTCCAGTAAGCGGGATAAAGTGAAGGACACCACGGGAATTGGAAGCTAGCATCCTCACTCCTGCGCTGGAGAACCTGTTGACTGACAGAGCTGGCTTGGCCTTGGGGCTCTACTCGAGGCAGCAAGATCTGGAGACCCATTGAAGGATGTTATCGAGACCAGTAGGTCATAGTAACAAAAATGGGGCAAGAAATAAGTCAGCAGGAACAGATGAAAAGGGCTTTAAAGACTGAGGAGTAAATTGTAGGCTGTTCTGAGTCAAGAGAGCCAAACAGATAAATAGATAAATAGGTTGTTCTAGGCAGAGAGGTGAACAGAAAGTTAGTGTTAATGGGTTGTATTAGATTGATTTAACTTTGTAAAATTGTAGTTAAGACAGACATCAGAGACTTATCAATTCACCCTTCCCCTTCTTCTAATATCACAACGCCCATATTCAGCTTGAAGAAGTTAATGAAGAGTCGGCGCCCCAATTCCCTGGGCTTGGGGACTGAGGTGGCTAAATATTAGGCTGTATTTCTAGGGAAAATTAATGGTTTTATTAGAATAAGGTGGAAGAGCTAAAATTCCCAGTTAGGCTAGTATTAAGGCAGGAGGGGACTCACCTGTGAGCCTGAAGGTGTCTGTGGGTGGGTGGGTGCGTGCATGGGAACTGGAGCACAGGATCTGCTCCCAGGTGCAGATGCAAACTAGGATTTTATTTTCTTTCTTCAGTGTCTCAGTTATCTCTCAGGGTGTATCTCCCTCTATTTCCCTTGCTTCTACTTTCTCCCATTCTGGCAGCTGCCAAGCTCTCTATTCTCTCTTTCCTGCTCCCAGTAAGTATGTCATAAACTGTCCATGACTTTTTTTTTTTCTGAGTCTGTCTTCAAATTCACTTCTAAGACTAAGAACCTTCAGAGAGGTCTCTGTGCCCGAGGGACATGAAGTTAGCTATGGCTCTCAGGGAAATTTAAAGTTTTTCATCCTTTCTTTATAACCGCCCCCCCCCCCATCCAGATCACACCCTGGGATGTCCTAATTTATAGATGCTACAGCCTTGGCTTAGCTACTTTGTGAGGAACTTAGGGATAAAACTAGATCCATGGGGCACTTCAGGAAATGTTGCCACTTGGAAGGGTTTGTTAGCAGAGGGAGGAGAGGTAGGATGTAGAGGAGGAAGCTGTTGTTAGGAACAGACAGTGGTAGCATGTGTGGCTTCTGGAAATAGGAATATTTTTATGGACTATGTGAGCACCTCCAGATTCAGTGGCTATAAGAACCCTGACAGAGTCCAGCCTTATTGATGACAAGAAGCATGGAGTCTGGAATAGCTTGACAGATGAAACAGAAATGCATATATAAATATCACTTTAGCATGTGTTTCATTTTAATGGTGATGAATAGATTTTAAAATTTTAAGGTCTGGAATGTTGTTGGAAGTTATTCTTGCTACTAGATATTTAGGAATGAGCTGGTGGGATACCATTCCCTGTACTAGACAGAGGCTAGAAAGGTTACATACTGCCACTGGGAAGCCATCAATCAGGCAGGGACTCTGGGTGACCAGAAAAGAGTTTCTAGTGAAGGTGACAGGAGAATGGAATGGTGAAGGATAAATCCTTTTGGAGGGTGCTGGGTGGAACTAAGACAGTCTTGGAGGGGGAAGAGCAAGCGCCCAGAACAGGCTGAGAAGTACTGAGAGTAAAAACGTAAGAATGGAGGAAAAAAGGCAAGAGAGATGGGATGTAAAGTCTAGGTGGGGGGAAAGTCTATGTTCACAGGAGGCAAGAAGGAACAATGGAGCAGGTTCACTAAGGACGGGGCTAAGAATTCGGTGAGTTCAACAAGAAACTGCTTCCAGTTTTGTTCCTTAACCCTTTGCATTCCCATAGTGAAAAGGTGGGAGAGGGAATTGTGTGTGGATGTATGCATGCACTAGGGGAGTTTAATGGAGAGCTAGGTGCAACACATTTACTTTACACAGACAGAAGCTTTAACTAAAACCAAGTGTTAGAGGTGAGAAGTATGCAGGTGCTTGAAGTCACACTAGCCTGCCCAGGCAATGCCTCCCCACCCTCACCCAAACACAGGCACACATGTGAGCACAGGTGTCAGTGGTGGTGCAGATGGGCATTAAATTCCCCTGTGCTGAATTTAGGAGGTTGTGAGCCACTGATGTGCGTTTTGGGAACTGAACTTGGGTCCTCTGTGAGAGTAGCAAGTGCTCTTCACTGCTGAGCTGTCTCTCTAGCACTACTTTCATCCTCTTCTTAGTGAAATCTCTGGTGTCATAGTGAAGAAATAATTCAGAAAAGTCATTTAAGTTACAACAGATTTTTTTCATTGTCAGCTTGCCTTCTTGGCTCAATTGCTGGGCTCTACTATCTCCACCTGGGAAACTCACCCTTGTCTTTACTCCCAGCTCTGCAGCTCCCCCTACTCTTAATTGGTCAGTTGAATCTAGTCCTTGCTAAACATCTCTGACCACCTGACTATAAGAGTGACCACAGCCCACTGCTCCTCCCGAGAATTCATATGGCTGCTTGGTTCTCCTCGTTCCCTTCCTTGTGTCCCCTTTCCCTCCTGGAACCCAGAATTTCTGCCAGTACCTTTTGCCCAGCAACTGGCCCATGGCTTGCTTTATTATCAGAGCAAGAATCAAATGGGGAACAGGACCTTAACATCAGAACGCCCCCCTCCCCACTTCAACCCTAAAACTCTTGAAGATGGGGAAGGTGGAAAATCCCCCCCGCCCCAACCCTAGACAAAATAGTCGACCCAGGCCCATGCAAGAACAGATGACTGGCCTGTCCAAGCAGAGAAGGATGACATCATGGGTTGAGAGGTGCTGGCTCACTAGCCTCCCCTCAGGAATAATAATCAAACCAGGTCCATGCAAGAACACATAACTGGCAAAGCAGTGAGAAACATGGCATCATGGGCAGAGAGGCTGGTTCACTGGCCAGACAAAGAATGTGGCAAAAGAAACAATACCCAAGAGTTAGTTCTCTGATCACCACACTTGTACCTGCACACATGGAGATATCCTATTAAGATTAAGAAAGACACAAAGAAGCAGTGTCAATCCCCACATAGTGAGTTGTACAATACGTGCATAGTTATCAATAATCGTGCTCAATAAATAGCTGACAACAGTTCTAAGGGGTAGAGCATCCTCTGGGCTTAGCTCTTTGTCTCTAGCTAGGCTGGCAACCAGCACTGCTCTTGTCTATGACTCATCCCTGCAGAGCTGAGGCTCTGGGAAGATACAAGACAATGGCCAGCTCTTCACTTGGTTGCTAGTGTCTGAACTCGGCTCCAACCTGCAGGGGATGCAATCTTAACCCTGAACCATCTCACGTCACTGCTCAGCTTGGAAGGTAATTTTTTTTAAGGCAAAAAGAAATTCGTACTGGCTGTCTTAAAAGAAATCTAATAAGGCTGGGCGGTTGTGGCACATGCCTTCAATTCCCAGCACTTGAGAAGCAGAGGCCGGTGGAACTCTATCAGTTTAAGACCAGCATGTTCTACAGAGTAAGTTTCAGGACTGCCAGGGCCACACAGACAAATGCTGCCCCCTCACCCAAAGAAAGAAAAAAGAGAAATGAAAAAGTTGAATAGAAGGGTTGGCAGGATAGTTGAGTGAGTACAGGGCCACCCAAGTCCTAACCCTTGACTCACAAGGTGGAAATCCAGGATTGACTCCCCTGGTTTCAAACTTTGAGATCCTCTGTCTCCTCAGTGGGGATAAAGGGTGCCACACCTGGTGTTTACAGAAAATCACAATGTATTCTCAGTAGGAATTTATAGGAATCTAAACCTTGGCACAATGCTTGTAACTGGCTGTCATAGACAGGGGAATAGAAGGATATCCACAGAGTTTTTGTAATCTTCAAGTTAGTAAGAGATGTTTAACAACTGTACACGTGTCCTTACAGACGGCCGGATTCCCGTGCTGGCTGGAATAACTAGTGACATAATTTTATATGCCCCTGTAGGTGATCTGATCGTCCATATGCCATGTTGCAGTAGTTACACTCAAAGGGTGTCACCCCAGTGTGCTTTCTCATGTGGCATGAGAGCTCATCTGAGCGAAAAAAATTTCCATGTGCATCCGGGGCTCATGCATTTGTAGGGCTTCTCCCCAGTGTGGTGAGAAATATGGCTTTTGAGGTGGGAAGATTTTGAAAAAGACTTTCCACAGTTTTCATAAGTGCAGATGTAGGCCTTCCCTTTGTTTTGGGTCTGGGTCCTGAGGTCGTTCCTGTCTGGGAGGTTTCCTGGTACCACAGGAAATCTTGCAGATACTGCTGAGGGTTGTTCTGGAGCCAAGTGGAAATTTGGAAAGTATAAGACTCTGTCATCAGAGGGCATCTGGCTACTAACAAGGGACATCATCCATACTGTATAGTAGGTTTGGTCACCACTGGGGGTTGTCATCTGCATGTCGTAGAAGGTTGGGTCTCCATTGTGTGACCCCCATAGAGAGTCTGGTTAGAATCATGGGTCATTGTCTGACCCCCATAGAGAGTTTGGATAGAATCATGGGGCAATGTTTGACCCCCATAGAGAGTCTGGTTAGAATCCTGGGGCATTGGCTGACCCCCACAGAGAGTCTGGTTAGAAAAATGGGACATTGTCTGACCCCAATAGAGAGTCTGGTTAGTATAAAAAGACCTTCTCTGACCTCCCATAGAGAGTCTCGTTAGAATCATAGGGCATTGTCTGACCCCCATAGAGAGTATGGTTAGAATTATGGAGCATTATCTGTCCCCCAAAGAGTCTGGTTATAATTATGGAGCATTGTCTGACACAATAGAGAGTCTGGTTAGAATCCTGGGGCATTATCTGACCCCCATAGAGAGTCTGGTTAGAAACATGGGACATTGTCTGACCCCAGAGAGAGTCTGGATAGAATCATGGGGCATTGTCTGACCCCCATAGTTTGGTTAGGATAATGGGGCGGCACTGCCTGACCACCATAGAGAGTTTGGTTAGAATCATGGGGCAATGTCTGACCCCCCATAGAGTCTGGTTAGAATCGTGTGGCATGGTCTGATCCCCATAGAGAGTTTTGTTAGAATCATGGGGCATTGTCTGACCCCCATAGAGAGTTTGGTTAGTATCAAAAGACATTGTCTGACCCCCATAAAGAGTCTGGTTAGAATTTTGGTGCCTTGTCTGAACCCATAGAGAGTTTGGATAGTCTCATGAAGCATTGTCTGCTCCCATAGAGAGTTTGGTTAGATTCATTGGGCATTGTCTGACCCACATAGAGTCTGGTTAGAATCATGGGGCATTGTCTGTACAAATAGAGAGTTTGGTTAGTATCAAAAGACATTGTCTGACGACCATAGAGAGTCTGGTTAGAATCATGGGGCATTTTCTGACACACATAGAGGGTTTGGTTAGAATCATGTGGCATTGTCTGACCTCCCCATAGAGAGTCTGGTTAGAATCATGGGTCATTGTCTCGCCACCATAGAGAGTCTGGTTAGAAACATGGGACATTTCTGACCCCCCATAGAGAGTTTGTTTAGAATCATGTTGCATTGTCCCCCATAGAGAGTTTGGTTAGTATCAAAAGACATTGTCTGACGACCATAGAGAGTCTGGGTAGAATCATGGGGCATTGTCTGACCTCAATAGAGAGTATGGTTAGCATCATGAAGGCATTGTCTTATCCCCATAGAGATTCTGGTTAGTATTAAAAGACATTCTCTGATCCCCTAAATAGTCTGTTTAGAATCATGGGGCATTTTCTGACCCCCATAGAGAGTCTGGTTAGAATCATGGGGCATTTTCTTACCCCAGAAAGAGTCTTGTTAGAATCATGGGGCATTGTTTGATCCTCATAGAGTTTTAGAATCATGGGGCATTGTCTGACCCCCATAGAGAGTTTGGTTAGTATCAATAGACATTGTCTGACCCCCATAGATTGTCTGGTTAGAGTCCTGGGGAATTGTCTGACACACATAGTCTGGTTAGAACCATGGGTCATTGTCTGACCACAGAGTCTGAGTAGAATCATGGGGTACTGCCTGACCCCCATAGATCGTTTGTTTAGAATCATGGAGCATTACCTGACACCCATAGAGAGTTTGGTTACTATCAAAAGACATTGTCTGCCCCCATAGAGAGTTTGGTTAAAATCATGGGGCATTGTCTGACCCCAATAGAGAGTTTGGTTAGAATCATGGGCCATTGCCTGAACCTCATAGAGTGTTTGGTTAGTATCAAAACACATTGTATGCCCCTCATAGAGAGTCTGGTTAGAATCTGGGGTATTGTCTGCCCCCATAGAGAGTTTGGTCAGAATCATAGTGCATTGCCTGACCGGCATAGAGTCTGGTTAGAATTATGAGGCATTGTCTGACGCCCATATAGAGTTTGGTTCAAATCATGGGACATTTCTGATCCCCATCGAGAGTCTGGTTAGACTCATGGGGTATTGTCTGCCCCCATAGAGAGTTTTGGTTAGAATCATGGGGCATTACCTGACCCCCATAGAGAGTTTGGTTAGAATCATGGGGTATTGTCTGCCCCCATAGAGAGTTTGGTTAGAATCATGGGACATTGCCTGACCCCCATAGACAGTCTCGTTTGAATCATGGGGCATTGTCTGACCCCTCGAGAGTTTGGTTACAATCATGGGGTATTGTCTGACCCCATAGAAACTCTGGTTACAATCATGGGGCATTGTCTGACAGCCATAGAGAGTTTGGTTATAATCATGGGGCCTTGTCTGACCTACATAGAGGGTTTTGTTTGAATCATGGGGCATTGTCTGACCTCCATAGAGAGTCTGGTTAGAATCAGGGGGCATTGTCTGACCCTCATAGAGAGTTTGGTTAGTATCAGAAGACTTTATGTGACACCCATAGAGAGCCTGGCATCTCTAGAGGTGCTCCTCCCCAACCCACGCCTACAGCTAATCAGACCCTTTCTGGAATGGGGTTTCTGCTATATCTCTGAAATGGTAAACACCTTAAAGCCGAGTCATCCTTAGCCTGGAAGTCTAATGTGGTATTTATCCACTCTCAAATCCCCAACATACAACATTAAAAGGTAACTAAATTTTGAAGGTAGCTATGCTGCAGAATAGTTTAAAATTAATGATTGTATAATATTCATTTATGCTTGAAATCCCAGTCCTAAACCAAGCTTGTGGCCGCCCGCTTTGACGTTCTTGCCATCCAGCAGGGCCGACAGCATCAGTTTGATACCTGGTTTTAGGGTCTGTGTGTACCCTAAGCCAATCAGGCTAGAGTTGTTCACTTTGGCCGAAAAGCAGGCATCAGGGTCGACCTGATACTTGGCTGCTATTCCAAAGTGAGTGTTACTGTTTCCTGCAGTCCATGTGAGATTGACGGCAGTCTCCAACTTCTTGTTCACCTTCTGGTAAATGGAACCACCAAACTCTGTCCTGTCGTTCACATTAGTATGAAGTTGGAATTCATCTGTCTTGTAGTCAACTGTGAAGTTGCTTTGCCAATGCCCCCAGATTCTAACCAGACTCTCTATGGTTCTAACTGTGAAGTCACTTGGGACTTCGAGGTCTCAAAATTCATCCGGTAGCCAGCTAGCTAACCCTCATAGCCAAGCACCAGAGCAACCTGGATTGAGGGCCCAGCAATGTCAAAGTCCACATCACAGCCCAGGTTGATATGCTCTCTCTTGTACCCTGTCTTGATTTTAGCATTTTTGTTCCCAGTGTTAGGTGAGAAAGATGAATCAAAGGTCAGGTTCAATCCACGAGCAAGCTGGTCTTCCACGGTGATCTCAGTGCCTAGGGTGTTGTCTGTGTTCCATTACTCTGTAAATGTTAGCCCACACTCAGTCCATCTGTACTTGGTTTCCAGACTGCCATTCACTTTGGTGGTTTCTGTGTTGGCAGAACCTGAGCTGGTAAACTCCAGTCCATTCTAAGACTTCATTTTCAAATCAAGTTTGATTAAGCCAAGCCTTAGCCCTCGGTGAAGACATTGCTGGCGGACTTGCCAAGAACAGCTTATGTAGGAGGCACAGCCATGTTCTCTGAGGCGGTGTCAGCAGAAGCTGTAGCAGCTACGGCTGGGGTTGCAGCAAGGAGGCTGGGAGCACAGCAAACAGGCATTTGGTTAGTATCAAAACACATTGTATGCCCCTCATAGAGAGTCTCGTTAGAATCATGGGGCATTGTCTGACCCCCATAAAGAGTTAGGATAGAATCATGGGGCATTCTGACCCCCATAGAGAGTTTGGTTAGTATCAAAAGATGTTGTCTGACCCTTAATGCAGATTCTGGTTAGAATCATAGGGCATTGGCTAACCTTCATAGAGAGGTTGGTTAGAATAATTGGGCATTGTTTGACACCCCCCCCCCATAGAGAGTCTGGTTGGAATCATGGGGCATTGTCTGGCCCCCATAGAAAGTCTGGTTAGAATCATAGGGTATTGTCTCACCACCATAGAGAGTTTGGTTAGTATCAAAAGACATTGACCCCCATAGAGAGTCTGGTTAGAATCATGAAGCATTGTCTGACCCCCATATAGAGTTTGGTTAGAATCATGGGACATTTCTGACCCCCATAGAGAGTTTTATTAGAATCAGGGGGCATTTTCTGACCCCCATAGAAAATTTGGCTAGTATCAAAAGACATTGTCTTACCCCCATAGAGAGTCTGGTTAGAATCATGGGGCATTGCCTGAACCCATAGAAAGTCTGGTTAGTATCAAAAGACATTGTCTGACCTTTATGCAGAGTCTGGTTAGAATCATGGGGCATTGTTTGACGCCCATAGAGAGTTTGGATAGAATCATGGGGCAATGTTTGACCCCCATAGAGAATCTGGTTAGAATCAAGGGTTATTGTCTGACACCCAAATAGTTTGGTTAGAATAATGGGTCATTGTCTGACCCACATAGATTGTCTGGTTAACATCCTGGGGCATTTTCTGTCCCTATAGAGACTTTGGTTAGTATCAAAAGACATTGTCTGACCCCCATAGAGAGTCAGGTTAGAATCATGGGGAATTGTCTGGCCCCCATAGAGAGTCTCGTTAGTATCAAAAGACATTGTCTGACCTTTATGCAGAGTCTGGTTAGAATCATGGGGCATAATTTGACCCCCATAGAGAGTTTGGTTAGAATCATGGGGCATGGTCTGACCCGGAAGAAAGTCTGGTTAGAATCATGGGGCGTTGACTGACCCCATAGAGAGTCTGGTTAAAATCATGGGGCATTGTTTGACTCCCAAAGAGAGTCTGGTTAGAATCATGTGGCTTTGTCTGACCCCCATAGAGAGTTTGGTTAGTATCAAAAGACATTGTCTGACCCCCATAGAGAGTCTGGTTAGAATATTGGGGGTGGTCTGACCGACATAGAGAGTTTGGTTAGAATCATGGAGCAATGTCTGACCCCCTTAGAGAGCCTGGTCATAATCATGGGCCATTGTATCACCCCCATAGAGAGTTTGGTTATTATCAAATGACATTGACCCCCATAGAGAGTCTGGTTAGAATCATGGGACATTGTCTGACCCCCATAGATTCTGGTTAGAATCATGAGGCAATGTCTGACCCCATAGAGAGTCTAATTTGAATCTTGGGGCATTGTCTGTCCCCCAAAGCGAGTTTGGTTAGCATCAAAAGAAATTTTCTGACCCTTATGCAGAGTCTGGTTTGAATCAAAGGGCATTTTCTGACCCCCATAGAGAGTCTGGTTAGAATCTGGGGGCATTGGCTAACATTCATAGAGAGATTGGTTAGAATAATTGGGCATTGTTTGAGCCCCATAGAGAGTCTGGTTAGAATCCTGGGGCATTGCCTGGCCCCATAGAGAGTCTACTTAGAATCATAGGGTATTGTCTAACCACCATAGAGAGTTTGGTTAGTATCAAAAGACATTGTCTGACCCCCTAGAGAGTCTGGTTAGAATCATGGGGCATTGTCTGGCCCCCATAGAGAGTCTGGTTAGAATCACAGGGCATCGTCTGACCCCCATATAGAGTTTGGTTAGAATCATGGGACATTTCTGGCCCCCATAGAGAGTTTGTTTAGAACCATGGGGCATTGTCTGACCTCCTCATAGAGAGTTTGGTTAGTATCAAAAGACATTGTCTGACCCCCATAGAGAGTCTGGTTAGAATCATGGGGCATTTTTTGACCCCCATAAAGAGTCTGGTTAGACTCATGGGGTATTGTCTGCCCCCATAGAGAGTTTGGTTAGAATCATGGGGAATTACCTGACCCCCATTGAGAGTTTTATTAGAATCAGGGAGCATTTTCTGACCCCCATAGAAAATTTGGTTAGTATCAAAAGACATTGTCTTACCCCCATAGAGAGTCTGGTTAGAATCATGGGGCATTGCCTGAACCCATAGAGAGTCTGGTTACTATCAGAAGACATTGTCTGACCTTTATGCAGAGTCTGGTTAGAAGCATGGGGCATTGTTTGACGCCCATAGAGAGTTTGGATAGAATCATGGGGCATTCTGACCTCCATAGAGAGTTTGGTTGAAATCATGGGGCATGGTCTGACCCCATAGAAAGTCTGGTTAGAATCACGGGGCATTGACTGACCACATAGTCTGGTTAGAATCATGTGGCTTGGTCTGACCCCCATAGAAAGTATGGTTAGAGTCAAGGGGTATTGTCTGACCCCCCAAATAGTTTGGTTAGAATCATGGGGCATTGTCTGACCCCCATAGAAAGTATGGTTAGAATCAAGGGGTATTGTCTGACCCCCCAAATAGTTTGGTTAGAATCATGGGGCATTGTCTGACCTCCATAGAAAGTATAGTTAGAATCAAGGGGTATTGTCTGACCCCCAAATAGTTTGGTTAGAATCATGGGGCATTGTCAGACCCCCTTAGAGAGTTTGGTTAGTATCAAAAGACATTGTCTGACCCTTATGCAGATTCTGGTTAGAATCATAGGGCATTGACTAACCTTCATAGAGTCTGGTTAGAATCATGGGGCACTGTCTGACCCCATAGAGAGTCTGGTTGGAATCATGGGGCATTGTCTGACCATCATAGATTGTCTGGTTAGCATCTTGGGGCATTTTCTGTCCCTATAGAGAGTTTGGTTAGTATCAAAAGACATTGTCTGACCCCCATAGAGAGTCTGGTTAGAATCATGGGGCAATGTCTGACCCCCTTAGACAGTCTGGTCAGACTCATGGGGCATTGTATCACCCCCATAGAGAGTTTGGTTATTATCAAAAGACATTGACCCCTATAAATAGTCTGGTTAGAATCATGGGGCATTGTCTGACCCCCATAGATTCTGGTTAGAATCATGAGGCATTGTCTGACCCCATAGAGAGTCTAATTTGAATCATGGGGCATTGTCTGACTCCCATAGAGAGATTGGTTAGAATCATGGGGCATTGTCTGACCCCCATAGAGGGTTTGGTTAGAATCATGGGGCATTCTGACCTCCATAGAGAGTCTGGTGAGAAGCATGGGGCATGGTCTGACCCCATAGAAAGTCTGGTTAGAATCATGGGGCATTGACTGACCCCATAGAGAGTCTGGTTAGAATCATGGGGCATGGTCTTACCCCATAGAGAGTCTAATTAGAATCATGGGGCATTGTTTGACTCCCATAGAGAGATTGGTTAGAATCATGGGGCATTGTCTGACCCCCATAGAGAGTTTGGTTAGTATAAAAAGACATTGTCTGACCCCCATAGAGAGTCTGGTTAGAATCATTGGGCATTTTCTGACCCAAATAGAGTCTGGTTAGAATCATGGGGCAATGTCTGACTTCCTTAGAAAGTCTGGTCAGAATCATGGGGCATAGTCTGACTCCCATAGAGAGATTGGTTAGAATCATGGGGCATTCTGACCTCCATAGAGAGTCTGGTGAGAAGCATGGGGCATGGTCTGACCTTATAGAGAGTGTGGTTAGAATCATGGGTCATTGTCTGACCCCCAAAGATAGTCTGGTTAGAATCATGTGGCTTTGTCTGACCCCCATAGAGAGTTTGGTTAGAATCATGGAGCATTGTCTGATACTATAGAGAGTCTAGTTAGCATCAAGGGGTATTGTCTGACCCCCAAATAGTTTAGTTAGAATCATGGGTCATTGTCGGACCACCATAAAGAGTTTGCTTAGTATCAAAATACATTGTCTGACCCCCATATAGAGTCTTGTTAGAATCATGTGGCATTGTCTGTCCCCCTTAGCGAGTTTGGTTAGAATCATGGGGCATTGTTTGACTCCCATAGAGAGTTTGGTTAGTATCAAAAGATATTGTCTGACCCTTATGCAGAGTCTGGTTAGAATCATGTGACATTGTCTGACCCCCATAGTCTGGTTAGAATCAGGGGGCATTGGCTAACCTTTATAAAGAGGTTGGTTAGAATAATTGGGCATTGTTTGACCCCTATAGAGAGTCTGGTTAGAATCATGGGACATTGTCTGGCCCCCATAGAGAGTCTGGTTAGAATCATAGGGTATTGTCTCACCGCCATAGAGAGTTTGGTTAGTATCAAAAGACATTGTCTGACCCCCATAGAGTCTGGTTAGAATCATGGGGCATTGTCTGGCCCCCATAGAGTCTGGTTAGAATCATAGGGTATTGTCTCACCGGCATAGAGAGTTTGGTTAGTATCAAAAGACATTGTCTGACCCCCATAGAGTCTGGTTAGAATCATGGGGCATTGTCTGACCCCCATATAGAGTTTGGTTAGAATCATGGGACATTTCTGACCCCCATAGAGAGTTTGTTTAGAATCATGGGGCATTATCTGACCCCCCCCCCGAGAGTTTGGTTAGTATCAAAAGACATTGTCTGACCCCATAGAGAGTCTGGATAGAAACGTGGGGCATTGTCTGACCACAGAGTCTGTTTAGAATCATAGGGCATTGTTTGACCCCCCCCATAGAGACTCTGGTTAGAATCATGGGGCATTGTCTGACCCCCATAGAGACTCTGGTTAGTATCAAAGGACATTGTCTGACCCCCATAGAGAGTTTGGTTAGAATCATGGGGAATTACCTGACCCCCGTTGAGAGTTTTATTAGAATCGGGGGGGGGGGCATTTTCTGACCCCCATAGAAAATTTGGTTAGTATCAAAAGACATTGTCTTACCCCCATAGAGAGTCTGGTTAGAATCATGGGGCATTGCCTGAACCCATAGAGAGTCTGGTTAGTATCAAAAGACATTGTCTGACCTTCATGCAGAGTCTGGTTAGAATCATGGGGCATAATTTGACCCCCATAGAGAGTTTGGATAGAATCATGGGGCATTCTGTCCTCCATGGAGTTTGGTTAGAATCATGTTGCATGGTCTGATCCCATAGAAAGTCTGGTTAGAATCATGGGGCATTGAATGACCCCATAGAGAGTCTAGTTAGAATCATGGGGCATTGTCTGACCCCCAAAGAGAGTCTGATTAGAATCACAGGGCATTGTCTGACCCCCATAGACAGTCTGGTTACAATCATGGGGCATAATTTGACCCCCATAGAGAGTTTGGATAGAATCATGGGGCATTCTGACCCCCATAGAGAGATTGGTTAGAATCATGGGGCATTGTCTGACCTCCATAGAAAGTTTGGTTAGAATCATGGTTTATTTTCTGACCACCATAGGGAGTCAGTTTAGAATTGTGGGGCATTGTCTGACCCACATAGATAGTCTGGTTAAAATCATGGGGCATTGCCTGACCCCCATAGATAGTCTGGTTGGAATCATGGGTCTTTGTGTTTCCCCCAGAGTGATTCTCATTTCCATTGAGAACTGCCATTTAATCACTACAGTTGGTCTTCTCCAGTATCAGAATCTTCAGCTTGTCTCTGTAGACATTCTGATCACTGTATGTTGTCATCTGTTCCATAAAGATTGTCTTGTCAGCACTGGCAGTTGTTAACTGAGTTCTATTGACTATCTGCTCACTACTGAAGTCATCTTCTGATGCCCTTTGTAAGTCTGATTAGCTTTGGAAGCTAATCAGTCACCATCTGACATCAATATGAGAATTGGTCCTCCATGGAAAAGACTGCACAGTCTCAAATGAGGTTTGGTCAGCATTGAAATTCGCCACAGTGCCCTCATTAAGAGTTGCTAGCTGATTATCATAAAGGGTATTTATCTGGATCTCTTCAATAGGGACTGTCACCTTGTTTCCCATGGCTGCTGTCTTCTCGTATACAGTAAGGGCTTGGAGCTATCATTGCTATAGGTCCATGGTGAGCTTCCTGTGGACATCATCTGGTCAACCAGCACAGCATTTGCTGGCTCTGCCCGGGGTACATTAAGGGCTTTTGCAGGGTTTGTTGTTGAGACTGGCTGGGGTATAGTAGAATATTCAGAGGTCATCACTGTGGAGCTGCAGGAAGTCATGAGTCTGGGCTGACTCGCACTGGCCATCTTTACACGGGCTGTGAGAGGCCCGAAGACCTGAATGAAGCTAAGCTGGAGGTCATTCCTGGTCCTTTCATGGCAGGAAGACTTGGAGAATCTCAAGCGCCTCAGATGTTTGGAGGATGGAGTTAAGCATTTTGTGGAACTAGATTTTCAGTTGTAAGAACCTAAGCAGATCCAGAAAAGGGACTCTGATGACCATTAGCTGGTGTGATCTAGGTGGCCTGGGAGAAACCCATTTGGACCTTAAAACAGATTTTTATTGATCAGCTAGAGTATGACTCATAGAAACCAACTGAAACCTCTTAAGTGAATATGTCTGTTTGGGAATTCAAATGGAGGGTATGGAATAACTGATGCTTCTGTGGGCCAAGCTCTGTGGTATGGACATATTTCCTGTCCTACAAAGTTTCCCATAACTGATTCAGAGAAAAGGAAAGCAAACTGTGTAATTATAATGAAGCCAAAAATGCCATGCAAATTCTATAGGCTAGAAAAATGAAGTACAATGGTAGATGCAAATTAACACTGTTGAACTAATATACCTCCTTAGATTACTTTTATGCCATATGCCAGAGGACCCTCAATGGAAAATCCTAGGTAGAAGGACACTCTCTCTATGTTCCTTCCACTTCGGAGTGGAGCTGAATACACAGAAGTCACTGGTATTTTTATTTTTGCCTCTGTTCCATATTCTAGTGAGATTAGTTTGCCTTCAGCCTGGCCATCCAGCAGGCGTAGGAGGCCTTTGACCTCTCCTTTTTCCCACACTACTCCACTCTGCCAGAAGGAATTTGAATCTTGTACTTCACTGAGGTAGCGCTCAATTTCAGCCTTGTGAACAAGACTGTTAAGACCCTTTCTCTTCCCCAGGTAGAAGAGCGTGCTTGGCTGCCTGGACCTGCACATGTGCTTGTACTGTCTCCTGAATGATCGATTCAAGGATGAGACATACTTTTCTATTAGTGTGGAATCTTGATCGAGCTCTTTGTTTTCTGGCCAAAATAGGAGGCAGGCCAGGAAATAAGGATCTGGATATGAATGAGTTAGTCCCACAATCTGCAGGACCTCCCTGAGCTTTGTTTTCAGTGTGGTAAATGGCAGGATGTACTTGGAACTGGGTTTCAGACAACTGAGAATAATATTAGCCAAAATGAAATTTTGTGTGTCCTTTGTGAGTGCCTTTGACACTTGATTATTCAGGGTGCGCTGTAATAAGGAGGTGTAGTATTTCACTATATTTTCCATATTGTTAGCTTCTTTGTGGTTTGGGTTAAGATATTCGAGGAGTCCTGAAAATGTATCTGCTCGCCAAGCTTTTATCTGATTCCTACACTTCTCCTCTTGGAGTAACAGATCTTCTTTGCCCTGTAACAAGTTGGTATCCACATGGCAGAAAAGTTCTGCATATTTCTTGAAACAGTGGCTGACTTTCTTAATTACTAAGAGTTCTGTCAATTCTTTTGAAGGGTTCCTTGGTTTCAGGAGACCCATATAATTCCCCAAAAACTCAAAGCATTTTTTCAAATCTGACTGTAAATTCTGTAAGAGGGATATAAAGTTGCTGATAACAACACAATATTCATCTTTCAAGTCTGCAGGGATGGTCCCCTTTCCAGATAAAAACTGTGCCATAGATTCTTTTGACATTTCATTTTCTTTATGGAAAAGGGATGTTAGCTGAAGAAGCTGGATAGTGTCAAGACCTACTTCTATTTCCCCAAAGAAGCCGGCTGTATTGTATGTGTCATATCTTCTTTGGGACTTCTGTGGTGACCAGACCTCGGTTTCATAGTCTTTACTATCAGTCTGTTCCTGAGACTCTTTGAAGGCTTTTGAAGCCTTTTCAGCAATGTCTAGGAAATGTCATCCACACTAATACATCTGCATGTGTTATTTTTACCCAACCACTGTCTGATCTCACTTTTGTAAACTTGACCAAGTGTATCTGAAATATAGGAATTCTTAGGTGCTTTCTTTTTGGCCAGATTTGCCCAGAACAGAGCAGTGCTAAACTTCTTCTCTTTAAAATAGAAGTGTCTTGCTAAAGCTTGACAAATGAATGCACTTTGTGGGAATCGATCACTTCCTGCAGTCAAGACCTTTTCGGTTTGCTCATTCTGCAATTCTTCAATGAATGGGGAAAACAGTGTGTCTGTTTCAGCTCCATGCTCCTTGCGTTGTCTTGTAAGCAAGAGAGTTTGCATATCGTGCTTAAATTTGTCTCTTCCTAGTCCAGAATCATAGAATCTGTTCTCTTCCAGCATATTCAGTGCAATCTGACACTTATCCATTCCGTAGCTCATTTCCACTTCTTTTAAACAGTGAACAGCAATTGGGGGGTGAGTAATACGTTTGCCAGTGTACCTCCCATAATCTGAAACTGATCTGAAAATATTTTGTTCATTACATTGAAGTGGTTAATAAAGACATCTTTACTGGTAACTTGCACCCCAACAATTTCTCCATGTGGATTGTCCTTTACTCCAAAGTGCATAGTGCAATTGGTGTGTGAATTCATACAAGCCTATGCAAATCAGAAAGTCTCATTGCCAAGTTTCATCTTTATATCCTCTTGTGTCCCTGTCTCTGTTTGTCAAGTCTTTGAATTCAAGCCTAGACAGTGATTGGTCAGTGGTAGATGGAACCAAATCCTGACCAGAACTGCTTAAAAGTATAGATCTTGGTCCTCTCTTTTAACTTTAATCTCATGTTAGGACACAGATTGTGAGGCTACATTGAATAAATGTCATTCTTCTAATTTCCATGGATTTTTCTCTTCTAGTTGTCTTATTAAGGACAGGTGACACGTCTTGAATTTGAGCACAGACTGTGATTCCGTAGTTTGACGATAGGCATAAACAAAAGCTTCCTGAAAACGACTCTAGTAGGACAGAAAACAATCCTAAGACTTGACAGATGGGCTGATATGAAATTTAAATTCTTCTGCACAGTAAAGGAAGCAATTACCAGAGGAAAGAGGCAACCTTTAGCACCTAAGTCTCAGACCCAGAATTGATATCTAGTGTTAGCATACCTTCTAGTCTGCCCCACAGTTACCTGGCAACAGCCAGATATGCCTGCCACACTATAAAAGGGACTGTGCTTCCTCATTACTCTTACTCTCTTATCCTCTTGCTCTCTAGTTCTTCTCTCCCTGCCCCTTCTCCCTCTGTCCCCATACCCCTCTATCATTCTGTTTTAACATATAACAAACACATGACTTTCCTCCAGGTGGAGCTGTATCTTTCAGTGCCGTCATGTGGCTGGCTGCCCCTTCAGTGCCATCTTAACTAAGAGTCCCAGGACCATTCACCATCTTTGCTTGGTCAGTCCCCATTTGCTGCCTTTACAAGTACAGCCTGTCAAAGTCACTTAGCAATTAAGATGAGGTTTTCTTTCTATCCTTGGTAAATAATGATTTCTAAAGAGTAAATGTGATGGCCAGCTCTGTTCCGCAGGTCAGGGTCTAGCAAGAGAGTAGGGGGAAGAAGGGGAAGAGACTCAAAGAATAGAGACAAGCCAGAGAATCTGTAGTCAAGTCTCCTTTACTGTCTCTCACAGACTATATTCACACCTCCTATTGACCACCACCCCACCTACTATTATTACACCACACCACTACAAGGAAATCCTGGGTATTTATAAGCACAAACAGGAGAATACAGGTGAAAACATTTTACCACATGTACCATGTAGCTGGGGTCACTAAACAGCAAAACAAGCTATGTGGGATAAGATCTTTATCAGAGTGTGCTTCAGCTGTTGTAGGCTATTGAAAAACAAATCTCTATCAGGGTATATGGTTCCAGATGGCTGCAAAGTTGATAGCTGTTTTCTAGCCGCTTTCTGCTTAAAGTCGGCTCCCAGCAGGTCCCCCTTTTTAATTTATTTTTTCAAAAGGGAAGGCTGGGAAAACTTATGGAAACTGTAAGTTTCTGTCCTAGGTTGGAACAAAGGACTCCAGCCTCCCTTTCCTGTCCTTAGATAACTCAACAGCCATTGGTTGAGTTCCTGTCTTAGGATGGTGAGTCCTCCCTTCTTTTAGGGGCAAGGGTCTCTCTCAGTATGTTTTCTTACCTGTCATTGACTATCCGGCTTAGTGAGTAAGTTAGGGGTTAATCCTTGTCAATCTTGATGGCAGAGGTTTCAGAGTCTACTTCCAGCCTGTAATAGTGGACCTGTATGGGTTTCATTTGAATAGCATCTATCTGTTGTCATACAAAAGTCATCAGTCAGTTGAACCGCATCAACCCAAGAGAATAGAGACTTGGCAATGTCTGAATAGTCAGTATAAAAGCAACACTCTTTTTTAAGGGTAACACACAGAACTACAGAACTGATTATAGCTTTGATCTTAACAAAACAATTAAGGAAATCTCTTTCTCTGTTCAATCAATTTCAAACCCAAAAATCAACTATAATAACTGTGGTAGTGGGTTTACACAATATATCCCACAAAATTATAAGTCAGGAAATCAAGAGTCCAATAGAGCCACCCTGGAGATGCGGGTGGTGATGTATCCTTCAGCATTGAGAACTTCTCAGGTCAGGTTTGCTCATTGATCTATTCTAATTTGAAGGCAATTGTGAAGCATCTTCATGTTTTAGCATCCTTCATTGTAGCTGCCTGCAGTTATAGGTTACTGGGTTCTCCTGAGAGGAAGCCTAGGAATGAACAGGAATGGAGGGCGAGAGAATCGTGGGGCCAAGACAAAGTATTCTGATCAAGGCCTGAAGTTTAATAATTTGCTTTCACATATAAAGGGGAAGCCCCCCCCCCAGTCTCTTCTTGGTTCAGCCCAGGGGCTGGGCAAGGAGATAGCAGTCTGGAAGGTGTCAAGGCTAGCTCAGCAGGCAGTACATTCTTCTTAGCTCAGGTAGCAGGCACCAAGGCTGGTAATGCAATGCATCTCCTAGGTCCTACTGTTGCTTGGTCTATTGTGGTAAATGACTTGCAGGCCTACTCAGGCCTGGGGGAAGGGCACACTTCATATTTCCTGTAAAGAAAAAATATGCTTCTCAGGGGGTTTTCTCCTCCCTGGATTTGTTATTGCTGTCTATTTGTTTAATCAGTCTCTCTGGCGGCCAGCATGTAGCATCTGCAGTTTGGGAATATATGTAAACAGAACCTCTTCCCCAGATAAGCACTGGATCTGGCCCATTTTAGGTTCCAGTTAATGGGTCTTTCCAGAGGACTGTTGTAAAATTCTTTTTGGTATCAGGATGTCAGAATCTGTCTGCAGCAGATTTTCCTTCAGAATCTAAAGTTAAAAATTTTATAATAAAGCGTGTATGATGGATATTTCGGGGGGATCCCTTGGTAGAATACCATTCCCCGTTTTTTGTTTTTTCAAATTGACATTTAAGGGTTTGATGTGTCCTTTCTACCATATCTTGGCCCTGTAGATTATATGGAATACCTGTTTTATGTAGTATTTCCAATTTCTCACAAAATTGGTGGAAACTGGAGCTTGTATAACCTGGGCCATTGTCAGTCTTTATCTGTTTAGGTCACACTCAATAAGCAATTGTAGCAAGCATATGAGCGATTACATGCTTGCTTGCTTCTCCAGTTTGTAATGTTGCATAAATGAAACCACTGTATGTATCTACACATACTTGTATATATTTCTGTTTTCCAAATTCATTATAATGAGTAACATCCATTTGCCAGATACTGTTTGGTATCAGTCCCTTTGGATTTATACCCAAATGAGGAACTAGTAAAACTTTAACATATGATTGACATAGTTTGACAATTTGTCTAGCTTGTTCTCTGGTAATTTTAAACATAACTCTTAAGTTTTAGAATTAAGGTGATGTAACTCATGAGCCTTTATGGCCTGATCCAAATTAGATTGTGGATCTGATAAAGTCACTGTAGCTACACAAGTAGCTAGATCTGCATTGGTGTTTCCTTCAGAGAGAGGACCTGGTAGCCCAGTGTGGGCTCTCAGGTGTCCTATAAAGAATTTACACTTTCTCCTCAAAATTAATTGTTGGCACTGTAAAAACAAATCAGCTTCTTCTGAGGAATGCTTTATTTGTGTAGCAGTTTCTAATAGAGGGATAGACTGAGCTATATATGAGCTATCCGTGTAAATATATTAATAGTTTGATTTGGAAATGTTTGAAACACCGCAATAACAGCATGCAATTCAACCAATTGAGCTGACACAGATGATGTAGCAAAGGAGATTACTTGATCTTTAAAGGCATAAGCAGCTGTTCCTGATGAGGAACCATCAGTGAAAACTAGCAATGCTTCCTTGATAGGTGCATGTGCAGTACGAGATGGAAAAACAAATTCATGGCGATTATAAAACTGAACCAATTTATCTGGTGGATAATGATTATCTATCTGACCAGCAAATGAGGCACATATAATAGGCCAAACTTCATAATTTTGCATAAGCCAATCAACCTGATGCCTTGTATAGGGTTGTACTATGATATCAGGATATTTTCCAAAATATTTTTGACTGTTATCTCTAACATAATCATATCTGCTACAGGTGCATAGTATAGATTAAGAACCTTCTTAGGAGATAAGGGAAAGATGAACCCATAATATGGGTGCAGTTTGCCAAAAAACTGCAGTAGCTGTTAGTTTAGTGTTAAAAATAAGAAAATATAAAGGCTTAGAATAATTAATATGAGTTACAAATAGGGATGAAATAGTACTCTCCACCTTCTGTAAAGCTTTTCTACCGTCCTCCGTTAAAAGTCCTGCCAGATTTAGGGTCAGACTCTCCTCTAAGATATCAAACAGGGGCTTCAATTCTCCCGTCGTAAGTTTCAAATATGGTTGTAGCCAATTAATATCTCCCAATAGTTTTTGAAAATCATTAAGTGTCTTAAGGGAATCAGTCTTCAGTGTGGCCTTATTATTAATAATACGTGGACCATTAATCTGAAATCTTAAATAAGTATATGGATCTTGTAATTGTATCTTTTCTGGTGCTATTTGTAACCCTGCAGTCTGTAAAGCTGTTCTAAGATCAACAAAGCACTGGAGTACCTGTTTCCCATCTTTTTCAGCTATCAAAATATCATCTATAAAATGAATCATGTAGATTTGTTTCCACATAGTTCTAACACCCTCTATGGCAGAAGCCACAAATTTTTGGCACAAGGTAGGACTGTTAGCCATACCCTGAGGCAAGACCTTCCATTGATATCTTTTCATAGGTTCTCTAAAGTTTATAGAGGGAACACTGAAAGCCAAGCGTTTTCTATCATTAGGATGCAAGGGGATAGTTTAAAAAAAAAAAAAAAAGTCTTTTAAATCTATAACTATTTTATAATAACCTAAAGGTATGGCCACCGGTGTGGGCAGCCCTGGTTGTTAGGCTCCCATTTTAATCATGGTTGTGTTAACAGCCCCTCAAGTCTTGTAACAATCTCCACTTTCCTGACTTTTTCCTAATGACAAATATTGGGGTGTTCCAGGGAAAGTTACTCTCTTCTAAATGTCCTGCCTGTAATTGCTCCTGCACTAGCAATTGGGCAGCTTGTAATTTTTTGGGGGTTAGGGACCACTGATCCATCCAGATGGGTGAGTCCCCCTTCCAGGCGATGGGATCTGCACAACACCCTAGGGGTTCAGCTGAATCAGTAGCTCCCATCAAAAATACCCTAAGCCTCTTCTTTGTTACCTTAAACCTCAGTAGGATGAGTAATTCTATCTTTACCTTTTCCTAATCCTTTGGGGAAGGCTCAGAGTTTACCATTTGAGCCATGGTTACTTCATTAGGGCTGCACATAATTAATCCCAACTGGGATAACAGATCTCTGCCCCAGAGATTAATAGGAAGGCCTGGGATGACATAGGTTTGTTTATTTCCTGTATTTCCTTCTTTATCCTTCCACGTCAGCACCTTAGAGCTTTGCTGTGCATTTTGACTTTGGCCAATACCCCTTAGATTGGTTAAGGTTGGGGTCAGAGGCCAGGTGGCAGGCCAATCACTTTGTTTTAGGATAGTCACATCAGCTCTCGTGTCAACCAAGCCTTGGAATGTCTTTCTATCTAGCCATAGTGTCATCATAGGTTTTTGTTTAACTATAGGCTGTACACAATATGTATCAGGAACCAAAGCCTTGATCCCCTCTTTTAGGATTCTTATGTTTGTGATTAGTAGGGTACAATGAAAGTAACAATCCAAAGAGGATAGGTGGCTATCCTCTTTCCTGTAGGAATGGTGACTATGTTCTGAATTGCCTGTGCCATTACCTTAATCTTACCCTGATAATCATTATCTATATAAGTCCAGGAAAAATTTGTAGTCCCTGCATAGAAGTACTGCTTCTTCCCACTATCAGGCCAAACACATTTGGATAAAGTGGTCCAAACACTCCAGTGGGTAAGGCCTGAGGTCCCATTTCTGGAGTTAATACTGTGTAGGTGGCAGAACTGAGGTCTAGTCCTCTGCTTCCTGGTGTTGCTCAACTGAGTTCGGAAAGGGATTGGTGTTTGCTGGTATGACACTGACTGCTCCATAAGCCTGTTTTGGCTTGCGTCAGTTTAGGGCCTGGACTTGGCCCCTGTTCCCATTTCCCTGACTATGGGAAAGGGTGTTACCTTGTGTGTCTCGTTTAGACCTACAATCACTAGCCCAATGCCTTCCACGTTTGCAATGTGGGCAGAGTCCAGGCTGTTTTCTGGGCTGTCTCTGGCTTAACTCATTTTCTATCTTGCAATCTCTTGCAAAATGTCCAGGTTTGCCACATTTAAAACAGGCTTTTCTGTCTCTATTTGCCAAAAAATCTCTTACAGATTGTCTTTGCATGGCAGCCGCCATTGCTAAGCCCTGTTGGTAAGAGGGAACTATGTCAGAACAAAGTCTGATATATCCTGTAAGGTCTGTCTTCTTCCTATAGGGTCTAATGGCCGCTTGGCAGGCAGGATTGGCATTTTCATATGCAAGTTGTTTCACATAATCTACACCTGCCTCTGCATTACCAAAAATCCTCCCTGCTGTTGTCATTAATTGATGAACAAAGTCAGAAAATTGTTCTTCAGGCCCTTGCCTGACTGTTGTTAAAGATTCACCAGGGTCTCCCTTTGTTGGGAGTTTATGCCAAGCCTTCATGGCTGCATTTTGAATTTGAGCATATAAACCTGGGTCATATTGTATCTGGTTATCATTAGCAGTAAATTGCCCTTCTCCTACTAAGGCATCAAAAGACCAACCATTGCTTGCCTGAATGTTTCTCTTAGCTGTCTCTTTACAATTCTCATGATACTCTGATTTCCAAATAAGATAGTCTCCACCACTAAGAACTGCTCTCACTAATGTATTCCAATCACTAGGAGTCATCCACTCCTCTGCAACAAACTCTAAAATTGTAAGAGTAAAGGGAGCAGTGGCACTATATTGTGATACTGTATTTTTTTAATTCTTTAATAATTTGAAAATTAAACCCTGTGTGATGTCTCCAAGCAACCCCTTGATCATCTCTGGTCTCTGATATAGGAAAAGCCTCAGCCTTTCCCTCCTCTGGCTGATCTGTAGCTGAACTAAAAGATAGGGGCTAGAGGATAGGGGGCTGCCTTTGGACTCTGGGTTGAGGAACACAAGGAGTCATAGGATTTTCGAAGTTAGTCTCTTGAGACCTCTTCCCTGTCCTTAATTTTTGTAACTCATTACTTAAGTCCTGATACTTTTTCTAACTCTATCAGTTTAAGAATAGAAATTTTGTCCTGTAACTCCTTTCTGGGATCTACAACCACTGTCTCCACTGGGGGAGCACTTGGAGGTGGAGGCACGTAGGGAGGGGGCCTTTCAGCATCATGAGATTTGACTTCCTCTAGGTCAGCACAATCTGGCTCTGACAAATTGTCATCAAGCTTTGGTTGTATTTTGGATTCTAACTTACGCTTCTTTTTATTTTGAACATAAAAGACAGCACTCAAGAACAAAAGCAGAAAATTAACACATGTGAGCAGCAAACAACAAAACCAAAACAGAGTTGAATTCAGGTTGACTAATTTCTTGTCCCATTTTCCTTACCTTTCTCGAAGCGGCAGATACGTGATCACCTTCTGATTTTTTTCAGTCGACCCTTCTTCCAGTAATTTCCCTCACTGGATCTCTTGTTCTTGCTGCCCCACATTAGGCACCAAACTATAATGGCTCGCTCTGTTCCCCAGGTCAGCGTCTAGCAAGAGAGAGAGTGGGGGGAAGAAGGGGAAGAGACTCAAAGAATAGAGACAAGCCAGAGGATCTGTAGTCAAGTCTCCTTTACTGTCTCTCACAGACTATATTCACACCTCCTATTGACCACCACCCCACCTACTATTATTACACCACAGCACTACAAGGAAATCCTGGGTATTTATAAGCACAAACAGGAGAACACAGATGAAAACATTTTACCACGTGCACCATGTAGCTGGGGTCACTAACAGCAAAACAAGCTATGTGGGATAAACAAGATATTTATCAGAGTGTGCTTCAGCTGTTGTAGGCTATTGAAAAACAAGTCTCTATCGGGGTATAAGGTTCCAGATGGCTACAAAGTTGATAGATGTTTTCTAGCCACTTTCTGATTAAACCTGGCTCCCAACGAGTAAAAAGTTAAATATCACTGCCTTAAATATATATTTAGCCTTGGTTTTGCTACTGTCATTAGTTACAGTGTGCTCTCTTTATTTGTGACATACATTCTTAAACAAATAATCAGTGTCCAGTCCAGCTGGACAATCAAATTGGGACCCCCAGACCTTGGGGAGAGGACTGAGATATGTGAGAACATTAAGAGGCAAAGCAAGTCAAGAAGTCGGATCAAGCTGGCAAAGATTTCATTGGTCACACCAGTTATATACTCTTAAAACCACAATATGTGGAGGAACAGGAAGAGACAGGGGTCTTTGCAGGTGGAGGAAACTAGCTGCAGCTGTGGGGGTCTAACTATATTATACCTGTTGTTCTCACAAAGCCTTGCCATTTCCAGGGATCCTAAAAACATCTATCTAGCAGGATGTTGGCTAAATCTAAAGATCAGGAGGATGGGTTACCAGAGTAGATTGCTATGAGGCCTTGTTTGAAGCTCTGAGAACTGAAAATACAGCAAGCAAATCATGGAAAGTAAACAGAAAAATAGTAGAAGAGCCAAGAGTGAGTGTTTGCCAAGAGTAAGGCCTTGCCATGGCTTCCCACAACACAGGTTGTCTAACTTAGATATGCTTACTAGATACTGGATCTCAGTCTTGACAGAAATCAGCTAAACATAATGTAAAATGTTTGAACTTCTTATGACAGACAGAGATTCCAAAGCCTAACAGTGATCCTTACCTGGATTATGGTATGATAACTGCTGAGAAACACTGCTTCATTGCCTTACCTGCTGCCAGGGATTAGTCTACACTGTGGACAAAAGATACCCGGAGAGTTAACTATCTCATATTTCGTAACTCAAGGTGGGTCATTTCTCCAATGTACCTACTCCACAGAAAAAAAGCGTTTCATCTTTTGGGCCTGACAGCCAGACTGACTCTGCCTAAGTTACAATGGAGACCACGGGGACCTGGAAACTGTTTAGGTAGTGGACTATATAGATCAACCTCTGTCATTTTAATTAATGCATGACACCTAGATTATAATTTATTCTTCCCAGATTTCTGACTACATTGACAGCTAAGCTAACTGTAGCTTGACAGCTAGAAACAGACCTCTACGTCCTTACCCAAGGTAATCTAACACCTTATTAGCTCATTAGTAAATTTGTTAACTAGCTAAGACTGACAGAACTCTTATCAGAGTCAGGTCGATTTGCCTTGCACATTCAGATGTAAGCTTTCACAGATGTACTTCTTTATCTAAACTCAGTTTCCAGTGATTAAGTGCTTCATATTTCTTTTCCTTGCTATGCCACTGTCCTAAACATTAACCAATAATATATAGAGAGTTCTTATAAATTAGCCTAACCCTAATAGAACATTCCACTATACAATCCACTTATATAATCACAAGTTCAGTTAAAGTGTTTCTTATGATAAATCTATACTACAGCTTTCATGGCTAAAAATATAAGTTTCTTTTGGTTATCTTTTAACTATGGACTTAAGGTGTTTCTCATACTAAACTATATGATCAACTATCATATTCACAAAGTTGTCAAATTTTTGAGTTTTCTCTAATTATATTTTAAATGTAATATATTCAGTCTTCTAGACAGAAGGAAAAAGCCCTTCTGTGGGAAGAGTAAGGAGAGGAAGAGGAAAAGGAAGAGGAGGAGCTAGGGAGAGTGGAGATGTAGGAGCAATGGAGGGCCATGCAGGTGTGGAGAGCAGTCACGGGTAACAACTTTTATTTAGAGTTAGCTAATTGGGAAACAACTCTCTTTGTATGGGCATATTGTTATTGAGCATTACCAAACATATATAGCCTTTGATTAATCTTTAAACATTAGAGTTTCATAATACTTGTATTTTTTTTTTAATGTGAATGTGAGAATGTGAGTGATTAGCGATGATAGTAGTCACATGACTCCAGCTTAGGAACTGGGAAAAAAAAAAACCCTGCTGGCAGGCAGGTCCTCTGCTTGAGAGAAAATAAAGGCTGCTCTGAGCCAAGAGAGCCAAATAAGCCTTCGTTATGGAACAGTTACTGATTTAAGTATAAAGTTAAAATATAGGGATTATTTGGTTTTAGGAAAGATTTATAAACAGATTTGTCCGAATCACATGGGGATTATTGACCACAGTTTGCAGTTTAGATAGGGAAAATTGTCACCGGCTCTAGAGTAGAGAGTACAGTGTATAAGTGGAAGCTGCTCTGGAGTACAGAGCCAAACACATAGATGGTATAAATACAAAAAAAAAAAAAAAAAAAAACAAAAAAAAAAAAAAAAAAAAAAAAAAAAACAAACAAACAAAAAAAAAAAACCTGTTCTAGTCAGAGGGCCGAACAGAAAGATAGTGTAAATCAGGTGTATTCAGATGATATAAAGTTAAATTGCCTCACAGGAGACTCGGGTTCTTTCTAACGTGGGCCCCACAGGAATTCTGGGTTCATTTCTTGCTTGGCAAAATAGGGAAAAACATGAGTGGGAAAGAGGTCAAGATGAAGGTTTTTCTGGTTACTGGTTCAAGGATATTCTTTTTAGGGAAAAAGATTTTGGCTGTGTTTTTTCAGAAGAGATGATTAAGGTACTTCTACCTCCCAGAATTATATGGATTACACATGACAGAGGCAGGCCACCAGAATACTAGATTCCAGAATTCAAACAAAAATTTATCTTGATACTAAAATTTGTTTTGAGAATTATATATTGCAGAATACACAGCCTTGGTGTATCTACTCATCAAGCAAGCTGAGCAGACCTGCTCGAATCTCTGATGTCCTAAAAATTCAGCTGGATGCAGTGAAGACACAAACGTCAGAGGCCTACCAATTTACCCTTCTCCCTGCCCCTCTTCTAATATCTCAATGCCCAAATTCAGCTTGAAGAAGTTAATGAAGAGTCGGCGCCCCTATTCCTTGGGCTTGGGGACTGAGGTGGTTAATATTAGGCTGTCCTTCTAGGGGAAAGTAATGGTTTTTTTTTTGTTTTGTTTTGTTTTTTTGTTTGCTTTTTTGTTTTTTGGAATAGGGAAGAATAGTTAGAATTGATTACTTAGCTATAACCTAGTTGGTAGAAATCTGTATAAGTGTTATTAAGCTAAAGTTATATTTCTTTAATGGTACAAAATTTATTTTGATTTCAAATTTAAGATTTTCATTGTTATGAGTTTCTTGTTAATATAAAAGTAAGATTAATATTGTTACTCTCATAGGCATTGTGCCTATATAACACATTTAGGAATACAAGGCTTAGACCCAGTCCTTCAACTTTTTAAAACTGATTTGAGATGGTTAGCCTGTGAGTTAAGAGCCTATAGTAATTGCATGGCTCTGAGTTTATCGTTAGGATGTTTTCTAGATTTTAATTAGAAATAGTGGAAAGGACTTAACGAACAACAGTCCAGATTGCTTTACATAGATAGTTGGTTTTCAAAAACGTCAGAAGTCCACAGAATTGACATTACAAACATTTCTGTATTAATGTTCATTTTGATTAGAGACCTTGTCTGCTCCTGACAGCTTCCCTGTCTTGGATTCTAAGAAGAAATTGAGCATCTTTGGAGTTACTTCAGTTGCAGTGAGACAGCCACTAGGCAAAAATTGCCTCTTTTCATCTACAGACAAATTACTGTCCAGAAAAGGACACACTTGCAGAATAGTCGACTGATTATGTCTGCCAAGACAGAGTAATCAGCCCTTAATAATTCTGCATTACTAGGTCTGTCAGATGATCCTGGGCCAGAAGGCTGAAGATCAGATGCTCCAACGTTTTGTAGTATTGGGACTGTCCAGGTGTTCAGCAGTCTCTATAAATTGGCTAAGTTTTAGAAGCTATGCTTTGTGCTTCCCATAATTTCAGTTAATTCAGTCATTCTAAATTTCTGACGGGGTTGAAGACATATAGTTTCATAGCCAACCCAGGCTATTTACTTTGAGAGAACAGATTTGAGAAGATAGTTTTCAGATAACATTTATTCTAAAGCCAGGGCATAAGCCAGGTTCAGAACTAAGTCTTTTAGTTAGAAGAGATGACAGAGGTTCTATTTAGTCAAAAAAAAATGATGGACTGGGTATTAAGTTTATCTAGTACCTTACTGATACAAATTGGTATACTTATGCTCTAGTTGTATTTTGTGAGAAAGTTTTTTTTTTATCTTAACAGAAAGGGTGATATGTAGGAAGAGCTAAGGTGGGAGGAGTAAGGAGAGGAAAAGGAAAAGGAAGAGGCAGGAGCTAGAGAGAGTAGAGACATAGGAGGATGGAGATCCACGCAGATATGGAGATCAGTCATGGGTAACAACTTTTATTTAGATTTAGCTAATTGGGAAACAACTCTCTTTGTATGGGCATATTGTTATTGAGCATTACCAAACATATAAAAGCCTTTGATTAATCTTTAAACATTAGAGTCTTATTTTCTTACTGGACCTGCATGGATGGTGGGATGGTCTGGGTAATGCCCAGCCTTGAGGAGACAGTGTGGAAGATTGGCAGAGCCATCTCCCATGCTGGCATCTCGTGGGTGGCAGGGCTGGTCTTTCTGGATGGCTGTTTCTAGCTGCAGAGTGCACTTGGCCTCTGGCCACAGAACATGGTGGCTGAGCTAGGCAGAGCCACCACAGCTTAGCTTGACCAGTGGACAATTTTTAAATAATTACAACACCCTTCTTGTTCCTTCTGTTACACAAAAGTTTTTTGTTTTTTTTTTTTTGTTTTTTTGTTTTTTTGTTTTTTTTTTTTTTTTTGTCTTCCCTAAGCTCATCTTAAAAAATTGTCATGTTAACAAATCTGGTTTGTAAACTTATAAGGTACAGGAAACTCACTCAGATCTTCCTCTCATGGACCAAATAAACTCTATTCAGATAAGTACACCTGCCAATCAGTAGCCTAAGTTCCTATTTTCTACCTATCCCAGAGGGTAGGATTCATCTCCTTTGCCCTGGGATTGGGACTTCCCTCACCTCCAACCACCAAAATGCCCTGGCCCAGGGCATTCAAGACCTTAGGGAAGGGGGCAAAAGAATGAAAGGACAAGAGACACAAAGTAAGTCTGGGGTTGTGATTAAACTCTGAAACTTTAATTTTGGGGGCAGGTTATAAGGACACAGCAAAACGGGAAGTTTGGGTGAGGGTCATTGCTTAGGGCTATTCTACTATTGAATACTTATTGTCTAAGACCAGTCCACTGTCATATCCTTATTGCCCTAGACCATCCCGTTGTCATAACAGGCTCCCAGGAAAGGCCAGATGTTGTTCTAAGTTCCTGGGACCCGAGACCTGAGAATGTTCTTTCTTAACCTTGTACTGACTAGTTTTTAGAACAGCAGATAATTTCCTGGGTTTGGCTCCCAGCATCTGCTCCCTTTTAACAGTTTTAAAGGAGGCTGGCAGGCGAATGTGGACATTAAGAAATCTCATTGGAAGATAGATGGGCATTGACCAGAGGGGGAAAACATTGACCTGATCCTCCCAGTATCATTTGTAATGGTGTCTTTTGGGGGAGGAGAGGGTTATTTGTCTCATGGGCCACATAGGATATTGAGGGTCCTAGTTGGGTGCTTTGAGACACAAGAAAACAACACCAACCTCTATGCAATCAGGTTTGCTTTCCACAGGACTCAGAAGTGGACAGTTTGGGTCCTCCCCCTGTGGTACCTCATCACACACCTCTTATAGGTACTCACATTACGTTTATGCCATGCCGAACCAACGTGCATAGATCTGAGTTCTATGCTGCTCCTAGAGGAGATATATCATTGCAAGGCTCAGCCAACTCAAACCTATGATAATGCACTTGTAGAGGTTTAGATGCCATGGAGTCAGTTTGTTGCTTTACAAAGCCAATGAGTCTGTTAAAGGCCCAAGGGCTGAAAGCCTGAAAGCCGAACAGGACTGACCACTGGACCCAGGATAGAGGGGGATAAGGGTGGTAAGCCAAGGAGAAGCAGAAAACCAGTTTTTCTTGTTCTCACTGTTTCTTTCACCATTCTTTCTGATCTTGGCCACACTATCTCTAACTAGCCTGGTGTGGTCAGTATAAAAACAGCATTCCTCCTTGAGGGCGGCACAGACCCCTTTGCTGAAGGATAAACAGATGAAGGATTTTTCTCTGATGCCAATCTCTAGCTGTTCGATGTCCTTGTCAATGGCCCTGTCAAGGTTCTGAGTAGTACAAGTTCTGAGGCCTGCATCAGGATCAGAACTTCCAACAGCAATCACCATGGGTGGCTCATTTTTATCTGGAAAGGAAAATAGAAGGGAATTCTCAGGGAGATCTCTCTTCCCTGGATTTCAATTGTTATCCATTTTATCTACAATTGGGTCTGGTTTTGTGGAGGTATCTGTCTGTTTTGCCAGTCTTTCTGTGCCTTCTAGCTGTGCCTTCTTTGGTGTCAAACAGACATTATTGATCCTCAGCCCCATATGAGAACAGAGTTTGGGCTGTTCCATGTAAAGGTAAGAGGGTCCTTCCACATAACTGTGGCATAATTTTTATTAGTCTCAGGATGCCAGAGGCGATCGGCAGCAGATTTGCCATGAAAGTCCAGATTTAGAAAATTGAGAACAAACAAGGCATGATGGAGAGTATTTCTAGGAGACCCCTTCTGGGGGTATAATTCACCCTTCTTTAACTTATGTAGAGTATTCTTGATAGTTTGGTAGGAACGTTCAACAATACCCTGTCCTTGAGGATTATAAGGAATGCCAGTAATATGTCTGATTTGTAATTGGTGGCAAAACTCTTGAAAGTTTTTGCCCGTGTTCCCCAGGACCATTGTCAGTCTTAATAATCTTAGGCTTACCCATGACGGAGAGACAGTCTAAAACGTGGGCTGTAACATTGAGAGACAGTTCAAAACGTGGGCTATAACATTTTTAGAAGCCTCTCTGGCATGTAAAGTAGCAAAAACAAATCCACTAAAGTTGTCTATGGTCACATGGAGATATTTAAAATTCAGGAATATGTGTGACATCCATTTGCCATATTTTATTTGGAATTAAACCTCTGGGATGAACACCCAGATGGGGGGTGGGCAACAGTGTGACACAGGCGGGGTATTGTTTAACAATCTGGTGTGACTGTTCATGGGTAATCTTAAAAAGTAAATGAAGGGTCTGGGAATTTAAATGATGTAAGGCATGACCCTTCCGGGCCTGTTCTACAGAGCCTAACAACACTGGGAAGGTCAAGCGGGTGGCAGCATCTGCACAGGCATTTCCTCTAGAAAGATGACCAGGCAAATCGGAATGAACATGGAGATGTCTAACAAAAAAAGGGATGGCTAGAGGCAATCAATTTTTGAAGCTGAGAAAAAAGAGGGGCAGCAGCATTTGTAGAGTGTCTAATATATGGGACCGTCTCCAGAGTGGGAACAGAGTGAGCAATATAGGCACTGTCAGTATACAAATTAAAGGGGCGATTTATTAATAACTGAAAAACCTTTATTACTGCAAAAACGTTCTACAAGTTGGGCCAATTTAAAGGGGGGAACAAATAGGGTAGCCTGTCCATCTATAACGTAAGCTGCCATTCCATTAGAGGAGCTATCAGTAAACACCAAACAAGCACTTGATATTGATTGAGAGGAGATGAACTTTGGGAAAATAAAGGGATGAATCTTAGCAAAGTGAAGCAATTTATCAGCAGGGTAATGATTATCAATTATTCCCAAGAAAGAGGAGCAAGGTATGGGCCACTCATCTGTGGTTTGCATGAGCCAATCTAGTTGATTTTTAAAATATGGCATAATTATTTTATCAGCATCTTTTCTAAAAAAAACTGGTGACTGTTCACATCCTAAAAGAATAAGCTTAGCAACCAGGGAGATATAAGGGGCAAGTACTTTGGGGGGTGGGGGGGAGAAGCTGAAAAGTGAACCCAGAGAAGAGGGCCATGTTACCAAAACAGTCCTGTAGGTGTATGTGATGTGGCACAAATAACAGGAGTGGTGTTTCATAAGAGATAAAGAAAACTCCCTGTTCTTGGATGGCTTTTTCTACCAACCGTAAGGCACATGTAGCTGCAGGGCTCAAGGAATGAGGGGAGGGGGATGGAATCCCCCTTAAGAACACTGAAAAGTGGCTTAAGCTCCCCAGTAGTAAGTTTAAGATAAGGTCTGATCCAATTTATATCACCTAACAATTTTTGAAAATCATTAAGTGTTTTCAAATGGCCTACTTGGAGCTGGAGTTTTGGGGTAATAATTTTCTGATGGCACAGCTCAAAGCCTAAATAAAAATAAGAATTCTTTTGCTGAATTTTATCAGGGGCAACCTGGAGTCCTCTATCTGCCAGCTTCTGTGACAATTCTTGAAAGCAGTAATTGGGTACTATCACATCCCGCCAGAAGAATATCATCAGCATAATGGACAATGTAAATGGAAGGCCAAATTTTACGAAAGGGATCAACTACTTGTGCCACAAATTTTTGACATAAAGTGGAACTGTTAGCCATGCCCTGGAGTAGGACCCACCACTGAAAACGTGGCATAGGCCCTTTGAAGTTGGTTACTGGCAGGCTAAAGGCAAACCACTGTCTATCTTCAGGGTGTAAGGGAATGGTAAAAAAAAAAAAAAAAAAGCAATCTTTGGGGTCTATTATTATCTTAAAAAATCCAGCAGGAATGGCCACAGGGGTGGGCAATCCAGGTTGTAAGGCTCCCATAGTAAGCATATTTTTATTAGTTTCTCTTAAATCTTGTAACAGTCTCCACTTGCCTGCTTTTTCTTAATAACAAAGATAGGTGTGGTCCAAGGGGAGGTGGTAGGTTTAATATGGCCAGCAGCAAGTTGTTCCTGTACTAACATTGTTGCTGCAGCCGGTTTTTCTGAGGTTAATGGCCATTGATCAACCCACACGACTTCATCTGATTTCCATGTAATCTTGTCTGCTTGGGATACAGGGATGTCAACAGCCATTAGGGTAAATTTAGAGTATGACTCTGCCCCATAAATTAACAGGTAAGTCTGGCACAACATAAGGCTGTACTGTACCAGAATTGCCTTCTTCATCTACCCATGTAAGGACCTTAGAGCTTTGTTGGGGATTAGAGGTTTGTCTGATGCCCTTTAGATGTGTTACTGAGGCTGTCAGAAACCAGGGAGGAGGCCAGTTTTATTGTGAAACAATTGTGGCATCGGCTCCCATGTCTATAAGGCCTTCAAAGGCTTTTCCCTCTAATTTAAGAAGGGGTCTATCTTGGGTAACTTGCTGGACCCAATAAACATCGAATGGACCTAGGTTATTAGAGCTCCTAGATTCTCGAAGGAATCTTTGATTAGGATGTTTAAGTGAGACTAAAAGCAATTGAGCAATTCTCTGTCCTGATTTAACAGCCACGGGACCAGAAGTGGACAAGGTCAGGATCTTTATTTCACCTGTATAATCATTATCAATTACTTCTGGGAAGATATTTAAACCCCTGAGGGTGGAACTTGCACACCCAAGGAGAAATCCAAAGGCATTTAGGGGGCAAGGGGCCAAAGACCCCAGTGTGTAGGACTTGTGTCCCCATCTCAGGTGTTAATATTATATCTGTGGAGGAACAGAGGTCCAGTCCTCCACTGCCCGTGGTGCAACACTTGAGTTGCAGGGAGACAACACTTGAGTCTGAGGGGTTAATGTTTGAGGGACAAATCTGACAGCCCCAGGGTCTCAGGTTTGGGGCCAGGGGATGGTCCCTCTGGAGGTTTCCCTGCTTCTGAGGCAAGGTATTATTTTGTATTTTTGTCTTGGAATGGCACTCTGAAGCCCAATGCCTCCCTCGCTGGTAGAGGGGACACAAGGAGGCAGGGAGTTTATATTCTACCTTGGGGGCTTTGCACTCCCTAGAGAAATGTCCTGGCTGTTTGCAATTAATGCAAGCTTTTGGAGGGCCACCTTGCTTGGAGTCCTTAAGGGCAGCTCCAATGGCAAGTCCTATCACATGGGCTGAGCCAATTCCTGCAACACAGTTTTATATAATCAGAAATTTCAGCACCACTAGGGTGGGGCCGTAGAGTGGCCTGGCAGGCAGGGTTTGCATTCTCAAATGCAAGGTGTTTGAGAAAGGCACTTTCTTTTCATCATGACCGACAAGCCTCTCAGCTGCATCAGTAAGGAGGCTGATAAGTTACTGTATGGCTCTCGGGACCCTGGCGGACCTGGACAAGAGAAGTGGTTGCTGACCCTTTAGGAGGGAGTCATTTCCAAGACCTAAGACCCGCATTTTGAATTTGGGCTAGAATTCCAAGAGGGAACCAAGCCTGTATCATAAGGGCTCTTTCCCAAAAGTTTATCTTTGGTCCACTTCTTTGAAGTTTTACTCTCAGAATTGCAAACAAAATCAGTCTTCCAAAGAACATAGTCGCCTCCTGACAGGGTGGCATGTGCCAAAACATACCAATCATTAGGGACAAGCCACCGATCACTCAAATTTTCAATTAGAGATATGGTAAAGGATGCTGTCTGGGCCATAATTTGTTACTGCCATTTTAAAATCTTTTACATGTTTGAACCTTAGACGGCTTGCTCTTTTTACTTCATCGCCCTCACTTTCTGAGTCTCCAGAGGCTTCGATTTTTTCATTGTCAGAGGTTTCATTGCCCAAAGGCATTGTATCCTCATTGTCTTCCCCAGCAAGGGGGTCATTATGGGGGGAGATAGCCATTTTGCTCCTTGTGATGACAGGAAAGGCCAATATAGGTTTTTGAGATTTGGGCTTCGATTTATTTTTGGAGATGGTGGGTATGGGGAGAAAGAAATTAATTCTAAATCAAGAGCTCGCAGTTCTTTTCTTAACTGCAAATGTTCCCGTTTTTCCTCTATTAACTTTCTAAGGGAAGCCATTTTTTTGTGAAAGTTGTGCTTTAGCTTTGGTGGTATAATCGGTAATATCAGCCAAGTCAAGGACTAGGGTGCAAAATGGAGGAGCCTTAGCACAGGGAGGTGGTTTTGGCAGAAGGGAGCGCAGGAGCGGCCAGTGAGGATTATGGTATTTGGCTGCCTCCTTCTCTAGGGATGATGCCTCTTCAAGAGAGAGGCCATCATCAGGCCCATACTTGGCTAAGGATTTTAAAGTTGCAAGGAGGTGGGGAGTAAATTTTAGCAGGAGGTATTTTTGCAGTTGTCTCAGCTGCAGCAGCCTTGAGAGGGGCGGCAGGGATATCTGGATCAGGCATGGGAATAAAGACTCACAAACAGAGGGTGGTCGAGAGTGTTGCTGTAAGACATTCTCTCTTTCTCTCACTATCCTCTGAATATCTGGCCATTGTTTATAGACCTGTGTTGGACTCTAAGTATCCAAAACCAAGGGATGCACTCCCACAGAGAACCCAAGGGCAGGACTGGTTGTAATAACATGAGGTTTACTGATACTGGTGCACCAGGACTCTCTTGTATGCAGACAAAAGAGAGTCCAGAATCAGAGTTGGAGTCATTTATATACCAATATTCACAAGGCTCATAAAGGCAGTTTTACCTCTTAATAACTACAAAGGCTGATTTTAACATTCACATTCGTTGTCAAGCTTGGTTTCCTTCCCACTCTCTGTCCCTATTTACATCTGTATCTCACTCCCAATTTACACCTGTATTCTAGCTCTGGGAGAATTCTTTTAAGTGACTGTTTACCCAGGTGTTTTATTGCCTCTATCTTGGGTCCTTTGTTCTTTTGAAATGTTAGTTCAAGTCCCTGGGATGTACCCCAGGGGCAGCTAACACTTGAGTGTAAATTGAAACTGTGAACCTAAGAATCTCTCATGTTGAGACCTAAAATTTCATTTTTACAATTTATTCTCATACCTGCAGTATATCATTCACCAGGTTCCAATAGGAAAAAGCCTGAACAGGGACTCTCTCAGGACCAAAGGTCCCATAAAATTCTTTTAAGCATTCTCCAACCCTGGCCCATCTTTTCACATCAGTAGTCCCTTCTTAAGGAAACCATGGACAAACATCACCAATGAAATGGATCCTTTTTCTTAACCCTTACTCCTCGTGCCTTGAGGGACTCTTTGAGACCCTCTAAGAACAAATCATGTTTGCTCAATGCTTGTGCCCTAATTGCATTGCTTTTTCTTACCTTCACCGGATCAGTCTCACAGGCAGGTAACTCTGCGGCAGTACAATGAGGATCTTCTAAGTCTCACCACAGTGGTACCTGCACAATCTGTTTATTGCTTCACTATAGCAACAGCCAAGAAATGGAGTCATCCTACATGTATATCCACAGATGAACAGTTAAAAATGTAGTGCACATACGCAAATGAATTTTATTTAGTGATAAAGATTTAAAAAATATTATACTTACAGGAAAATGAATGGAATTGTGAATAAGGTAATCTAGGCTCAGGAAGACAAATGCCACACACATTCTCTCATATTGAGAAATTAGAATTTAATTTTTATAAGGTGTGTGTGTGTGAAACTCAAAGAGAAACATGAGAGGGGAGAGGACAAAATAGAGAGGTATAGAACACATGTGACTTAACAGTAGAGAGAGTGCTACCAGGGAGAACAAGAAAACCAGCAGGGGTAGGATGAGGTGGATCAGGGAGGCTATTGGGGAAGGAAGAAAATCAACCCAAAGTGTAAGAAAAGGCAGTGATGAAACTCATTAATTTCTATGCTGATTTAACAAGATTCATTTTAAAGAGATTTAAGGAATGTGTGTGTTTAAAATCAATGTATGAACTACTAGTTATAAAGTCTAACAAAATACAGACTCAACCCAAATATGTTTGGCATTTCTTGCAAAAATTCCCCTGGAGGCTCTTCTCAAAGCCTGAACAGGAAAGTATTAAGAACTGGGTCTTGAGAGTGCAGGACCATGATGGGCCCAAGAAGGAAAAGAGACGGGTGGTATATTGATTGGCACAGGCTGCAGCCATTGAGAAGCTTCTACTTTGTTGAATTTCTTTCTTCTTGTCTTCGTGTCTTAAATTCTCTTTTGGCTTCAATCTAAGATCACAAGCAGTCCCAAGCCAGTTGGGACTGTGAGAGCAATAGACACAATGAACCCTATAAATGTATTTCAGATGATCAACTCTGTTCCTTTACAATGCAGTTGGGGCATTCTCAGAAGTTCCACAAAACTAGTGCATCTATTGTATTCAGAGATAGGTGCTAGCCTCCATTTATTCATTCGAGAATAAGTTAGTGTCTAAAATGGACAAGACATGATGTTCACGGAAATCAGTTGTAACACAAATGGTTGTCAAGTTCTTCCATGATCCTTATACTCCATTTAAAAGGATTAAAGATAAATTTCATACAAGTTACCCAAGCATATTCATAAAAGGTTATACTAATGAAGTTGTGGTAGGTGTTAGACAGAGAGGGGCATTAGGCTGGGATATGAGGACAGGTGCTCTGTGAGTAGGAGAAATATGGGAGACTGTCTTATGTGAAGTTAAAGGTGGGAGGGAGGAGCAGAAAGATGCCTTGGAGATGAACTGAAGGAGCTGAGTGACAGTCTGCCTAGGCTTCTTCAGTCCTGCTTTGTGGTCTCAGGAATATGGTATGTGTGCTCTGGAAGTAGATGGTCTGCTTGAACCAAGGGTCAAGGAATTGGCTTGCTCTGTAGTTGTCCTGGGCAAGGAAATACAGACCAGTAGCTGTTTCTTCAGCTTGGGGACTGAAGGACGATCCCTGATATCCCTTACTTCTCTACAAACATCTCATGTGCCCATGTTCTGGTTTGAATCTAGTGTTTCCAGTGCTTGGGAGGGCAGTAAAACCTTTAGAGGGTAAGTGTGGGGCTCATCTGGCAGACGTAAGTCACTAAGAACAGGCCTTTGAAGTTTACTTCTGGCCCCTAGTTCCTGCTTTCATCTCTGCCTTCTGGTCTACCATGATCTGAACAGCTGTCCTCTGCTGTAGGTTCGTACTACCACAAGGTCCCATCTAAGAACACAAACCCAAAGAAAGCTCTGAAACTATCAGGAAAAATATCAATTTTTGTAGGAGGAGCTAAGGCGGGAGGAGTAAGGTGAGGAAGAGGGGGAGGTAGGGAGAAAGGTGGATGAGAGAGAGGGGAAAATGGCAGAGGATGTGTACGTGTCTCTAGCAAAGGTAGTTGATATATCTAGGTTAGCTATTGAGATAGACCTCTAATTATGTGGGCAACTTGTTATTGAGCATTACCAAACATATATAAAGCCTTTAGATAAGCTAAGCATTAGAGTCTCATTTGTACTGGGCATGGATGGTGGGATGGTCTGGGCTCAGCCCAGCCTTGTGGAGACAGCATGGAAGATTGGCAGAGCCGTCTCCCACTCTGGCATCTTGTGGGTGGCTGGGCTGGTGTAATTGGCAGCCTGAGCTGAGCTGTGGCTGAGAATACACAACTACTGCTGCTGCTGCTGCTGCTGCTGCTGCTGCTGCTGCTGCTGCTGCTCGTGGCCTCAGGCCTTGGCTAGTTGGGAACATGGCAGCTCAGTAACTACAAGCCAGATAGCATGCCACTGTTTTTAATATATCCCTCAACATATTCTTCCTTTGAACTCTTTTGTTTGGTTGGTCAGAGCAACACAGAAATAGCTAATTCCATCTCACTGAGGAGAGTGGCCTTGCCATGTCATATTATTTATGAACTCTAGACAGAAGTGATAGTGTAAGCAGTTATTCATTATATTCTTGAAGATTTTTCTGAAGTCACTTTAGAAAAAAGGTGATGTTTAAAATTCCTCTCTTTCATATGGGATATTGAAAATATAAATCTCTTATTATTAAACTTTAGTCTGATGTGGGGCTGGAGAAATGGCTTAGGGGATAAAGTGTCCCAGCAACTGCATAAATAGTTGGGCTCCTTCTTGCAATCCCAGCACTGGGGGAGTGGAGACAGGATAATTCCTGGAGCTTGTTGGCCTGGAAGTCTAGTTTATTTAGTGAGCCAAGGGTTCAGTGAGAGGCCCTGTCTCAAAAGTAAGGATGGAAAATTATTGAAGATGCCCATATTGACTTATGACTTCTATACACAGGTGTATACATAGGGACAAGCACACATATGCAAACTTGTACACGCCGTAATTTTCTAAATAACTGATTTTAGTTCTTTTATTTTCAAATTTGTGGCAAGTCTACATGTAGCTGTGGCTGGACTAAAACCTGTGTACTTCCTACCATGGGCTTTAGGTGTTCCACCATGCTCAGATGGGTTTTTATACACTTTAAGATATTTTTACAGACAGCTCAAGAGGACTTTTATGTTTACAGATACTACTTTGTATTATAATTATTGGTAGTTTAATAGAGAGAATTAATCCACCTAATCTCTTGGCCTTTTACCTTGCTAACTACCTCTTCTTGTTTAATGATCTCAGCCACAACGTACTTCTACTTCTATGGCCACATGCTTGACCTTGTCTTTATTGTTAGTATAAAAGAATGTACAAGATTATTTCAATCTTTTTATATTGGTTGAGGCTTGTTTCGTGTCTATTTTTATGATCAATAATGGAAAAGGTATCATGAGGTACTGAGAAGAAGGTATATTCGCTTGTTTTAGGGTGAAATTTTTTGTAAAACTTAAATCCATTTGTTTCATATCTTCTGTTAGTTTCACTGTGTGCCTATTTAGTTTCTGTTTCCATGATCTGTCCATTGGTGAGAGTGGGGTGCTGAAGTCTCCCACTATTATTATGCAAGGTTCAATAATGATTTGAGCTTTAGCAACATTCTCTTTTACAAATGTGGGTGTCCTTGCATTTGGGGTAACTATGTTCAGAACTGAGAGTCCATCTTCGTGGATTTTTTTTTTTCTTTAATGAGAATGAAGTGTTCTTCCCCATCTTTTTTTGAAACTTTTGGTTGAAAGTCTATTTTATTGGATATTAGAATTGCTACTCCAGCTTGTTTCTTGGGACCATTTGCTTGGAAAATTATTTTCCATTCTTTTACTCTGAGGTAGTGTCTGTCTTTGTCACTGAGGTGCTTTTCCTGTATGCAGCAAAATGCTGGGTCCTGTTTATATATCTAGTCTGTTAGTCTATATCTTTTTTATTAGGGCATTGAGTCCATTGATGTTGAGAGATATTGAAGACCAATGATTGTTGCTTCCTTTTTTGTTGTAGTTGTTAGCTGTGGAGTTGTTTGTGTGACTATCTTTTTTTGGATTTGTTAAAAATAGATTACTTTCTTACTTTTTCTAGGGGATAGTTTCCCGTTTTGTATTGGAGTTTTCCATCTATTATCCTTTGTAGGGCTGAATTTGTGGAAATTTGGTTTTGTCATCTATGGAATATCTTGGTTTCTCCATCTATGGTAATTGAGAGTTTGGCTGTATATAGTAGCCTGGGCTGGCATTTGTGTTCTCTTAGGGTCTGTAGACATCTGCCCAGGGTCTGCTGGCTTTTATGATCTCTGATGAGATGTCTGGTGTAATTCTGATAGGTCTGCTTTTATATGTTGAGGACCTTTTTTCCTTACTGCATTTAATTTTTTTGTATTGTAAATTTGGTGTTTTGACTGTGTAATGGGAGAAATTTCTTTTCTGGGCCAATCTATTTGGCATTATGTAGGCTTCTTGTATGATTAAGGGCATCTCTATCCTTAGGTTAGGGAAGTTTTCTTCTATAATTTTGTTGAAGATATTTATCGGCCTCTTAAGTTGGGAATCTTTGCTTTCTTCTATACCTATTATCTTTAAGATTGGTCTTCTCATTGTGTCTTGAATTTCTTGGATGTTTGGGGTTAGGAGCTTTCTGCACTTTGTATTCTCTGACTGTTGTGTCAATGTCTTCTATGATATCTTCTATGCCTAAGATTTCCTCTTCCCTCCTTTGTATTCTGAGTCTTTGACCCCGATCTCTTTTCTATGTTTTTCACCTCTAGGGTTGTCTTCCTTTGTGATTTCTTTATTGTTCCTCTTTCCATTTTTAGAGTTTGGATATTTTTGTTCAATTTTACCTGTTTGATTGTGTTTTCCTGTAATTCTTTAAGAGATTTATATGGTTCCTCTTTAAGGGTTTCTACCTGTGTTCACCTGTATTTCTTTAAGGGAGTTATTTATATCCCCCTTAAGGTCTTCTATCATCTTCATGAGATTTGATTTTAGATCAGAGTCTTGCATTTTTATGTATGTTAGGATATCTATGGCTTGCTGTGGTGAGAAAACTGCGTCCTGATGTTGCCAAGTAGCATTGGTTTATGTTGCTTATGTTCCTGCCCTTGCCTCTCGCCATCTGGTTATCTCTGGTGTTAACAAGCCTTGCTGTCTCTAACTGAAATCTGTCCCTCCTGTGAGCCTGGTTAAGGTGGCCTTCCTTGAGTAAGGCTGTGTCTGGGTATGGGAGGATGTCTTATCTGTCAGCCTGGGTGTGTCAGAACTCCTGAGGATCAAGTTGTATCTGTGTGGTATGGATGGACTGGGGAAGCAGGGTGAAACACAGGATGTGCTCCTGGGTGCAGATGTGAATCAGAAGAAAGGTGTGTCTTTGGCACAATAGGAGGTCCTGTGTCCTCTGGTCCCCAGGGGTCCCAGATAGGCTAGTATTGGGGCAGGAGGGGACTCACCTGTGAGCCTGAAGGTGTCAGAACTCCTGGGGAGCCAAGCTGTCTTTGGGTGGGTGGGCAGCTGGAGCATAAGATGTGCTCTCGGGTGCAGATGCAAACCAGGATTTTTTTTTAACTTTCCTCATTGTCTCAGTTATCTTTCAGGGTGTATCTCCCTCTATTTCCCTTCCTTCTACTTTCCCACATTCTGGCAGCTGCCAAGCTCTCTAGCTCCCCTGGCCTGTTCTCTCTTTCCTGCTCACAGTAAGTACATGATAAACTGTCCATGACTTTTTTTCTAAGTCTGTCTTCAAATTCACTTCTAAGACTAAGAACTTTCAGAGAGGTCTCTGTGCCCGAGGAACATGAAGTTAGCTATGGCTCTCAGGGCAATCTAAAGTTTTTCATCGTTTCTTTATAACTTCCCTCATCTAGATCACACCCTAGGATGTCCTAATTTATAGATGCTGCAGCCTGGGCTTAGCTGCTTTGTGAGGAACTTAAGGATAAAACTAGATCCATGGCACACGCCTTTAATCCCAGTACTTGGGAGGCAGAGACAGGTGGATTTCTGAGTTCGAGGCCAGCCTAGTCTACAGAGTGAGTTCCAGGACAGCCAGGACTACACAGAGAAACCCTGTCTCAGAAAACAAACAAACAAACAAACAAACAAACAAAAAAACAACTAGATCCACGGGACACTTCGGGAAATGTTGCCACTTGGAAGGGTTTGTTAGCAGAGGGAGAGAGGTAGGATGTAGAGGAGGAAGCTGTTGTTAGGAACAGGCACCAGTAGCATGTGTAGCTTCTGGAAATAGGAATGGACTATTATTTTATAGACTATGTGAGCACCTCCAGATTCAGTGGCTGTAAGAACCCTGACAGAGTCCAGCCTTTTTGATGACTAGAAGCATGGAGTCTGGAATAGCTTGACAGATGAAACAGAAATGAATATATAATATATAAATATCACTTTAGCATGTGTTTCATTTTAATGGTGATGAATAGCTTTTCAAATTTTAAGGTCTGGAATGTTGTTGGAAGTTATTCTGGCTACTAGATATTTAGGAATGAGCTTCTGGGATGCCATTCCCTGTACTAGACAGAGGTTAGAAAGGTTACATACTGCCACTGGGAAGCCATCAATCAGCCAGGGACTTTGGGTGACCAGAAAAGAGTTTCTAGTGAAGGTGACACGAGAATGGAATGGTGAAGGATAAATCCTTTTGGAGGGTGCTGGGTGGAACTAAGACAGTCTTGGAGGGGGAAGAGCAAGCGCCCAGAACAGGCTGAGAAGTACTGAGAGTAAAAACGTAAGAATGGAGGGAAAAAGGGAAGAGAGATGAGATGTAAAGTCTAGGTGGGGGAAAGTCTATGTTCACAGGAGGCAAGAAGGAACAATGGAGCAGGTTCACTAAGGATGGGGCTAAGAATTCGGTGAGTTCAACAAGAAACTGCTTCCAGTTTTGTTCCTTAACCCTTTGCATTCCCATAGTGAAAAGGTGGGAGAGGGAATTGTGTGTGGATGTATGCGTGCACTAGGGGAGTTTAATGGAGAGCTAGGTGCAACACATTTACTTTACACAGACAGAAGCTTTAACTAAAATCAAGTGTTAGAGGTGAGAAGTATGCAGGTGCTTGAAGTCACACTAGCCTGCCCAGGCAATGCCTCCCCACCCTCACCCAAACACAGGCACACATGTGAGCACAGGTGTCAGTGGTGGTACAGATGGCATTAAATTCCCTTGTGCTGAATTTAGGAGGTTGTGAGCCACTGATGTGCATTTTGGGAACTGAACTTGGGTCCTCTGTGAGAGTAGCAAGTGCTCCTCACTGCTGAGCTGTCTCTCTAGCACTACTTTCATCCTGTTCTTAGTGAAATCTCTGGTGACATAGTGAAGAAATAATTCAGAAAAGTCATTTAAGTTACAACAGATTTTTTATTGATCAGCTAGAGTATGACTCATAGAAACCAACTGAAACCTCTTAAGTGAATATGTCTGTTTGGGAATTCAAATGGAGGGTATGGAATAACTGATGCTTCTGTGGGCCAAGCTCTTTGGTATGGACATATTTCCTGTCCTACAAAGTTTCCCATAACTGATCCAGAGAAAAGGAAAGCAAACTGTGTGATTATAATGAAGCCAAAAATGCCATACAAATTCTATAGGCTAGAAAAATGAAGTACAATGGCAGATGCAAATTAACACTGTTGAACTAATATACCTCCTTAGATTACTTTTATGCCATATGCCAGAGGACCCTCAATGGAAAATCCTAGGTAGAAGGACACTCTCTCTATGTTCCTTCCACTTCGGAGTGGAGCTGAATACACAGAAGTCACTGGTATTTTTATTTTTGCCTCTGTTCCATATTCTAGTGAGATTAGTTTGCCTTCAGCCTGGCCATCCAGCAGGCGTAGGAGGCCTTTGACCTCTCCTTTTTCCCACACTACTCCACTCTGCCAGAAGGAATTTGAATCTTGTACTTCACTGAGGTAGCGCTCAATTTCAGCCTTGTGAACAAGACTGTTAAGACCCTTTCTCTTCCCCAGGTAGAAGAGCGTGCTTGGCTGCCTGGACCTGCACATGTGCTTGTACTGTCTCCTGAATGATCGATTCAAGGATGAGACATACTTTTCTATTAGTGTGGAATCTTGATCGAGCTCTTTGTTTTCTGGCCAAAATAGGAGGCAGGCCAGGAAATAAGGATCTGGATATGAATGAGTTAGTCCCACAATCTGCAGGACCTCCCTGAGCTTTGTTTTCAGTGTGGTAAATGGCAGGATGTACTTGGAACTGGGTTTCAGACAACTGAGAATAATATTAGCCAAAATGAAATTTTGTGTGTCCTTTGTGAGTGCCTTTGACACTTGGTTATTTAGGGTGCGCTGTAATAAGGAGGTGTAGTATTTCACTATATTTTCCATATTGTTAGCTTCTTTGTGGTTTGGGTTAAGATATTCAAGGAGTCCTGAAAATGTATCTGCTCGCCAAGCTTTTATCTGATTCCTACAGTTCTCCTCTTGGAGTAACAGATCTTTGCCCTGTAACAAGTTGGTATCCACATGGCAGAAAAGTTCTGCATATTTCTTGAAACAACGGCTGACTTTCTTAATTACTAAGAGTTCTGTCAATTCTTTTGGAGTGTTCCTTGGTTTCAGGAGACCCATATAATCCCCAAAAAAATCAAAGCATCTTTTCAAATCTGACTGTAAATTCTGTAGGAGGGATGTAAAGTTGCTGATAACAACACAATATTCATCTTTCGAGTCTGTAGGGATGGTCTTCTTTCCAGATAAAAACTGTGCCATAGATTCTTTTGACATTTCATTTTCTTTATGGAAAAGGGGTGTTAGCTGAAGAAGCTGGATAGTGTCAAGACCTACTTCTATTTCCCCAAAGAAGCCGGCTGTATTGTATGTGTCATATCTTCTTTGGGACTTCTGTGGTGACCAGACCTCGGTTTCATAGTCTTTACTATCAGTCTGTTCCTGAGACTCTTTGAAGGCTTTTGAAGCCTTTTCAGCAATGTCTAGGAAATGGGATAGATCATCCACACTAATGTTTCTACAGTTCTTGTTTTTACCCAACCACTGTTTGATCTCACTTTTGTAAACTTGACCAAGTGTATCTGAAATATAGGAATTCTTAGGTGCTTTCCTTTTGGCCTGATTTGCCCAGATCAGAGCTGTGCTAAAGTTCTTCTCTTTAATATAGAAGTGTCTTGCTAAAGCTTGACAAATGAATGCATTTTGTGGGAATCGATCACTTCCTGCAGTCAAGACTTTTTCTGTTTGTTCATTCTGCAGTTTTTCAATCAGTGGGGAAAACAGTGTGTCTGTTTCAGCTCCATGCTCCTTGCGTTGTCTTGTAAGCAAGAGAGTTTGCACATCATGCTTAAATTTGTCCCTACCTAGTCCAGAATCATAGAATACATTCTCTTCTAGCATGTTCAGTGCAATCTGACACTTATCCATTCCGTAGCTCATTTCCAGTTCTTTTAAACAGTGAACAGCAATTAGGGGGTGAATGATACGTATACCAGTGTACCTCCCATAATCTGAAACTTCGGTTCTTATTAGCAGTGTGGAATATGTTCCCATGTTGTCTTCTACAGTTTCTGGTTTCCCACGTTTAATGGTGTAAGTGATTCCCAGAAATATTTCACACTGGGATACTGAAATGGTAGAGTCTGTAACGTAAGAGTTGAGTAATGCCAGGTAAGAAATGAGCTGGGCTTTCTTGCTCTTAGCATCCAGGTCCTTCAGTGTATTCTTCACGACATTCTTTATGTAAGTTGTATCAAAATTGTCTTTCAAGATCATGAAGGAATAAAAGTTTTCACAGTTCTTATACTCCTTTTCAATTTCCTGAAGTTTGGCCTCAAAGGCTCTTTTTTCTTTGGGAGAAAGTTGGTATTTTAGTGAAATGCTATCAGCTAATTTTGCACTTTCATCTGGATTCTGCGATCTCATGCAGTTCAGGATTATTACTAGTGTTTTTTCATATCTCAGACCTTTTTCTGCTATAAAAGCATTGATAGCATTTTGCAGAACATAGGTGTTCTCTTGTTCTTCGAAATCATCTACAAGGAGAAGAACAGGAATGTAGTCTTGGTGGCAGGTAGCCTTGTAGCTGAACAGCTTGCTTACTTGCTCTCCAATCTCCACAAAGTCAGTTGCTTTGTTTTTCAAGACAGCACACCGGAATGTCTGCTTTAAGTCCCAGAGAACATGCATAGCCAACGTAGTACCTCCACAGCCTGGGTGATGGTACAGGTTGATGACTTTGGCAAATACTGGTTTAGGAGATTCTGCGCACTGTTGTATTAAAGTTGTTAGCTCTTCAAATCTATCCCTTTTTACAAAAGCTGAAGAATAGCTTTCAGAAGAAAAATAAAAGTTCCACCAGGATACTCTGCCTCCTCGATAAAAGTGTTCTTCTCTTGATTTCTTAAATTCTAGGAATGCAGATTTATCTTTCTCTATGTCTGTATCTCTACACTCATTTTCACAGAGGATTTCCAGTGCACTCATGATATCTTCATCCATTTTTTCCAGAATAACTGAGGAGCAGCCACAGGAGGGCAAAAATCTCCTCGAAGACTGAATCACTGATTTCAATTTGAGGATGGTACTGTTGACCAGTTCTAGGTTTAAAGTCGAAATGCTATGTTTTGCTAAATCATCTTCGATTTCCAGTCTTATTTGTAGTAGATCACTCCACTGTTGGTAGATAGCTGAGTTCACACAGATGCACAACATATTGTCCATTCCATTGAAAACTTGATAGAAAGCACAGAAAGTCTCAAGGAGGGGATCTTTTTGGTTTTCTACTGGAGAAAGTAAGAGAAACACCACCAGGACCTTTCCTCTTTCTATTATATTTTCATCTGTGAGGAATGAAATGAGTCTTCTAACCCCAGAAGCTCTATCTCTCTGCCATAAGTGTGGCTCCAGAGGTTGACAAGTCAAGTCTACTCCGCCATTGCAGAAGATCCAGCTGGGCTGCTCATAAAGTTTCAGTGTAGAAATTTTCTCTGCTATGGTACTTTTTTCCTCATAGTGACTGGGTAGGTGGAGGTTTGCAACTCTGCTTTCTCTGTAGGCTTTTAACACTCCCTTGATGTGAGAGTAAGGATCAAAATCTAGCACAGCAAACACTTTAATTTCCTTTATGAAATCTAAGTGCTCTATTTGAGTTGGTGCACAGTTGGTTGCAACAAGAATGTACCAATCATAGTAAGATTTATCAAGTGAGCCTTGGTTTCTGGTCAAAAGTTTAGACAGTTTTAGTCCTTCACTCTCTTTTTTAGTTACCATTCTAAGTTCTTCTTCTTCAGCTGCTTTTCTAGATGCTGTCCAAGATTTTAAGTCCTCTAGAAATTTTTTGAACTTTCTCTCCCGTTGGTTGGGATTGCCCAGGATATTCTTAGAGCTAGCTCCTTCTCTCACAAACAATGAAGTATCTTTGCTTTGTTTCCATGATTTGCCTGTGCTACTTTGCATCATAATGTTGAAATACTTTTCTTGACATATAGAATGTTTAGGAATAACATCTACCTCAATAACAAATCTATTAGATTGGGTATTATTTTGCAAAAGCACTTCCACAAACCTTGGTTCCCGGATACATGCCCTGGCTTTACTGATTTCACTGTCTTCAAAATACTTTGTGATCATTATGTTGAAGTGGTTAACAAAGACGTCTTTATTGGTGACTTGCACCCCAACAATTTCTCCATGTGGTTTGTCTTTTACTCCAAAATGGATAGTGCCGTTGGTGCGTGAATTCATACAAGCTGCTGCAAATCGGAAAGTCTCATTGCTAAATTTCATCTTTATGTCCTCTTCTGTGGCTTTCTCTGTGTTTGTGAAGGCTTTGAATTCATGTACTGGGTCAATGAGATTGAGCGGCCCTGTCTCAGCCACTCGTAGAATAGAGTGTTCTATATATTGTTTGACGTCATGGAAAGAATCAAAAGGGTAAGGCATACAAGACATCTGTTCTGGTTTAGGCTTATTACCTTCCATGTCTTTCGTCACCACATCATCTAACATATTTTCTTTCATAAGACTTGTCTCTTGTTCTTCCTTCTGCCCTGTCTCCCTGAGACCATAATCATTGTTGGATGAAACTGAGTTTTCTTCCTCATTATTAGCATTTTTTTGCTGTTCTTTTCTTGACAATTTTTTAGCATTTAATTGTCTGAGATCTTGATTGTTACTTTCAGGAGAAGTATTCAGTTTGTTATACATACGTTTTATCAGGAGTGCTGGACCCCGTGGTAAGCCCATTTCTCTGAGATCCTCTTCAGTTAGTTCCTGCAGGACCATCCCTGTTACCTCTTCATCGTGCAGGATTTGAGCGTATTTTTCATCAATGTTAAGGTCTTCACTTATCCATTTTCTTACATGTTCTTTGGTCCAGTCTTTGATGGATTTAGGTTGAGTTATTTGTCCATTCATGTCCAAGATTTAAGTTTATTCCCTGAAAAAAGTAATATGATAATATTTTAGCATTATAGTTTATCATGGAAATCATATAGGCAATTTGGATTATAATCTCATCCAAACTATACACAGATACATGATATTTTTCAAGAATAATTTAAAACTGTTCTGGAATCATTCTATAGTATACAGTCCTAAGTATTGCCCATTTCACAGGCAATTGTAATTGTAATTCTGAAATAAGCAGTAGCTGCTTGCCAGGTGATAAACTCCTTGTCTTTAATAATGTTCCCTTTTAGACTTTGTCTTTGTGGAAGTTGGGATTTTGTTACTTAAAGCTAGAGTCTTCAGTAATAGAATTACTTTTCCATACAATAATATTTTAGTTAAACTTTAACTATATAAAGTATACCCACAAAAATTAAAATTCTTAAACTCAAACTGATCAGCAAATGCAATAATGACCTGAACAAGCAAAAGCAACTCTAAGCATAGAAATAATGATAATACCTGATCTCAAATTATACTGCAGAGCCATAGTGAAAAACCAACATGGATTTAGCACAAAAACAGACTCATAGACTAAAGGATCCAGAAATAAATCCTATAGATACAGTAATCTAAATTTCTACCCAACTGTCAAAATCACACATTGAAAATATATAACCTTGCCAACAATTGTCTCTGGCAAAGCTTGGATATTCGTATAAGAAAGAAAAAAACTAGGTGAATATTTCTAACTCAGTATAAAATCCAATTTAAAATGGACTAAAAATCTTAATGCAAGATCTGAAACTGACTTAGGAAAACATAGCTAAAATATTTCAAGATATAGTCAAGTAACAGGTTTGGTCAAAATGAAGATACCTGAAGATACATAAAGAGATAAGAATGTCTTTCAATTGTGCCATCAAACTGTTGAAATATTGGACCCCAAAGAAATAGGAATTTTCCTCCAGAAATCTCATGTTGAGAAGAGGAAAACACCTGAGAGAAAGAGAGAGAGAGAGAGAGAGAGAGAGAGAGAGAGAGAGAGAACATCCCTCTCAGAAAGAGATTTGCACAGTTGTAAAAGTTTGTCAGACCATTTTACAGGATGAGACTCAAGCCCAGACAATGATGGGTCAGTGGTAGATGGGACCAAATCCTGACTAGGACTGCTTAAAGGTATAGATCCTTGGTTCTTTCTTTTAAGTTTAATTTCACTTTAGGACATAGAACAGGATTATGAGGCTATACTGAATAAACATCATTCTTCTGATTTCTACATTTTTTTCTTTTCTAGTTGTCTTATTAAGAACAGGCAACAGGACCTGACTTTGGGCACAGACTATGATCCCCAAGTTTGATAACAGGTCTAAACAAAAGATTTCTGAAAAGTACTTCAGTATCACAGAAAATAATCCTAAGACTTGACAGATGGAATGCTACGAAATTTAAAATCTTCACAGTAAAGGAAAAAATTACCAGAGAAAGAGACAGCCTTTAGCGACCTAAAAAACTCTGAAAGCACCAAAAGAAATAACCCACTAAATGAGCCAATGAACTGAATTAGGCAGTTTTCAAAAGAAAAAATACAAATGGCCAAAAATATTGGAAAAAATGGTCAACATCTTTAGGTGCCAGGGAAATGCAAATTGAAACTGCTTTCATATTCCATCTCAGCCCATTTAGAATGGCAATCATTGAGGAAACAAAGGACCACAGATGCTGGCCAAGCTGTAGGGAAAGAGGAGCCCTTCTTTCCTGCTGGGGGGAATGGAAACTCGTATAGCCACTAGGGAAATCAGTCTGTCAAAAAAATGAAAAACAGAGTTGCCATTATGAGTTCAATGGCCCCTAGGTACATAATCAGAGGACTCTAAGTCTCACCACAGATGTGACAGACGTACACATCTTTGTTTATTGTTTCCCTATAACAATAGCCAAGAAAATGGATCCATCCTACATGTATATCAATAGAGGAACAGATAAAAAGGGTGGTACTCATACACAAATGAATTTCATTTAGTGGTAAAGAATAAAAGATTATTATACTTACAGAAAAATGGATCAAATTGTTAATGAAGTAACATAGGCTCAGAAAGACAAATGCCACACACTTTCTCTCATATGGGAAACTTAGATTTTAATTTTTGTAAGGGATGTGTGTGTGTGTGTGTGTGTGTGTGTGTGTCTGTGTGTGTGTGGTGTATCTGTGTGAAACTAAAAAAGAACATGAGAAGAAAGTGAAAGTCTTAAGAGAGAATGGAAGGGGACAAAATAAGAAGGTATAGAATACCTGTGACTTAACAGTAAAGAGAGTGCTACCAGGGGGTCCAAGAAAACCACCAGAGGTGGGACAAGGAGGATCAGGGAGGCTCCTGGGAAAAGAAAATCAACAACAACCAAGTATAGGAAAAGGCTGTGATGAAACTTATTACTTTGTATGCTGATTTAACAAAACTATTTTTAAAGAGATTTAAGGAATGTCTGTTTAAAATTAATATATTAACCACTAGTTATAAAGTCTAACAAAATATAAATTCAACTAAACTACGATTGGCATTTCTTGCAAAAAAAATTCCCCTGGAAGCTCTACTTAAAGCCAGAACAAGAAAGTAATAAGAACTGGGTCTTGAGAGTGCAGGACTGTGATGGGCCAAAGAAGGAAAAGAGACAGGTAATATATTTATCAGAATGATTGGCACAGGCTGCAGCCATTGAGGAGCTTCCACTGTATTGAATTTCTTTCTGGTTGTCTTAGTGTCTTAAATTCTCTTAATTACTTTTGGCTTCAGTCTAAGGTCACAACCAGTCCTAAGCCAATCGGGAGGGGCATTAGGCTGGAATATGTGGAGAGTGCTCTGTGAGTAGGAGAAATATGTCTTATGTGAAGTTAAAGGTGGGAGGGAGGAGCAAGAAGATGCCTTGGAGGTTGACTGAAGGAGCTGAGTGATAGTCTGCCTAGACTTCTTTAGTCCTGCTTGGTAGTCTCAAGAATATGGTATGTGTGCTCCAGCAGTACAAAACAGCACTGGTTTGTTTTGGAGTTGTCCTGGTCAAAGAAATACAGACCAATAGCTATTCTAGCTTGGGGACTGAGAGAAGATCCCTGATATTCCTTACTTCTCTACAAACATCTCATGTCCCCATGTTCTGGTTTGAATCTAGTGTTTCCAGTGCTTGGGAGGGCAGTAAAACCTTTACAGGGTATGGGTAGGGCTTATCTGGCAGAAGTAAGTCACTAGGAACAGGCCTTTGAAGTTTATTTATAGCTCCTAGTGCCTGCTTTCATCTCTGCCTTCTGGTCTACCATGGTCTGAACAGCTCTACTCTACTGTAGGCTCCTACTACCGCAAGGTCCCACCTAAAAACACAAACCCAATGAAAGCTATGAAACTGTCAGGAAAAATATCTATTCTTCTTTCAAAAGTGTCCCAGCAACTGCATAAAAACTTGGGCTCTCACTTGTAATCCCAGCACTTAGGGAACAGAGACAGGAATCCCTGGAGCTTGTTGGCCAGACAGTCTAGTTTAAATGAAAGGGTTAAAATTTTTCAAAAACTCCTAGCAGGCTGAGTGGAACCAAGGGTGCAAGTCAGCTTGTTCATGAGCTCTATGTTTCAGGGATTTGACTGACCACAAGATAGATGGTTGAATATGAATAGGTCCTTGAGAATAGCCTATACAGAATGTTCTCCATGACTGTTCCTTGAACCCTGTCACAAACTGAGACTTTCTACTGGTACTTTCCAATAACCGCCCCCCTTCACTCCCCTGGGTTGTGGCTTTTTCCTTGTGGTTTCCTTTCTTTAAATATCCTCTAACTCCAAAGCTAGGGGTCAGACCCCACTGCCCCTGTGTGGGTTACAGGTCTTGACCTCAGCATGCTTATCAAAATATACCTCTTGCTGTGCATCAAGATCGGTGTCTTGTCAGTTATTGGGTGGCTGCAAATTCCTGAGACTTGGGTGAGGTCTTCCCTTTGTGGGGGTCTTACATAACTAATGAGACTCAGGTTCAGTGAAAGACCATTTCAAAAGCTAAGATGTAGAGTTATTGAAGAAAACGCTTATATTGACTTCTAACTTCTACACACAGGAGCATACATAGTGACAAGCATGCATACACAAATTGTACAAACAATAACTTGCTAAATAATTGATTTTTGTTCTTTTATTTTTTTTAAATTTTGTGACCAGTCTACATGTAGCTGTGGCTGGACTGAAACCTGAGTACGTTCTGCCTCAGCCTCCTGGTTGCTGAAATTTTAGGTGTTCCACCATGCTCAGCTGAATTTTTATACACTTTAAGATATTTCTGTAGGCAGCTCAAGAAGATTTTCATGTTTACAGATACTATTTTTTATCATAATTATTGGCAGTGTGATAGAATTAATCCATCTAATCTTTTGTCTTTTCACCTTGCTATTTTTTCTTGTTTAATTATCTCAACCTCAACTCACTTACACTCCTATAGTCACACGCTTGACCTTGTCATTATGATTATAACCTTGTAGACCAAAGTCAGCCCTCCCCACACAAGTTCCTGCATCCAAATTCTACTTTCTATTACCTAAGCATATGAACTTACTGATGCACAAAACTGTTTTATGTGCCAATACTTATTATCATGGGAGGTCATTAGAGAAAAGCCGAATCTGTTGTATTTCAGATAACTTAGGTGGAGTCACCAGACTGCTCAAAAACTTCCAGTGCCTTCTCATTTAACTTGAATTTAAGTTGAGTGTCCAATGTTCTATAGGCTCTGTCCACATGCTACGCTTATGATATCCCTGCCTCCACGGTCTGTTATGCATTGGTTTGCCTGGCTGCTCTCTACATACACCAGCCTACTGCAGAATAGGTCCTACTAGCTATTTTCTCTGCTCAGACTGTTCTTTTCCTCATACCTACATTGTTTCTGTCATTACCCTTCAGTCCTTTACTCAAATTCATCAGGGCCTCTGTGGATGCCTTTGTCAACACTTAACATTAAATAAGACTCTCTCTCCTCTTTCCTCTAGCACTCTCACCCATTCTTCCTTGTCTTGAGTTTTCTTTTTAAGATCTATACACAATGTTTTACTTAATTGTCCTTTTCATCCTGTCTCAGAAACTAAGATACAACATGTAGAAAATAGACTGTTTTTATTTCTCATTTACAGGTGAATCCTTAGGGCCCAATATTTGTTGAATAAAGAAATTATAATTTCCAAGTAGCAAAATGATTATGTTTTATTTCTGGAAGTTCATGGTTTAGCAATGTCTATGTAACAAAGAACTTGGAAACCTCTTCACTTTATTACCCAGAGACAAGACCTAACTGTAGTTTCTAAGTTAACTGTGTACCATAACTAAGAGAACAGTAAATATATACATTTTTTAAAAGAGAAGTTGGTAAACGTATACTCTTCAGGAGCCTGAAGCCCTGTCATGAACCCTAGTTTCCTTATCAGCTGTGGTTCGCCTAATTATGGTTCTCCAAAGAGCATGTTTCTCAGACATGCAGCTCAATGCAGAAGCTACTTTACATATTTATTTAGTTCAAGGTGGCAGTGGTTTGGGTAAAGAAGTATTCTTAACACCTCTACATAATCCCTTAGCTCTTTTCATGACTTCAACTTTAAATCCTGGATGAATTTTAGGAATGTTTTTTAAACCCCTGGGCCTTTGATACTGAGCAGAAAGCCTTGTTACCAAAGCCACAAAGTTGTTACCAGGAATAATATCTGATGGTCAAAGTAGGTACTTCCCAGCCAGGCTGTTCCATAATTGGGGGCAATATGAGGGAAACCATTGCTGTTTTTGTTCACCTGTTTCAGAGGAAATGCACAGGAAACCTCTGTGTTAACATGGGAGAGGGATTCTGGCTGCTGCTTGGGAATCTTCCCCTGTATACTTAGGCAGACTGAGCAATTCTGGGGTTCTGTTTTCTTATTAGTACTCAATTCTGCAATCTGTTCCCAAAAACTTTTACTTTGATGTCTTTGGGGATCAACAATGTAAGAGAATTATGTTGTCATGGCCACTGACTTTGTCAAGGCAACTAGGACTGAGCAACAACCCAGACATCTATGACTTAAGGCCTGGCAGGAGCCCAGCAGGACACACCCATCTTCAGCCTGGCTGGAGCCCAGCAGGACACACCCTGTCCTCTCACCTGGGAAACAGGAAACTGCACAACACTTTGCTGCAATTTCCTGAAGGGTATATTACAGCAAAGCATTTTTTTTTTTTTTTCAGATTGTTACTACATGCTGGCTGTAAAGGAAAGACTTAATGAAAACGGTGACTAACATTTTCAAGTTTCTGTCTTTGATTAGATGTAACTTTTGACATTGTACATAGTATCGAGTTCGTAGTTGGCTATGCTGTTCTACATCATTCAGTATGCTTAGATTCTTGATCATCCCCAGTCCCCAGACCCACCTTCCACCTCCAGAATATTCTACATGTTCCCTCACTAGGCTGTCTACAGTCAGTAATAGTACATGGACAAAAAAAAATGATACTTCTCCTTCTTTCTAGAATATTTAATAAGAACAGGGGTTCAGGCTAACAAGTGTTCCATCTATTATATTAGGGTAGGAACAAGCTGCAGATTCTATCAACTGGTCACAGTAAGACAGTTTAAGAAAAGGCAAGATGACGACCAATCAGCTTATTTTTTCCTGCAATCCTTGCAAGCATCCAGTTCCACAACATATTGTCTCACTTCCTGTTGGGCCACTCAGTCCCAGAAGAGGCTACTTCTACAAAGCAGCTCTGGCTGAGGCCCCTTGGTTCAGGGCCTCAGAGCCCACAGCAGAAACTGACCTCCCTGCCAGAGACTTGCCCCTTCCCACAAGCTCACCCAGGCAGAGTCAGAAGCAGTGGAAGTTGCCAGTGGAAAGCACTCAGTTAAATATTTAACCTGCCACCCTCCCTCTGCTTATCTAGAAGGCTGGGGTCAGACTTTCTCTTTGGATTTAGCCAAAAGTGGAAACAGAAAATCCAAAGAAAGTACCGCACGTCAGGAATTTCCTCTGCAGCCCATCCACTCTTTCAGGAAGTGAGTGCTGCCAAAGACCTTGGCTGCTACATGGATTGTTTTTGCTCTTTCAAAACCAAAGGCTGCCGGTAAACACCAAACAGATAGATTCTATCTGTCTATAGGACAGGATAGGAAACTCCTTGACTCCCTGAATCTGTCCTGTTAAGTGGAACACCTTTGTCTCTGTATGATATGCTAAACTCCTCTAAAAATTCCCCTAGAAACTCTAAAATGTTAAAAATTCCCCAACCTGCTTCCAACATTCTAGCCATCCAGAACAAAATTCAAATCTATTCAATTTAGTGACACTTTTAAAAACCTTGACACCTGACAAATTTTAAGAACATCTAGACATTTACTGTTGGAATGAAGTAAATCAAATTGCTATGGTAGGTTTGAACAACTTTTGAGAATATCAAGTCATTAAATCTTTGCTCCTTAGAACCCCTTAGCTTCCAGTCTTAAAGTGTGAACAAAAGTCTTATCATTAACTATGTTAAACATTCAAAGCAGCTCCAGGATACCAAGCTCCAGAGAACTTGGCCTTTCAAACTCTCCTGTGCTGAGCAACAGGACAAGCATCCCTCCACCTCAGGGCTCCAAGACAGCAGCACCCTTGATCTCCAAGCCCAAGGAGAACTGCTTAAAGGGACAGAAACATCCCAGTTTTAGCTGCAGCCCCACAGAGCTATGCACTCTGATGGTCCCAAGAACTGAAACTAAACACAAGTAAGGTAGTTTTGTGAAGAACACACTAACACAACATAACACAATAAAAGAAAACAACAACAACAAACCCCTCACCACTCCCTCAGCCCCCTTGCTGTCTGAAATAGATTTAAAGGGAAAATTTAAACGGCTAGCTCTGGAGGGTGTTGCTTTTGATGAATTTGCAAACAAAACTTGGGGGTGGGGGGGAATCTTACATTACATAGAAAAGAGGGTAGAAATTGACATTAACACCCAGGACTAGGACGCCAGGTTCCACCTCAGCTTCTTGTTGTTTAACTTCACACTCTTTTTGCATTACTTCTCCATCTTTCTTATCTGTCCATTCAGCACAATGAGGAACCCACTCATTACCCAGACCAGTTCTCATTGTACTTACTGGAGCATTTCTGTCCAGGAAAGCATTTCCATGTTAGTATCAGTTAAATATACTCCTACCTGTGTAATGTGCTGCTGTTGCTAACTAACAATATTTTATGCATAATGATTCATTTTAAAGTATGGATTGATAGAAAAATGCAGCTAGAACTTTTAGAAATAGCTTTCTCATCACAGGCATAATAATGAGAAAAGGTGTCATAATTCAGAAACTTACCAGTTTCCTGAAAAATTTATTATTCCACAAGCTTGGAAGCAGTAACTTTAAGCTGTGTTTTCTTATTTTTCTTCAGATATGATTCTCAGGATCCTGTTTAGAAAAAAAAAAAAAATCTGGGTTGTTAAGCTGCCAAGTTGTCTGCCTTCGATGTTCAGCCTCTGAGGGCTGTGGAGCAGAATAAGAACAAGGAAGTAGTTTCAGTTTTGTTTTTGCTCATAAACTTGAAGATGGAGTTTTTTTTTTTTTTATACAGCTGGTGACTGTAGCCCAGTGGTAGAGTACTTGCTTAGTATGCATGAGGCTCTGTGTCTGGTCCCCAGTGCTGCAGTGGACAATAGATAGATTTATAAATACATTATAGGGAATTATCAGTAAATGTGAACCATGCATAACAACTTTTCACCAGGCATGTATTTTTATGACATATCTTTTTTAAAATTGGATATTACCCCATTCCCCCCTCCTCTGCCCAGGAACCCTCTATCCAATCCTCCCCGCCCCGCTCCTATGAAGATGTGCCCCCACCTACACCCACTTCCATATCCCTACCCTCGAATTCCTCTACACTTGATGTCCAGCCTTCATGGGACCAAGGACTTCCTCTCCCACCTATGCTCAACAAGGCCATCCTCCTCTACATATACAGCTGGAGTCATGGGTCCCTCCCTATGTGCTCCCAGGCTGCTGGTTTAGACCCTGGGGAGCTCTGGTTGGTTAGTATTGTTGCTCTCCTCATGGGGCCACAAACCCTTTCAGCTCCTTCAGTCTTCTCTCTAACTCCTCCATTGAAAACTCCTTAATCAGATCAATGGTTAGCTGTGAGCATCTGCCTCTGAATATGTCAGACTCTGGCAGACCTCTAAGAAGATAGCTATATCAGGCTCTCGTCAGCATGCACTTCCTGACATCCACATCAGTGTCTACCTTTGGTGACTGCACATGGGATGGATACCCAGGTGGAATGGTCTTCAGACGGCCCCTCCTTCAGTTTCTGTCCCACACTTTGTCTCCATATTTGCTTCCTTGAGTATTTTGTCACTCCTTCCAAGAAGGACCACAGCACCCACACTTGGTCTTCCTTCTTCATGAGCTTCATGTCGTCTGTGAGTTGAATCTTGGCTATTTCAAGCTTTTGGGCTAATATCCACGTATCAGTTAGTGAATACCTTGTGTGTTCTTTTGTGATTGGGTTAACTCACTCAGGATGATAGTTTCTAGTTCCATCCATTTACTTAAGAATTTCTCAAATTCATTGTTTTTAATAGCTAAGTAATACTCCACTGTGTAAATGTATCATATTTTTTGTATCCATTCCTCTGTTGAAGAACATCTGGTTTCTTTCCAGCTTCTGGCTATTATACATAAGGCTGCTGTGAACATAGTGGAGCATGTGTCCTTGTTATATGTTGGAGCATCTTCTGGGTATATGCCCAGGAGTGGTATAGCTGGATCCTCAGGTAATGCTATGTCGAGTTTTCTGAGGAACCACCAGACTGATTTCCAGAGTGGTTGTACCAGCTTGCAGTCCCACCAACAATGGAGGAGTGTTCCTCTTTCTCCACATCCTCATCAGCATCTACTATCACCTGAGTTTTTGATCTTAGCCATTCTCACTTCACCAGGCATATTTTTAAATCACATGAGCTAAGACAGTGGAGAGAGTACAAATACAAAGAAAACAGAGATTCCAGGAAAAGTTACAATCCTTTGATTAGGTCTGATTATTTGTTAAGGGTTAAATTATATCTCCTCTAAATTCATATAACAAAGTTCCAAGACTATGTAAGGTTTTTTGTTTGTTTGGACAACAATTGGAATTAAATTATTGATAATCTTTTAGGGCTTGACTATTAAACAAACTGAATCTGAAACAAAGCAGATGCCTTTCACTGTGGGTTATAATCCAGGAGATCGTGTGTGATATGTCTCTCTGTGTTCATTTTCTCCTTTTTTTAAAATTTTTTAGTTAATAATTTAATTACATTTTCCCTTCCCCTTCCAATACCCTCTTATACACGTTCTTGCTGCTCTCTTTCAAATTTATGGCCTCTTTTTAAAAACTAATCGTTATTACATGTATACATAAAGATTCCTAAATATGATCTGTTCAGCCCATGTAGTGCTACCTGTATGTATGTTTGCAGATCTGACTGTTTGGCACTGGACAGTCGTTTGGTGTGCTCCTCCTTGAGAAAGGCCTCTTCTCCCATTCCCACCTTCCTCAGTTGCCTACAGTTCTGTGAGCTTTAGGTATCCATTGGGAATGGAGTGCTCTTTAAGGAGGGAGGTAATGACAGGATAAAAGTGATCTGATAGGAGGAGGGAGGAAGATAGAGAAGAAGGTAGGAATAAATAGAACTGATCCTATAGAGAAAATGGGAAAGGGGGTCTCTTCAGGGAAGGAAGATAGAAGTAAATATAGAAGAACGATGTGAGTAAAATAACAATACAAATATCTGAAAAAGCCACAAGGAATCACACTATTAAAAAGCTTTGGCCAAGTTACATCCCCCTGGCTTCGCCAGTCACCACAGACAGCTCATCTCATGATCTCAGGCTGGCTCCACTTCACCAGCTGCTGTTGTCCTTTGTGATTGTCTCACAGTCCTGGAATCATCAATATCTTGAGATCTCCACAGCAACTGAGGGCTCACTTTCACCAACCACCTCCTGGGCTTTCTACAGGGACTGCAATGCTGTTGCATGGGCATGGCACTAACACTCAGCTTCTCCTCATGACCTCTTCAATCTTGGAGTTCTTAGTGGCTTCTCACAATGCCAAGCCTCAGCTTTTTTCCTTGACCCCATCAAATCTTGTGGTTTATATAATGCCCAAACCAGTACTACACATTACCAGGGTCAGCTCTCACTCTAAGATGCAGCCATGCCTCTCTCACTCTCTATCTCTCTGGACCACCATTTCTGTGCACTAACCCTGAGGAAACACTTCCAAAAAGATTTCAACTTGATGCTCATCTCAGTCACAGCTGATGCCAGCATTAGTTGTCCTAGTAAAGCAGTCTTTGCTTAAGTAGGACTGGTATCCTATTCATCGAGAACTATTCTCTAGCCCCAGATGACCACAAATTACAGACTGTTAATTCAAATATATCACATGAACATCCCTGACAGAGTCTTTACTTCCCTCTGAAACTTCACTGGCCAGGCCTTCATCATCAGTATTGCTCTAAGCACTCTTAACTTCCAGGCTCCCCCAAAACAACCCACTAAGCTTTGAAAATTGATGGATTTTCTAGTCGGAAGCTCTGAATACTTCTACAATCTTCTCTGCAACATCATGGGTAGGTCTGACATAATAATAGCCTGCTCTCTGGTACCAATGTGTCCCCTAGTTTGCTTTCTATTGGTATGATAAGATAGTGACCAAGTACAACTTGGAAAGGAAAGTTTGGCTTATATGTCCTGATCACATTATATTCAGCACTGAGGGAACTGAAAGCAGGAACTGAAGCGGTAAGCTTCTAAAGTTGTCTCTTTCCACTGGACTCTAGTTTGGGTCAAGTTAGAAAAAAAAAAAAAAAAACTACATGGCACACCTCCCTTAAAGATGTGAAAATAACCAAAAAAGATGATGGTTGGAATTTGTTATAAATGTTCCAAAAGGTCAAATTAAACAAATCATTACTAGTTAAATCTAGAAAAATTAGAATATCAAATCTAACTATAGAAATATATCATAACCCATTGAATGGCTTAGAAACCCTGCAAATACAAATGAACCAATAAATGGAAATATTTGTGAAAAATATTACATGTATTTTGTAACATTTGAAATCTCATCCTCACAAAATATCTTCTAATGACAAAAGAAGAAAAGCCAGCATTACTGTGGGGAAGCCAAGCCTAAGTAGATCCTTTTCGCTAGAACTTTCAACTGATCAAAATGAATGTTACCTGTAATTGGACAAATGATGATCATGTACCATCTGTTTGGCCATCCTCTTCTTAGCCACCATGTGAGGTGTCTCCAAGCATACACTCCGAGTGTTAGGAGCTCTGTCATACCTTTTCATCCATGAAGGACTTATACTCTCTGTTTCCATCTCTACCCTTTGATTTTTTTTTTAATCCATTTTGAGGGAGGAGGATGACTGCAGGCCCTACACAGATCCAGAACCGCTCTTTCAGCTACCATCCATCCAGCAAAGACTAACATATCACTTATTTCTGGGAGTAGAAAGGGAGCCCCTTTATATATTTATTGGGAAATTGAGAGCGTGGGAGCATATGTGTGTTTTAAAATCATATTAAATAAACCAGACTCAAAAACTTACATGACATGCCAGACCAAGGCAAGGGTATAACTTTGTAATGGCTGGTTTTGTGTGTCAATATGACACAAGCTAGAGTCATCAGAGAGTAAGGAGCCTCTGTTGAGAAAATGCCTTCATGAGATCCAGCTATAAGGAATTTTCTCAATTAGTGATCAATTGGGGAGAGCCCAGCTCATGGTGGGTGGTGCCATCCCAAGTCTTTTTGATCATGGTGTTTTGTCACAGCAATAAAAACTAAGACAAACTCAATCTGAATCCCATATAGTGATGGATACCTATCATGGGAACCACATGGTCCTAGCCCAACCTACCATCTAATACCTAGGTTTACATCAAGGAGATATAAGCAGTGGACTCCTGAACTGTCCCTGGAGCTTCAGCTTGGCTTGATTTCCCACAGGTGACATAGCCTATTTGACTGCCTGCCCACCTTCCTGAGAGCCAGTGTGGATCTGGATATTAACCCCTTATTTCCAAATCTAGAGCTGCTCTGGCCTTTTATCTCACAGCTGAACTTTGCAGTAGCTTTGCTCTCAGGTCCAAGGTCCAGCAGCCCCAGCAGCAATTATCCCCAGCACTGCATTGCTTCATTAGTTTATTGTAGGAGGCGGTTTTGATGATAAGGTCCCGTTCCCTAATTGGCTCTTAATCTGTCGGTAAAGAAAGCCATAGAACAATTTTTCAGCAGAAGAGACAGACAGGATTTCCAGAGCCCTGGAGGCACAGAGAGAGACACAGGGGCGGGGAAAGAGTTACCCATGCTTTGGAGAGAGGAGAACAGGGCAACCATGAGGGATCTCGAAATGGAGTGGTCACACAGGCTGCTCCTACAGGGATGGTCAGGGGAGTTTAGCAACTGAAGTTTAGGGCTGGTGGGGATGGAGATAAGAAATTGATAAGGGTATGCCTTTCCAGGTAATAAATAGTATTGCCCAGCAATTGTGCCAGGCTACTTGTAATTGAACGACTATGTGGCTGTGTCTTTTGTCCAAGGATTCAAGGGAAGCTGGGTGGGGGCTCATATCATAGTCACCTCCTGAAGCTAAAGGTGGGTAGAGCCTAAAATTACATGCTACAGTTTACCAATAAAGACTCTCTCTCAGATCACTTCTGAAACTCTTAGAACTCTGCTACAACCCCTTTAGTGTGTGTATTCACCCTTTAAACTGCATATATGCATATAGATATAGTTATTGTATGCTATGTGCCATGAGAATTAATATTTGTATTTAAGAACCTGCATCCACCTTGGCTAGGCTGCCAGGGCAAATAAGATTACATGACAAATTTGTGTCATTGAAACCAATAAGCCTTATTAATTTATCATTATTAAATAAAACCTGACATTGTACGAGACACAAACATAATTGGTTTGTGTTTCTGGCACAGTGCTCTTACAGTGGGCTCTTTAGCCCTGACTTAACTTGTGTTTTCTATTCCTGATAATTCACAACAGTATCCTGTGGGAATAAATTTTTTGCAACCTACTTTTAATAAGGGTTCAACCTCTCCTCTAGCCTACTGCCCAACAGAGATAGTAGAAGAGAAAAGTTATTAGGAGATGGGGGAAGTAGACCTGTTTAGCAATAGTTTTTTGGGGGGTGGGACAGCTCGATCATCTTTGGCAGTAGTTCAGTCCTATAGCAAACACCAAATACAACTCGACAGCTTCAGACCAGTCATCCAGGCAGGTAGACACCAGGCATGAACCAGCAGCAGCAGTTAAATCCTGAAGAAACCTCAAGGTTTGCCACCCAGCTGCACAAAGATTGTGAATACTGGCTATGCCTGTGTAGGCCCAAACAAATTCTCTGGTGGTGCACTTGGCTACACATTAACCTGTCGTACCTGTGCTATTTCTTGCTCTTTGAGGCCACTGGAAGCAGGGCTGGGTGGCAGTTTACCTTCCAACATAGACACTTCTACCTCTATCCACAAACTCTCTAAATGCACAGCCAGCTCTGCAATCTTTTCTAACAGAAGAGAATTATCAGGTTTCCCATTATATTTTTTCAAAATAGTACACATGAAAACTATCATTAGGAAAAAGTAGTGAGGTGGAGCAAACCAAACCAAAGCTCAGTTCTCATCTCCTGGGGCCATTATTTATACTACTTCATCAGGGTCTTTTCATGTCTTTAGCAAGACATCCTTTCACCTGTGTGCATTTTTCACTAAGAACCCCAGGGTAGGAGAATCTCAGTTTTCTAGACTACCCTTAGGCTTAATCCATTTCCTAGGCAATGCCAGTAACTCTGTTACCATTACAATAGATGTCCCTAATGTATTGTTCTCTAGTTGGGAAGGCTAGTTGGGACAAATCCCCAAATGAGATGTTACCTCTGGAGAAGAAAAAAAAAAAAATCTGCCAAACAAACAGCTTTGATTAAAAGCTGTATGGAATGATAGCAAATTTTTAGAAAGTTTAAGTCTATAAATGATAGGTTTTTCATCATCACGTATTGGCCAATACATACTGAGAATAAGTACCAACAGGAGTGATTTAGAGTAACTATTCTGTCATCAAGTATCTAGCTAATCACTCAGTGGTTTGAAATCATACTGGGAGCTTAGTGTTGGTCTCTGTAGGTTGCAGATAGGAACTTATCAATGGTCATTGTCAGATCAGCCTATGTGAATAGAAGTTCTTATTGGTGATGCCATGTATAACCTACATCCTTGTCCATGTCCACTTTGCTTATGAAGCCCATTGGATGATGATATGTGAGTTAATGGTAGTTTGAAAGAGAATGGCCCCCAAAGGCTCAAAGATTCGAATACTTACTCACCAGGGAGTTGCACTATTTGAAAGGATTAGGAGGATGTATGACCTTGTAGGAGGAAGTGTGTCACTGGAGATGGGCTATGAGGTTTCATGCCACTCCCAATGTGCTCTCTGCTTCCTGTTTGTGGATCAAGATGTGAACTCTCAACTGCTGCTCCAGTGTTATGGCTGCCTGCTTGCAGTTATATTCCTCACTGAGGTGGTAATGAACTCTTAACGCTTTAAAACTGTAGCTCAAAATACATTCTTACTTTTATGAGTTGCTTTGGTATCATTATATACATATACATCACTACAGCAAAAGAAAAGTAACTAAAGCTCCAAGAAATGGGCTATTTCTGTGGCAGATCTTTATGATTTTTTGGAGGGGTGGAGAGACTATTGGACTTTGCATTAGGAAAGCAGTTGAATGTTGTAAACAGAGATTAATAGACCATCATACTAAAATCTTGGAAGACAGTAGTACTGAGAACTGTATGTACTGTGAGGACTGAGCTCAACACATTTCAAAGAAGAACAATATTAGCACCTGGGCTATAGGACATTCTTGTAATATTTTGACAAAGAGTGTGTCTGTTTTCTGTTCTTGTCAGAAGAACAGAAGCTAGTTGTCAGAAGCTTCTTGTCAGAAGCTAAATTGAAAAGTAGTGGACTAATTTCTTTGGTGGAGGAAATTCCAAGACAGGCTAATACTGACTCTGACACAGGTTCACCTCATGGTGGTAGCCAGACTTGGTAGTGTCCTCCTTGTAGTACTGGCTTTAGAATCATGAAGCATATGCTAGTTAAGGGGTTATAGAATCTTCCTTTACAATTATGAAGAACCACTGAGGCCAGATGTGTGGGAGGGGAGTTCCTACATGAAGGCCCTGAGAGGCCATTGTGAGAAGCTGTGAATGGGAAGGTTGGATTGAATTAGAGACCCCAACATATTGGAGATTCCAAAGCCATGAGACATATGCCAAAGAGAGCTGCATACATGGGGTAGAACTAGCCTAAGAGAAAAGAGTGTCACAGGCAGTAAAGCCTGAAAGAACAGAGCCAGATAAGCCTTCTGATGTCAGTCATGAAGCTATAGAAGTTCATGGTTTTCCCTGCTGGGTTTTTGTCTTGCTTTGCACCAGTATTTCCTCACTCTAACCTCATTCCTCCTTTTGGAATTGTAATGTATACTCTGTGCCACTGTATGTTGAAAGTATGTAGTTTGCCTTTGATTTTACATGGCGTTAACAGTTTTGACATTTTTCACTTTGGACTTTTTAAACAGTACTGAGACTAAAAGACTATGAGAGCTTTTGAAAAGAATGTTGCATTGTGATATGGCTATGAGCCTATGGAGGTCAGTGAGTAGAATGTAATGGTATAAATGAAAATGTCTCCATTGCTTCTGCTATATATGTAGCAAAGAACTGCCTTATCTGGCATCAATGGGAGGGGAGGCCCCTGGTCCTGTGGAGGCTTGTTGCCCCAGCATAGGGGAATGCTAGAGCGGTGAGCTGGAAGTGGGTGGGGGGGAACACCCTCTTAGAGTCAAAGGGGAGGGGGGATGGGATGGAGGGTTTGTGGAGGGGAGACGGGGAAGGGGAACAACCTTTGAAATGTAAATAAATTATATAATCAATTAATAGAAAGAAGGGAAGGAAGGAAGGAAAGAAGGAAGGAGAAAGAAAAGAAAGAAAGAAAATATCCCTATCTGCTCATATTTGAGTACTTGATCCCCAGTTAATGAAACCGTTTGGGAAGGATTAGGAGGTGAAGCCTTGCTGGAGGAAGGCTTTGAGTCCTTGTCAATTACTGTGTGCTGTTTCCTTGTGGTGAATGGAGATATGAGCTCTCAACTGTTACTTGAATGCCACACCTTCCTGCCTGCTATCATCATCCACACTGTGATGAACTTTTAATCCCGTGAAAATACAAGTCCAAGATAAACTCTTCTATAAAATTATCATCATAGTATCACAGCACTAAAAAAGTGACTAGATGTTATCACATTCTTTCTTTGCTTTCCTTCCTTCCTCCCTTCCTTCCTTCCCTCCCTCCCTCCTTCCTTCCTTCCTTCCTTCCTTCCTTCCTTCCTTCCTTCCTTCCTTCCTTCCTTCCTTCTTTTCTGTTTGGATCAGTTACAGAACCATCTCTTGGTCTGTGCTCACTGAAAAATGGGAAGCTTTCAGGATAGTTAATAAATAGACTTTAGTTACATACCCAGAGGTGGAGTCCATTCACAGGACAGTGTCCCTTTTTTATGGTTTTAAGAAACACCAGCTGTATACTTGTCCTTTAACTTTAGAAAAGATATCTTGATATGATCCAAACTTTTGAACTCCTAAAAATCTCTTTAGGCTAATAGACCTCTGAATTTTGTTATATTTATTTTCTATACTTTAACGTCAATGTAATGAACAAGTGTAATCTTGTGTTGATTAGACTATAGCATATGAGTAGAGAGCATGCAGGACTGAAAGTGATGCTATATTGTTAATCTTGACAACTGAATGTGAACTCCTTCACTGGAATGCAGGGAAAGGCACAGAGAAAAGATTATCTGTCTTATTTAAAGCTTGCATTAGTAATACAATGAGATGTGTTGATTTGTTTAATCTATGAAGTCATGTGTAATACAGTGGCTACATCTGGCATGTGGTAGTTTGAATGAGTTTGGCACCCAACCTTCATATATTTGAATGTTTAGTCATCAGAGCGTGGTACTTGCTGGAGTACTTGTGGCCTTGTTAAAAGAAGTATCACTGAAGTTGAACTCTGAGGTTTCCAAAGCCCATGCCAGGCCCAGTATCTCTGACTCTGCCTGAGGATTAGGATGTAACTCTCAATTGTTTTCCAACACTATGCTCCCCACCACGATAATAATGGACTAAACTTCTGAAACTATAAGCAAGCAATGAATTAAATATTTACTCTTGTAAGAATTGCCTTAATCATGCTGTCTCTTCACAGCAATAGAATAGTGACTAAGATAGAACTGTGATATTGCTGTGTCAGACCTGAACATGCTGTTTGTTGGAGGAATGTGGAAGACTTTGGGACTTTGGAGTAGAAAAGTAGTCGGATGCTTTAAGCAGTCCTTAGTGGACCATCTGAGGAGGAACATGGAAGATGGCAGTGGGGGCACCAATTTGAACTGACAGGCACCCCCCCAAGAAGTTTCAAAGGGGAAGAATATTTATAAATGGCCTAGAGATTATTCCTGCAAATGTGGCTGCTTTTCACCCTTGTCCTAAAATTCTGCCTGAGGATAAAGAGAAGAATTTTCAGTTAATGGCATCAGCAGAGAATATTTCAAGACACCTTAGTATTGACTGTGCCCGTGTTATTAGTAATTCTTCTTACACAGATCTACAGTAGAAAGGATCAAGTTGAGCAAGAGAAATTATAAAGCATACAGTTTGAGGAAAAAAGGAGCACTAGGGGGTGACATGGAGCTAAGTCCAGCGCCCAGGAAAAAAACGTTAAAGAAAAGCTAAATGGAATAAAAGAATAATGGACCTCAGGGCAGGAGTTAACCCAGCTAAGCTTCCAACATACGATGAGAAATTATAGAGAAGCATAAGCAGAGAAGGAAACCATCAAAAGCAGCACGCTGAGGCAAATGTAGTTGAACAAGGGGCAAGTTCCAGCCCCATAGAGCAGCAGAAAGTCACAGATTTGGTCACATGGTTCTGGCTTTAGTGTCAAGGATACAAGAAAGGGGCTGTGAAATCTTCCTTCTGAGGCTAAAGAGAGCCACCGAGGCCATGCTTGTGTCAGCGGTGTCCCTGCATGGAGACCCAGAGAGGTCATTGTATTATGAAGGTAAAGACCAGATTGTGCTGGAGACCCCACGATGTTGGAGATGCCAGAGTCCTGAGACACCTGCCAAGAAGAGCTGCAGACCGGATATGGAGCCAGAGAGAGAGAAAGAGAGAAAGAGAGAAAGAGAGAGAGAGAGAGAGAGAGAGAGAGAGAGAGAGAGAGAGAGAGAGATCCATTACAGCCAATAAAGCTGAAAGGAGTTAGATACAAAGAAAGCTTTGACATCAGACATAGAGGTGCAGAATTTGGAGTCTTCCCTCCTAGTTTTTGGTCTTGCTCTGGTTTAATATTTCTTCAACTATGCTTTTTTTTTTTAATTTCCATTTGGAATGGCAATGTATATTATGTGCCATTTCATGTTGGAAGTATGCAATCTGTTAGGTTTTTTTTTTTTTATTTTATTTTATAGTAGGTTACAGTAAAGAGAGTACCATGAGTCTCAGAAGAGACTTTTTATTTTTTATTTTTAAACAATGTTGAGACTCTGAAAGACTCTAGGAACTTTTGAAGTTGGCTCCTGTAGGCTCACATATTTAGTACTTAGTCATTAGGGAGCCTGACTAGTTGAGAAAGATTAGCAAGACTAAGACAATGCATACTTTGCAAAGAGCTTCATTGTAAACATGTCTTAAGCTATGTTGTACTCACAAAGCCGAGTTCATTATTTGTTTGTTTGTTTGATTTTTCCAAAATCTTGCAATGCTTAAATTTGGCAAAAACATATGAGCTGATGTCAGACGCTGGAAGTCCTGGCCCAGCACCAGTAGCAAAATCGAGCTGAACCAAGTTTCATTCTTGCCTTTTTACAGATTGTTTCCCTGTTGACTGTAAAGCCCCCAGGGACCAAACCCATTACTTGCCCCTCCTGAAAGGTATTAAAATGTCAGATTTCTCTTTTATTTCAAGGATTAGTCTGAATCCTCAAGAAGACCACTAAAGAGATTACCTGAAGACTGCTTTCTGAAAGAGACTCCTCTGGCCTCCTCCCCTCTTCCCTGTAATGGCAGCACCCCCTCTTCTTTCTTTTTCCCTATTTGTCTCTCACTATGTTTCTCTTTCACCTTTTCAGCATCTCTCTTATTCTCACTCTTAATGATTCTCTCTACTGTGCTTTAAAGGGAAACCTCTCCATCCCTTCAGTGCCCCATCATGTTTAGATCATCATACATTGTACTACTTCTGTCTAACGCTCCCCCTCTCACCTTGAGTTCCATCATAGCCTTGAAATCTTTTAATAATAGTAAAGCTCACGAGTCAATGGAATTATGAGTTACATGTCAGCTTTTATTCTGAACTGACCACTGCTGTTATTTTCCATTATATTTAGAATTTTTATTTATGTGAAATCAAGGCATGCCCAGCTTTGCCAAGCCATTCACAAGGTCTTACTTTTTTAAAACAATTATTTTATGTTTATGGGTGTTCTGCTTGTATGTATATTTGTGTATGACATACATGCCTTATGCCAGTGGAAGCCAGAAAAGGTTTTCAGATTCACCGAAACTTGTGTTATAGGAAGTTGTGAATCACTATGTAGGTGTTGGGAACCAACATAGGTCCTCTAGAAGACCAGCCACTGCTCTTAACCACAGAGTCATCCCTCCAGCCCCCCAGTCACTCACGAGTTTTAGCCAAGTAAAAACCATGATGATGATGGTGGTGGTGGTGGTGGTGGTGGTGGTGGTGATGATGATCACCATTGAATAGCACTAACAACCCATAGAAAGCCATTAGAGACTTTACTGAATCCCTCCACTGCCTCATTGTAGTTATCTTTTCTTAGTGAACCCATGCCAATAGAGTCATCCCAAACCAAACTTATCTTTTTTCCATTATTTAAACTCCTAGTCATGTCCCAAGGCTTTCTGACTAGATAAAATCTACTTAAAGGTATTAGATGATGGTATAAAAATTCACATAATATAAACCCAAGTAGATTAAATTTATTGCAAAGGATATATTCCATATTTAATATCCTGTCCCAGAAGTAATGTCTTATAATAAAATAAGTCATGGTTATGGAGCTGACTTGGGAATATTTAATAAGAGGTCCCAAGACTCAGAGGGAAGAATAATTATGTCAGAGAGAAAAAGAAATATGTCAGAATAGATATATTTTATTCTCCAAAAAGTCCTACTTATTATTCCTGAAAACTCACCAGAGGATATTCCAGAGCAATCTGAGAAGCTCACTGATGCTGTTTGCTGAGGGTCATTGTCAGTTGTAGGAGATACAGCCATAGAACTGGGCTTGGTAAAGACAATAGTGTTTCAGAATGACCGTGTTCAAAGGACATCACTTAAATATGGAAAGTGTGTAGAACAGGAGAGAATCAAGCTTGTGGTTCCAGTGTGGTCCTGGAAGTAAGACTCATGAAACTAAAAAGAATGCTAACTATGGCCAAACTTGCTTGATTGAAAAGATTAAAATTAGATTAAAGGTTAAAAAGAAAACGTTTGATAGAAGTCATTGGACAGCAATGATGCATGCAAGCAGTTAATAGATATGGATTTCATTCCACAGCCAATAATATGATCAGACTCGGGGTTCACAGAAGGAGGCTAGTAAGCGTGCTGGTTCTAGTCTGCTTCATAGCAGAGATCGATTTGCAAACTTTCATTGGTTATCTCTCCTATTCTTAAGTGTGCAATTGAAGTGAAAATTCTGCTTTCTTGAGAAACTCAGTTGTGTCGTGAGATGCTTTTTCTGGAACCTATGTTGTGAGAGGATATTTTGTTGAAATAGACATGTAAGAGGCTGTTTTGCTGAAGCAGGCATATGAGGATGTTTTGCTGATGCAGACAGGAGAAGAGGGTATGTGATGTTTGGAAAGAGTATAAACGGAGCCCCACAAACAGTAAAAGGATGCTTGTCATTGAGACACCCATGCAATGCTTCACCGGTCTACATTTCATAGAGATAAACGCACCACCGAACTTCTCATGGTATTCCAGGGGATTCTGGCTACTTCTGCTAACTCATGGCTATTCGGGAGCCTTACAGTTTCTGCTGAATTGAGCTGCTGCTACTGATTCATGTTTTGTGTTTGCTATTGGACTGGAGTGCTGATATCCTGACAACAAAGATTGGAATCACGCCCAAAGAACTACTTCTAAGCAGGGCCACGCCCCCTTGTCCTATTAACCAAAGGTCTCCCCAGCCTTTGGTTGGTGGGCTAGAAGGGAGGTGTTTAGAGAAAAATCTAAGCCTACAATCTGATTGTGATAGATTTCATTATTGGCTCACAATATTTGTACTTGATTTCACCAGCTATGTGACCAGAGCCATGATGGTAGACAGGAAAAGCATCTGAAAGCTGAATTGAAGTATCATAACTTCTATTGTCAGTATAGTAAGTCACAAGTAATCCTTCACCCTGAATAGATATAAAGGTTAAGATTCCTTTTAAAAACTCAGAGGAAGAATGAGTGGTTATGTCTAAAGTCGTTTCATTTAAATCACCTGCAGAGTTACTGTAAAATTACATGAATCAATCATGTGGTGGTGGGTTACCACCATCTTAATGAAATGACAGTCTTAGTCACAGGTTTGTTAGCTGCTCTATCACTGATAATAGCCAAAACCAGTTTGCTTTCACATTAGGGTAAGATCATGCATTACATCTCTCTCTTCTTTTAATTTAATTTTATCTTGTTATTTATTCTCTTTACATCCCACTCACTGCCCCCTCCTGATTACCCCCTCCTACCATCCTCCCTCAATCCCCTCTCCCCTTCTCTGAGTGAGTGGGGGAACTGCTAGGGTGGGCCTGGTACTTCAAGTCTCTGTGAGCCTAGGCACTTCCTCTCCCACTGAGGCCAGACAAGGCAGCCCAGCTAGAAGACTATATCCCACATACAGGCAACAACTTTTGGGATTGCCCCTGTTTCCGTTGTTTGGGACCCATATGAAGGCCAAGGAATATCTACAAGAAATGTATTGTATCTCTTAATACAATCTAAACTGAGCTAGATCATGCCACAGCTTCACAGGATATCACACATGTCAACTATTTGGACTTTTGTTTACTTACTAAGTTAGATCCATGCCAACATGCTAGATGATATTGGTGAGGGCCACACGGCGACCAGTTTTACTTGATGAAGTTCCAACAATTCAACATCGTGGACCACAATTCTCCAGTATCCCTTTATTTTCATCTTTGATGATTCTCATAACGTGTTATGGGAGTTGTCTTATGTGTCTTTCCTTCAGGAAACTTTGTTCGAGCTTTGGTAGAGGGTAGTGAGTATATACAATGGTAATCTCTCTAAAGAAAATCATTCTTTGGAAAAAGTCTCTGCCACCATGAAACCATATAGCATGATAATTCTAACTAATTCTGCATAAGAATCTCCACTGTTCCCCGCTTGCATCAAGAATAGAGAAGTTAAAGATTTATGATTCCAGAAAGTCTTAAGCACTTACACCTGGGCCTAAAGATAGAAACACACAATCTAGAGAAACAGTGGCCCAGACCCAGAGTCCAAGGCCTTGGCAGTTAAGGCAAGAGTTCAGTTAATAAGGATAGAGTAGTATCCATGGTTAATTCCCTGGGTATGTGACTTACAGGATGAGTGACAAAATCTGGTATGCCCCATGAGAAAAAGGATCTGTTAAGAAGTTAGATTGCTTGATCCCCCTCTGCCATGTACAGGAAAATGCATTGAAGGAATCGGGATGACATAGCATAACAGAAAAAGAGTAGGATGTCCTTCCCTTGGGGGAGTGTATGAGGAGAACAGGCCCAATTGTAAGACTAAGGCACAGAGGAGCACAGTTAGGAAATAGGTCAGTGCTCGTTATGCTACATGGCACAGACATTGCATCATGCTCCTTAACAAATGAAAATTGCTCTTATGAGTTTGTTTCTTAGGACTCAGAGTCTGGTACCCCTGACCACAAAATTTGGGAGCATGCAGGAAGTGTAAAAGCCACCTAGTAGTGTTATTGAACTGTAGAAAACAATAGAGACTTAATTGCTTTTGCTTCCATTAAAATACTGTAATAAAATTGATTACCTCTTTTACTCTGGATATTGAAAAACAGGGCTAAATAGGTTAAAAACAATATGCAAAAAGATGATATATTTCTTGGAATCACTAGTCTGGTTTCAGTATTACCTGTGACTAAGCTACTTTGCAAATACACAGTATAAAAGGTATAGCTTTTTTTCAATAACCACAAGAGCTATCCTGATTCACTCTCTAATCATGTCAGTTTCTTTTCCTCACAGACTCCACACCTCCTGTTTGGGACCTGAACCCCACTGGAGCTGGACACTGGCATAATATGCCAGAGAAGTCTACCATCATGTCAGTAGAATGGGTTAGAAACTGTACGATCTAGGAAGTCCAGGACTGAAAGAACTCTGTGGAGCCAGACAAACTTCTTTGCTGGTAGAGCAGACTTCATGACACTCACTGTGGATGCAAGTGCTGTGCATGTACCCCAGAAACTAGGCAAGGTGACGATTATTGGGGATTCTGGAGTACCGAAAATCTATATATGTAGATTGGAGTTACAATAAAAACCAACTTGATGTTTGGAAAATACCTAGAAGAAACCTAGAAGCGACTAAATTCCTAACCATGGAGCACCGAGTAATTATGTTTGGACTATCCTAACACAAACAGGATATTATCAGTTTTATTGTGAGTAAGCACAAGACAGACTATTATCAGACCCAATTAGTCACATCGCATGAAATGGCAGTACGTGAAATCATGAAATGACTTGTCCACATTGGATTTGATCAAGTCCAGAGGTCACAAGCAATATCAATAATAGGTGACGTAGAGTTCCACATAACCTATTTTGTTTGCATTCTTTCATCTTCCTCAAATCATCCTTACGACATCACAAGTATTCTTTATGACTAAATGAGACTAGGTTCATAAAAGGGCCAAGTCAGTATGTTGACATTAACAGAAAATAAAGTCACTGTATGAGAGCCATACTTAACAGTAATCTTGACAAAAATGAAGAAGCTTTTCAATGCTAGAGCACTGACACTGATCATTCATTCACATGAAGGATTAAATTATTCAAAGTATGAATATTCATGAGCTCTTGAGCAGCAGTGCAGCATGAGTCTTGAATGAGGAAAATGGAAAAACTTGAAACAAGGGCATCTGGGGATGAGGCCTGCAGATGGGTCCTCTGGAATGCCTACCCGTGTGGAGGATCCCTTCGCCTTCTGTCATATTCAGAGAACATCCTCTGAGAAAAGATATGGAAACTGGGCGATGGGACAGATGGTAAAGTAGCTGCCAAGTGAGAACCAGGACATCAGCTGTGAGCCCCAGAAACACACATAAAATGTGGGCACAGCAGCATGATTTGATTCCACAGCGAACTGGATTTCTTACAAGGTCATTAAGATGAGAAAGAATGTAGATTGGGAAATTAAAAGTAAAATTATTAGCACTATTAAAACTAATAAGGCCGCTGAGAGATAATAATAACCCAGATCCGTGTGGTGGTGGAGATGCAAAAGATGCATCTGAGAAGTCAGAGCAAAACTAATAATGTTAGAGGATGGATTAATAGTCACATGAAGACAAGGGAATCTTTAAAAAGACCTTTGATATTTGGGTTGTATAATTTGATGGTTGGTGAGGCCATTTATAGAACAGAAAGGGAGGGAGTGCTGAACGAATAAATTTTTAAGGGAAATAAGTTAACATTTGGTTTAAGAGATTGAGGTGTCTTAAAGAAGTGAAGTCTGTGTGTGTGTGTGTGTGTGTGTGTGTGTGTGTGTGTGTGTGTGGCATAGAGTGTTTTCCTGGGACCCAGAGAAATGTCCTGGGTTTGAAATTAGAGTTTAGGATTTATTTGCAAATAGATGGTCATAGAAGTCATTTCTAAGAAGAAGAAGTTACCTAGGAAAAGATGAAAGAACTAAAAGGTCTGGAAAGAGAGCTCATCACTTGAGAGCATGTGTTTCTCTTGCAGAAGATCCAGGTTTGATGGCTAGCATCCATGTGGTGGCGAACAACCACCAGAAACTCCAATTTAGAGGATAGACTGCCGTCTTCTGTGGGGCAGCAGAACATGAGAGGAAGCCTGGTAAGGTCGAGCTAGGAATTGAAGCCCCGGGGACCCTGAAGGGAGAGTGGGAGCTTCTCCTGCTCCTGGCACCAGGCTTCTGGCACGTAGCCACAGCCTGCCATAGGGGCAGTGCCTCCAAGCCCTTCCACATGTAGATGAGGCATCCCTAAAACATCTCATACCAAGCCAATAGAAAGCACCTGTTGTCAGACTCCAACCCACCCCAAACTGTATATAAGATTCTATCCAGAAGGAATAAAGGTGTGTGGGAATTACTCTGTTGACTGAGAGCCTCTGTTGCACAAGAGCTGCAACACTTTCTGGGAAGAGAACGCTCTCCAGAAGCTTTTGTACTCCACGTGCTCGCTAGCTAGCCAGTCCTAACCAGTCCTCTGCAAGCTCAGCTCTGCTCAGTACAGCCAGTGTCTCAGAGCAACAGCAGCTGCTGGGGCAGCAGCACCGGAGCATCAGTAGAGGTGGCAGCAGCAGCAGCAGAGGTGGAGACACTTCCCCCTCAGTGCTGGTACCTTTTCTCCTTCACTCGAACCCTCCTACCAGCTGGGCCAGAGATGCGGCGGAAAGCCTCTGGTACACAGAGCAGCACTCTTCTGTGGTTTTGTTTTTTTCGTTTGTTTGTTTTGGCACTAAGTATACATGCAGTGTACTTACATGTAAGCAAACCACTCATACACACAAAATAAAATAAATAAATCTTAAAAAAACTGAGATTAGGCAGGAGGACCAATGCTAATGAGTGCAGACTGCTTCCGAGGCACAAGGAGTGCTGAACACAAGCCCATAAAGTAACTTCATTCGTTTATTTAGCTTTAATACGTTTGTACTAGTCGTATCTGAGACAATGTGTTGTGGATCCCAGGCCTGGAGCATACTGTGGAGCCAAGACTGATTCTGAACTTCTCATGCTCCTGCCTTCATCTCTGGAGTACTGGGATTGTAAGTGTATGCCGGCATACTCAGTTTACGTGTCGTGCTGGGAATAAACCCGAGGACATGCATGTTAGGAGTGCTGGCTAGTTTATGCCAATTCGACACAACAGAAACCTCAACTGAGAAAATGGTTCCATTATATCTGGCTGTAGGGCATTTTCTTAATTAGTGACTAATGAGTGAGGACCCAGCCCATTGTGGGTGGTTCCACCCCTGGGCTGGTGGTCCTGGGTTACATAAGAAAGCAGGCTGAGCAAGCCGCCAGGAACAGGCAAGAACGCAGCACTCCTCCACAGGCTCTGCCTCAGCTCCTGCCTCCAGGTTCCTGCCCTGCTTGAGCTCCTGCACTCAATTCTTTTGATGATGAACTGTTACGAGGACCTGTGAGTGAAGTAAACCCTTCCCCCCACAAGTTGCTTTTGGTTGTGGTGTTTCATCACAATAGTAACCCTGACGAAGACCCGAGTCAAACACTGTACCAACTGAGCCCTGGACCTAAGCAGCCCATGCTTATCAACATGGAGACCGTCAGCGACTTTCCAGAAAGCTGTCTTGACAGAGTGATGGAGCCACGTGCCAAACTAGAAAAAATTCAGGCTTAGGCAGAAGGTGTGAAATTTGTGCTGCTAAATAAAGGAGATTCAGAAGCCCAACCATGATGTAAGCAACAGGAATAGGGTAATAGTTTGCCAGAAGTGTGGGAGATGCGGATTTGAGTGAGGAAATTTTTATATTTGATTTACAGTTCCATTCACTACCGTTTGTTTTCAAGGCAATGGTGAACAGTGAATTGAGAGGAGAGGCTACTTATGCAAAGGAGAAGAAAAGGAACTGTGGGTAGTAAAAAGTTCTTGCAGGTAACAGGGCAGAATTCAGAGCTGAGGTGTAAGCCATCAGTCCCCTCTATGACAATTTAGGAGACATTAATTGGAAAGGAGGCACAAAGCACAGTGTTTTATTTGAAGACGATGGAGTTTGTATATGGGGGAGTTCTGGGGTTTTTTTCCCCTGTTTTTATTATATAAAACAATTTTTAAAATTTAAATATATTTTGATCATATTCTTCCTCCTCTCCTAAAAATTAACAAATAAACCAAAAAAAAAAAAAAAAAACCAAAACCCCAATACAACAACAAAAAATACAACACTCTCCCCAAAAGACTGAACAGTAGCCAAACACACACATACACACACACACACACACACACACACACACACACACACACACACACATACACACACACACACACACACACACACACACACACACATACACACACACACACACACATACATTGTGGAGTCCATTATATGGTGGTCAACTATCGATGAACATGAAACCTGCCCTGGAGCAGTTGATATACACAATGTCATTCTGCTGGAGAAAACTGATTTTCTATCTTCTCTCAGCAGGTCTAAGTGACAGTCCAGTTGTTAACCTTTACCCTAGTGGCTAGGTTTTTGTTTGTTCCTTCATTCATTTTATTTCAAATATAACAAAATAAAATATAAGATAAAACATGTACTATTACATTGAAGTTGAACAAGACAAAGCAGAAGAAAAAAGAGTCTACGAGAAGGCACAAGAGTCATAGACACACTTGTTCACACACTCAGGAATTCCATAAAACACTATGCTGGAAGCCATGAAACTATCTCAGAAGATCTGGTACAAACCCATGCAGGTCCTGTGCATCCTGATTTAATCGCTGTGAGTTCCTATGAGCTTCACTCAGTTAACTCAGAGGGTCTTCTCCTGGTGTCCGCTGTCACATTTGGCTCTTACATTCTTTCTGCCTCCTCTTTCTCGGGGTTCCCTGAGCTTTGAGAGAAGGGATTTGGTGGAGACACCCCACTTAGGCATGAGAATTTCAAGGTCTCTCATTCTCTGCATAACATCTGGCTATATGTTTCTACATATCTGGTGCAGAAGGAAACTTCTCTGATGATGGCTGAAGAAGGCACTTACCTATGAGTATAGCAGAATGCCATTAGAAGTCATTTTATCACTACGTGCTGTGCTTGCTTGCTTGCTTTCAAAGAACAGTCTTATCTGCCCCCTCCCCCACCCCGCTACCAGGTCCCTGGGCTATCAAGTTTATGTCATCTAAACAGTGTTGGATTTCAGTTCTATCTGGTGTAGTGAACCTTAAGTCAAATCAGTTCCTGGCTGGTTACTCCCACAATCGTCTTGCAGGCAGTACACTACTGTAGACAAAGGGTTTGTGGCTGGCTTGGTGCTTACATTTCTATTTTGATAGCCTGCAGAGCACATTCTTGTACCACAGATGCTAGAACACAGAGCTGAAGGCTCTACGTGGGTATCAACCTGACACTGTGTGTTCAGTGAGCTGTGCGGGTGCTGTGTTCAGCAATAGGGCTTTTCTGTCAGTTTGTGGAGAACAACCTTACAGTCTTGGCAACAGCCTGGATTGTCTGGAAATTCCTATGGGGCTCCTTTGATCAACAATTCTGTTAGATGTAACCTAAACCTGGTACTAGAAGCACTATTTGGTGACAAGAGGTTGCCATTTGTTACTCAGTTTCTACATTCTTTCGATCTCTCTCTCTCTCTCTCTCTCTCTCTCTCTCTCTCTCTCTCACACACACACACACACACACACACACACACACACACACACTTTGGGAGGTTAGTACTGTATTTGATTTCCATGCTACCCATACAATACCCCTTCATTTTAGTCGTATCTCCTCATAATTGCTACTCTTTTCATAATCCCCATAAACTAGAGACTATGAAACTTCAGAAAACTTACACGTCTCTCAGCAGAAGAATGGATAAAGAAAATGTGGTACATTTACACAATGGAATATTACTCGGCCATTAAAAAGAATGACACCATGAAATTTGTAGGCAAAAGCATGGAACTAGAAAAAAATTCATCATGAGTGGGGTAGCCAAGACCTAGAAAAACAAACATGGTATGTATTTGCTTATATGTAGACATTTGCAGTTAAGTCAGTGGTAACTAGGCTACAATCCATAGAACCATAGAGGATAGGTATAGAGTGTGGAACTAGGAACTAGGGTGAACAGACAGATCTTGCTAGGAAAGGGAAATAGAATACATAGTTATGAATGATGAAAGGGAGTCTGGAATTTGGGGATCAAATGGGGAGGGGTTAGGGAGAAGGGGCTGTGGGGGAGAATACGAGGAGAGATTTGTGTTTTCTTTGTAAAGGGCTTTATATCATTTATCTTGGCTGGTGAGTGTGTCAAACACTAAAACCTCTTTTGGCAGATTCAGAAATTCTATTTCCCAGTCATGTGTCTGTCTAGTTTTGAGGATTATTAATTGTATTATTTTGGTGTACTATTATGTAGTGTAGATTAAGATGGCGATTTAGGTTTTGACTATTTATAAAAGACCTAACTTCTTTCCATAAGGAGAAAAATTTTAGATTACAACTGAATGGATTTTCTTTCCTATAACAAATTTCAAAGCGGTTATGCCATGTTTCATAATTAGTTATTTGTTCTTCTAAATAATACTATACTAAATGCGTTTATAGCTTCATCATTTTCTAGACATGCAATTACTGGGTTGAAGAGTCTAAATACCCTTACTCTTGCCCTGTCAAATTATCACCCTGAGTGTTGCTCAGTTCATGGAATTAAAGCCAAGAGGCCAAGTACAATCAAATGATGGCGCTATTAATTTTGAGCTAGGAGACCTCACTATAGTTATAATTTGCTTTACACAAACACTTTCTAAATTAGGACCCTAGGTGGTACTAACAGATTAAGGAATGTGAGCATTTGGAACTCTGGTTAAAAAGTATCTAAAAGAATGCCTCAGATACTCTTTTAGAGCAGGTAAGCCACCAGCCGTTCTAGAGAAAGATGGTTTCAAGATTGTATCTAACCTTGGCTACACTGTAACCCTTTTCAGGAAATAAATAGATCGTGAGTCAGAAAAACAAGCCACTCCCATCCTATCATAAAGCTTAACACACTAAGGTTGGACTTGAATTTATGTGATACACTTAACTTGGTAAGCTGCCTTAACTTAGTTTGAAATGAAAATCAGAGAGTGCCTTTTATTCTGTAACTTTCTTCAGCAATACTGCTGGAAAAAAAATTAAACTTTAAGAATGTTTTAACTGACAACAAAGTATACATATTTATGGGATACAATATAATAACATTGTGTGTGTGTAACATATAATGATCAAATCAGGGAAGTTAGCATATCCATCATTTAAAAATTTTATAATTTCTCTGTATTGGCAATTTTAAACTCTGCCCTTTTGTTTCTTTATAAAAACATACGGTAAGTTGTTGCACTCTACTCCCAATAAACTCTCAGTCACACTATTGTGTTGGAGAGTTTAGAAATTACTGCTGCTGTTTCTCTGTATCCTGGTGCCTCTGTGTCTCTGTTGATTTAGATTTTAATCTTGGCTATCATGCCTGGAGCTGCAATGAGTGTGGGAGGACACACAACTATTTCATATGATTATACCATTCACTTTTCAATATATTATCCTGTAATGGGATAGTTAAATCATACACAAGTATGATTTCTATTTCTAGCTCAACAGTAGAAAACTGTTTTTAGTTCATCTCTGTTTATAGTTAGGAGACAGGAAGCAGGGGGAAGACTTATGACATTCAAGTTGGTGCTTTAGAAAAATGGGTGCCATCCTTCCGGTCTGGGCCAGAGCACTGAGCAGACCTTGGGTGGCAGCTCTGCCCCCAACCTCCAAGAACCCAGAGAAAGCAGGGATCCCAGGTGCTCGAACTCAGGCAGTATCTTAGGTAAGCAGACAGCAGGGCCCGCCCTAAACAGGGAGTAACTGGGAACCAAAAGGACCCAGGAAGTCACTCCTGGCCTGGAACACTGGTTCCTTCCTGTCTGGGCCAGAGCACTGAGCAGATCTTGGGTGGCAGCTCTGCCCCCAACATCCAAGAACCCAGAGGAAACAGGGATCCCAGGCACTGGAACTCAGGCAGTATCCTAGGTAAGCAGACAGCAGGGCCTGCCCTAAACAGGGAGTAACTGGGAACCAAAAGGACCAAGGAAGTTACTCCTGGCCTGGAACACTGGTTCCTTCCGTTCTGGGCCAGAGCACTGAGCAGATCTTGGGTGGCAGCTCTGTCCCCAACCTCCAAGAACCCAAAGGAAGCAGGGATCCCAGGCGCTCTAATTTGGACAGTGTCTTAGAAACTAGTTCTCAGATCTGAGGCCTAGATCAGACCTCTGCCAGGTCTGCTGTTGTGTGGACCCCGGATTCCACCTGAGACATACTGGAAGTTCCACTGAATCCAGATCCACAGAGGAACAAAGGAACTCAGAGCTTCAGACAACGTATCCTGAGATATTCTAGAGGAGACACTGCACCCAGAACAGCAGACACCTAGCTGGACTACTACCTTGGAGGCACCATATCCTGAGGCATCCTAGAGGTACCGCTATAATCAGTGCAGCTGGAAAAGATCACAGAGACATCTGGACCCCTAGGAGATCAGACACAAGCTAGATAACTAGAAAGACAGGCTTCAGTCAGAGACAGCAAGTACAGGCAGCACTAGAGTTAACCAGATGGCAAAAGGCAAGAGCAAGAATGTAAGCAACAGAAACCAAAGTTACATGGCATCATCAGAACCCAGCTCCCCCATCAGAGCAAGCCCTGAACACCCCATCACACCAGAAAAGCAGGAATCAGAATTAAAATCACTTCTCATAATGATGATAGAGGGCTTTAAGAAAGACATAAATAACACTCTCAAAGAACTTAAGGAGAGCACTGGTAGACAGATAGAAACCCTTAAAGAGGAAACACAAAAATCCCTTAAGGAATTGCAAGAAAATGCAACCAAACAGGAAAAGGAATTAAACAGAACCATGCAGGATCTAAAAATGGAAGTAGAAACAATAAAGAAATCACAAAGGGACAATACCCTGGAGATAGAAAACCTAAAAAAAAGATCAGGAGTCATAGACACAAGTATCACCAACAGAATACAAGAGATGGAAGAGAGAATCTCATGTGCAGAAGATACCATGGAAAACATTGACACAACTGTCAAAGAAAATGCAAAATACAAAAAGCTACTAACCCAAAATATACAAGAAATCCAAGACACAATGAGAAGGCCAAACCTAAGGATAATAGGTATAGATGAGGGGGAAGACTCCCAACTAAAAGGACCAGTAAATATCCTCAACAAAATTATAGAGGAAAACTTCCCTAACCTAAAGAAAGAGATGTCCATAAATATACAAGAAGCTTACAGAACTCCAAATAGTTTAGACCAGAAAAGAAATACTTCCCGCCATATAATAGTCAAAACATCAAATGTACAAAACAAAGAAAAAATACTAAAAGCAGTAAGGGAAAAAGGCAAAGTAACATATAAAGGCAGACCTATAAGAATTACACCAGACTTCTCACCAGAGACCATAAAAGCCAGAAGATCCTGGACCGATATCATACAGACCCTAAGAGAACACAAATGCCAACCCAGACTACTATACCCAGCAAAACTGTCAATCATTATTGATGGAGAAACCAAAATATTCCATGACAAATCCAAATTTACACAGTATCTCAACACAAATCCAGCACTTCAAAGAATAATTGGTGGAAAACTCCAACACAAGAAGGGAAACTACAACCTAGAAAAAGCAAGAAAGTAATCTTCCAAAAACCCCAAAAGAAGAGAGTTACACAAACATATCTCCACGGATGTTAGCCCAAAAGCTTGGATTATCGAAGACTCAACCCACAGACCACATGAGGCTCATGAAGAAGGAAGACCAAGAGGGGATGCCTCAGTTCTACTTAGAACGAGAAATAAAAATGCTCAAGGGAGCAAATAGGGAAACAAAACATGGAACAGAAACTGAAGGAGGGACCATCAGGAGACCTTTCCACCTGGGTATTCATCCCATGTACAGCCACCTAATCTAAACACTGTTGTGGATGGCTGGAAGTGCATAATGTGAGGAACATGATATAGCTGTCTCCTTAGAGGTCAGCCAAAGACTAAAACACTCAGAGGACAATGTTCACAATTAACCACTGATATGATCAGGGGTTTCCCAATGGAGAACTTAGTGAGAGGACTGAAGGAGCAGAAAGGGTTATTGACCCCAGGTGGAAAGCAACAATACCAAACAACCAGAGCCCCCAGGGTCTAAACCACCAGCCTGGGAACACATAGGGAGGGACCCAAGACTCCAGAGGTATATGTAGGGGAGGATGGCCCTGTCAGACATAAGTGGGAGAGGAGTTTCCTGGTCCCATAAAAAAAATGAATGAAAAATGAATGAATGAACACACAGTGGGGGGGGGGGGATGTGAGGGTGGGGAGGGGATAGTGAGGGGGGTAGGTGTGGTCACTGCCTCATAGAAGCATGAGGAGGGGGATGGGATAGGTTTCTGGGTGGTGGGAGGAAGTAGGCTAAGGGGATAAAATCTGAAACGTAAATACTACAACCAGTTTTAAGAAGCAGGGAAAAAAAAAGTCTTCAGAACCAACATCTTTAAAAAAAAATGTCAGCACCCTGGGGGTGGAAATTTTTTTTTTTCTTGATACTAAAACTTGTTCTGAGAATTGTATATTGCAGAATACACAGCCTTGGTGTATCTACTCATCAAGCATACTGAGCAGACCTGCCCAAACCTCTGATGTCCTGGAATTCCATCTGGATTCAGTGAAGACACAGCATCAGAGGCTTATCAACTTACTCTCCCCCCCACCCCTCTTCTAAAATCTCAACGCCCTTAATCAGCTTGAAGAAGTTAAAGAAGAGTCAGCGCCCCTATTCCCTGAGCTTGGGGACTAATGTGGTTAATAATGGTCTGTCTTTCTAGGGACAAGTAGTGGTTTTGTTGGAACAGGGGGGATTAGCTAGGACTTACTGCATAGCCATAACCTACTGGTAGAAATCTGTATACTTATTATCAAGATGAAGTTATAAATTCTTAAATGGTACAAAATTTACTTTGATCTCAAATTTAAGGTTTTCATTGGTACGAGCCTCTTATTAATATAAAAATGAGATGAATATTGATACACTCATGGGCATTGTGCCTGTATAACACATTTAGGAATACAATGCCTAGACCCAGCCCTTTTTTAACTTTTTTAACTGGTTTGGGATGGTTAACCTATGAGTTAAGGGACTATAGCAAATTCATATTTTTGAGTTTATTGTTAGGGTGCTTTCCATATTTTACTTAGAAATAGCTGAGAGGAGTTAACAGAAAACAGGCCAGGTTACCTTACATGGATAGTTGATTTTCAAAACATCAGAAGTCCATAGAACTGATGCTACAAATATTTATATATTAATGTTCATATTGATTAGAGACCTGTCTGCTCCTGACAGCTTCCTGTCGTGGATTCTAAGAAGAAATTGAGCATCCTTGGAGTTACTCCAGTTGTGTGGTAACAGCCACTAGGCAAGAATTGCCTTTCTCCATCTACAGACAAATTACTGTCCAGAAAAGGACACACATGCAGAATAGTCGACTGATTATATCTGCCTAGACAGAGTAATCAGTCCTTAATCCTGCATCACCAAGGTCTGTCAGATGATTCTGGGCCAGAAGGCTGAAGATTTGATGCTCCAACATTCGGTAGTATAGGGGCTTTTCAGGTGTTCAGAGGTCTCTATAAATTGGCTAAATTTTAGAAACTATGCTTTGTGCTTCCCACAATTATAGTTAACTCAGTCATTCTGGATTTCTGACGGGGTTGAAAACTTATAGCTATTTACCGTAAGAGAAAAGATTTGAGTGGATGGTAGTCAGCTGACATTCATCCTAAAGCCAGGTTCAGAACTAAATGTTTTAGTTAGGATAGATGACAGAGGTGCTGGTTAGTCAACAAAATGATGGACTGGGTATTAGGACTATCTTGTACCTCACTGGTACAAATTGGCATAATTATGCTCTAATTGTATTTTGAGAGAAAAGTTTCATTTTAACAGGAAGGGTGATGTGTAGGAGGAGCTAAGGTAGGAGGAGTACTGAGAGCAAGAAAAGGAGTAAGAAGAGGAGGAGAAGAAGGATAGGAGAAGCTAGGTGATGAAAGAGAGAAAGAGGGGGGAGACAGGGAGGCAGATATTCATGTATCTCCACCAGTCAAAGGTAGTTGTTATATCTAGGTCGGTCAGTGGGTTACACCTCTGATTGAACAATTCCAAACTTATAACACTTATGATTAACATTATTTAAAAAAAATGTATAAATGCAAAAAGGAAAAGGGGGCATGTGATAGGGGTTTTCTAAGGGGGGTGGGGGGAATGGGGAAAGGGGATGGCATCTGAAGTGTAAATAAAATATCTAATAAAAAAAGAAAAAAAAAGAAAAATGGGTGCCTCCCTCATAGCGGCAGGGGGAGGGGAGATAGGATTGGGGGGTTTCTGAAGGGGAGAACAATTGAAAAGTAAATAAAGAACATATCCAATTAAAAGAAAAAAGAAAAAATGGGTGCCTGACCCCAGTTGGTACATCGTCTATGCAACCTTGACGATGTTCCCCTAGGCTCAGAGAAGGTGGAGAAGGTGGCTAGAACCAAAGGATCCAGATGCTAGACATAGTGTCTTCTAGACATGATAGGGAGGTGACAGGCGGGAAATCTCTGTATTATGGCTGCTTAAACAAGACCTGCATAATGACAACACCAGCTGACAGGCCAGTGTGGATAGGGAAAAGCTTATAAGGCTGCACCTTTAGATGGAGACCTATAGAAAATCAAGGGCTTCAGTGGTGCAGAGAGAGGGAGAACCCTCTTGGAAAAGGCCCCCTAATGGGTTATCCAATCCTAAACAGTCAGCCATCAACACATGCACAGGCAAGCATCATTAAATGGACTCCGTAGATGTTATCAATGTCAGTAATAATTAAAGAAGAAAAAGTCATGAATTAAAAAGGAAGTAGGCCAACCAGGAGACCTAGAAGGGGTGAAAGGGGTGAGAATGACGTAAACACAGTGTTAATGCATGAATTTCTCAAAAGTTACTCAAAAGATCATAAAATGTGAATCCTGAAAACTTGACACTTCCAGTAAATTTTTTGTTGTTGTTGTTTTTGTTTTCTGTTTTCTGTTTTTAGATGCAGAGGCCATAAGAGTTGGGTCTACAAAGTAAAACTGGTTTACACTAGTTTACACACACACACCACCAACAACAACAACTATCACCACTACCACTTCTTCTGGGCCTTCAAACACAAATAAATCTCTTTTATCAATATTCTGCAGCAGTTAAGTATTAGAGACAGAAATTGCAATTCTGCCTCTTCAATTCTAGAAATGTAAAGAACACCACCTCACATTTGTCTGAAGAAGAAGTTTCTGATTTGCTTCACAGCCACAGAAGCATTGTGTGAACACAGAAAACAAGTATGTAAGTCTTTCTACAAATAAACAAATGCATATGCGTGAGTAAAATCAAATATGTGCCAGCAGAGACATCCTCTTTTCCACAAAAGCATAATTCTGGAAAAGTCCTTCACTTTTGCTTCCTTCTATACTGTAGAAATCCTCTGAACTTCAGACAAATTAGCACTTGATATCAATCTAGATAGCTGAGACCCTCTTGGGACCTTTGTCAGCAAACTTCCTGCTTCAGAAATTGCAACTATAACCACATAAAATATCCTTTTCTGGTGCTGAGTGTAGCATGCACATTGGCTCATTGGTTGAGGACACCTTAAGTTCCCTGGCACCTATGGAACATCAGGTATTCATTTATAAAACAGATGATTCTACAAATCATTAGAAAGGTTCAAAGAGAAGACACTTTCAAACTTGCCTGAGTTTGGTCAGTATTTCACACCGCATTGCAACAATAAGTCAACTAAATAAATTCATGAAAAATCTTTGTATTTTGACCACTCAACGTCGGTCAAGTCAGTTCGGTGCAATTTTAAGCCATAGGACACAAGGTTCCCCAGCACATCTCTTTTGAAAAAAACACCCAAGTTGCCACAGTTGCTCAAAACCTAGCTCTTCAGATGGGAGCTTCTTTATCTTGTTTCACTTTTACTTCCTACAGCCCAGTGGGATAGATAGCTATAGCATTAAAGCCAACTATATACACATTGGCGAAGAAAGAATATTCGGGGCTTCCATGTTATAAACATCCATGATCAGCTGCTGAGTCTTTCTGGCCACACAGCTCAGAACCCATTATTTGAGGATCCCTGTGCCTGACTGTGAGTCACCAGTCAACACAAACATCACCTGCTGGCACGCACTTCAGACTTTTAACTTTTCAGTGATTCAGTTTTAGAGCACAGAGAAAGGAAATGAAAAACACCGCGTAGCAAAGAGAAATGAAACCAAGACAAAGGGAACCCCATAGGAAGAACAACAATATCAACCAACCGAACCCTCCAGAACTCCCAAGGACTAAACCACCAACCAAAGAGTACACATGGAGCGACCCATGGCTCCAGCCGCATAGGTAGCAGAAGATGGCCTTGTTGGGCATCAATGGGAGGAGAGGCCCTTGGTCCTGTGAAGGCTACATGCCCCAGTGTAGGGGAAAGGCAGGGCGGGAAGGTAGAAGTGGATGTGTGGGTGGGGAAGCGCCCACATAGAAGCATGGGGACGGGCAATGGGATAGCAGGTTTTCGGAGGGGAACTGAGAAAAGGGATAACATTTGAAATATAAATAATAAAATAACCAATAGAAAAAGAAAAGAAAATTATAGAGGCAACAAAAAAATATAGATGAAGGGGAAGACAAGAAGTATGCCCACATACATAGGAGATGTGTGCTTTATAATGCCAAACATTCATTTTATATTTTATTATATTTATTCATGACAATGAGCTTTACATTTTTATTTGTTCTTTGGTGATTTCATAGAGGAATACAATGTATTTAGATAATATTCAGTTTCCCCACTTCCAACTCCTCCCAGATTCCCTTTCCAAATCCTGCTCCCAATTTCATATCTTCTCCATCCCCCACCCCCAATCACTTCTCTCCCTCCCAATCTCCCTCCACTGTGCCCAATTACTGCTCTTCATATGTTCATGGTTGTGTGGCACCATCTACTGGAGCATGGGTGTGTGGCACCATCTACTGGAGCATGGGTGTGTGGCACCATCTACTGGAGCATGGGTGTGTGGCACCATCTACTGGAGCATGGGTGTGTGGCACCATCTACTGGAGCATGGTAAACAGATTTTATCATTTGAGAAAACTGACTTTCCCTTAGCACTTATCAGCTGCCAATAGCATCTCAGTTAGGGGTGGGACTTACAAATCCCTCCCCTCTCCACTCTGGAGTGTTAAAGGTCAAAACACTTTTCTGTAAAATCAAAATGAAAAAAATTATTCCTGCTCCCTGTTGTTTCTTTATTCTTCCTAGAGATAGTTTATGAAATGTTTTCTATGTATATAGAAATATGCTTTAATTCACCCATGGACTCCTAACCTAAAACTGATCTACAGTGTTGCATTTTCCTACATTGTTATATTTAAATTTGCCTCTTACCCTTTTTAAAAATTTATTTCATTTATATGAATACACGAATACACTGTAGTTGTCTTCAGACATACCAGAAGAAGGCTTCAGATCCCACTACAGATGGTTGTGAGCTATCATGTGGTTGCTGGGAATTGAACTCAGGACCTCTGGAAGAGCGTTCAGTGCTCTTAAACACTGAGCCATCTCTCCAGCCCACCTCTTACCTTTTAATAGCTGGAGTTTCTTAGCTTTTATTTAGATGGAGGCCTGTTGATTCCACTTTGCTCTGGTCTCTTATTTCCTTCCTTTAAACATTTGAAAATGAGAAAATTATTGGAAGAAGTTTAAATATTGTGTTTAGCAGTGGGTATCTGGCAGAGATTATTTATGTATACTGATTTGATGGTGTTTGCAGTAACTGACACTGTCCAGGGATGATGAGGGGCCCAGGGAGGTCCTGTGATAGCCCTCTGGTGAGAGAACAAACCTTTTACAACCAGGTCCTGGTTCAGCTACTGAAGCAGAGGCTATAGTTTGGGTAGGAGATCTGGACCACGTAGTATCTGCCTGTTGAAAGGATACTGATACTTTTAGAAAACAAATATAGTCGCAGACAGTGGTACTTTGAGGAATCGTAGAGCATTCATGGTCTTCCCACTCAAATTAGATGTCCAAGAAATAGGCAACAAAAAGTGTTTGGTTTTACATGGACATGTATGCTATTATGGGGGTAAAATAACTAATAGGCTTGTAACCTTGTAATTGATTCATTATTTTAAAATAGCTCTATATTTTGTAAAGTATGGGGAAATAGACATGCAGTTAGAACTCCAAGTAAGCTTTGTATCTGCAGTCTTATGACATGCTGTCTTGGACATTTCTGGAGAAGCAGCTCAGCAAAGGTGACAATGGCTCGGATAGTCTCAAAGAATAAACTAGGTTTTTGTTCCAGGTGGGAAAGAAGGCAGAAGAGAGTGTTTCATGTATGGTCATGATACAATTTACTGTTCAGATTGGAGCACTTCTGGTTGTGAGGCTTTGAAATTCGTGTGCTTTCAGTATCTGTGTCGGGACAGTAGAAAGATGATAGGCAATGTCCTTCACAGTGGGAAACGAGGTGAAGGTCAGAGGTTGCTTGATGGATGAATCAGGGATCAATCAAGCAAATGTGTTTGTTAGCATCCAGGTATGGTTGCTTGGCAGGTGAGCCTCTGTTACCATGGGTTTGTTTGAAACCAAGTGTCAGGATTTCGAATTGTTAATGTTTCTCAATCTGGAAATGATGATAGTATATAAACAAAAGTAATTATATAGTATGGATGGATGGATTAGACTAATAAAATTTCATTAACAAAAAGTTATCTGAGAAAGTGGCTTTGGGAGGCCAGCACGAACACAGGAACTTTGTTTATCAGGGTCTGTCATACACAAGGACACTCTTTTTTCATCTGTGGCTACTCAATACAAAACTCTGTACCCCCCCCCCACCTCTGGCCAAGTTTCTCTCTTGTTCACTTAACTAGTAACCTCTTCTCATTCACTCTGAGTCTTAGAGTTTGTCTTTCCGAGATACTTTGTACTTCTCTGTGACTTGGCTTCCACCTCATCACGGACATCTGTTTATTTCCTTTCCTTGCTCCCATAGAGCTCTCGATTTTATCTATTGCTCTCCTCCCCAAGCCTGCTCATGTGCTTCTGGGGATGTTGGCTGCATCTTGCACTCTAAGGACAAAATCCTGAGTATTATCTGAAGATAACTAGTCCTGTACCTTTGCCACCAGTTGACTGGTTTTCATCAAGAAAACACTACTGGAATTCCAGCAGAGGCTGCTGGGAACAATTTCCTCACGTCCAAGAAAACAATGTAAGGAAAGGTTAAGAACGCCGGTGCCATTGTGATGAGTTTTGTAAGAACTTACAGGGTGCTAACATTTCCTTTTACCGGTACTTACCTTAACTATGCCCCACCCTACGCCCCATCGCTATGGCCTTGTTGACAGTTACTCAGATTGACCATGATGCTACTTGCCACCAAGACTTTGCCCAAGCTGTCCTCTCTGTTTCGAATGTTTCCCTCACAGGTCCTCACCTGGCTGATTCTTTGACCTTGTAGGCTCAGCTCAACTTTCCTTAGGAATCTGTTTGAATCCCTTGGACTCCATCTGACACACTCATCAAAGCTTCCATGGTGTGCTCTGTGCTGTTCCATCATAGTAAGTTTGTCAACGTTACTATCAAATACTCTGTGTCTTGTTCTCTGATGGAATTTAAGTCCTTAGAAGATAAAGAGTGAACCATATCTGATCCTTCCCTGCCTTTTGGCACTTGGAAGAGAGGAAACAGAAGAGTTTCCTGCCATACTTTCTCATCATGCATTACAACAGTGCTTCATGTCACATACTCAAAGGTACCATTCTGCTGGTGATTTTTTCAGGCATGGAGACAATCTATCAGTTTAAGCTTAATCTCTGTCCAGTGAAAGCCCTTGGGCTGTCATCTTTCCCGGAAACACTGAAATGTGAAAGTTTTTAGACAAGGAAGTAAAGAAACTGTTTTCAGGAAAGCCAATTGGATTCGAAGCTAATACAGTTCTCAGGGAAAGGCTGACAGAAGATACATGGCTCTGTGTCCTGCTTCTGAATGCCCCATCCAGAGAATCACGTAGGGCCCTGAGATGGACAGTTGCCTCCCAGGCTTGGAGCCAGATATTGAGTTACAAGTTCTCAGCTCAGTCACTCGTTGTCATTAGGGAAGTGATGGAAACCCTGCAGTCTCAGGTTTTCTGCCTGTGAAGTGAGTATACTTGTTTTAGTCCTGAGGTTCCTTGTGTGCTCTCTAGGGAGATTGAGGGAATTATGTATGCAAAAGCACTTACAGGTGCCAAGGTTCAGAGGCTGAGGGTATGGTTGAGTGGCAGAGAACTCCCTTAGCATGTACAAGGTCCTGAATTTTATTTTCAGCACTGGGCTAAAAGAAAGAAGGAAAAGGGGGTGGGAGAAGAAAAGAATAAATGAAATAAATAAAAATAAAAAAAGAAAAGAATGGAAATCAAGACCAACTTTGTAGTCACCATACATAGTGTATCTATACACTATGTATAAATGAGAAAAAAGGAGAGGTACAGACTTATATCTAGATTTAATCTGTGTCGACAGAGAAAGAAACACCTTGCTGTCACATTGTCTTTCGAAACTAAAGCATATCTATGCGTGTTTGGATGTGAACTATAAGTGGATAAAAAGAACGGCATGAATAAATAGGATTGTACACAATGGTGTAGAAGCAGAAGACAATGACTTTGTGAACATAAATGCAAACTTGGCAAGAACTCAGTAAGACTCGATGCCCACCTGCCCAGTATTTTCTGGGTTGGCACTCTGGTTCTCCTATCATAATAGAGCGTTTGAAGGATCTCATCTCTCGGGATGAAGCTTCATGTGGACTTGTTTTCTGAGACTGTGTCAAATTTATTGAAACTGCCTTATTCACATGAGATTACAAACAGAAGACCAAGGAAAACGGCATTTTACGTATTTCTAATTTTTGCTTGCCATTCACCTACAAGACGAACTGTTTGAAAATAATGAGCACCGAGCACAGGGTTCCTTTCCGAGTGATCGGTGCTAACAGAGAGCTAAAATCCATCAAGATTGTGTTTAGTAGTAAGGAAAGAACTTTCAGCTGGTTTTTAAAGATTAATTTGTTAATTAGGTGAACATCTGGGTTTTGGTTCATCACGTCCCTTGGAAACCTTGATTAATTTATGAGATTTTCACCCCCATTTACTAAAAAAGCAGCGAGTCGTCCGGCGTTCCACACCAATGACGGCAAAAGTTAATTGGATTCTGAGATCTTTCTCATTTCCCCCCTCAGCAGCTCCTTGCTGCTGCTTCGAGTGGAACCAGGCGCTAAGGGATTCTGTCTATTTGTGTGTGTGAGAGAGAGAGATACAGAAATGAGAAGAATTACAAGTGATTGGAAAGTGAGTTTGAAAAAAAAATATTATTTGGTATTTCCTTTGGTTTGGATGGGAAAGTCAGGAAGGGTGAACAGAAAGCTAACCCCGGAACAAGTAAGCATATTGGCTTGCTGCACGCTTTGATTTGAGGATTGTGCGTATGTGCTACGAGAAAGGGCTGTTTGAGGGTTTTAGTGGATTGATGCGTTTAGGGTTTGGAAAGAGTAAGTCAGAAATGCAGCCGGACTGCACTGCTAACGAGAGGTGGGCCCGCAGATAACACATCCCCCCTCCGTCACCTCCTGGAACAGCATGGCGTGGGCAAGAGACAGAGAAGGGAAGGCAGAGGTGGCTAGAGCTGACTGCCGATATGGAAAACAGCTCATGGCTTTTAAGAAATCACAGGCAATGAAAGATGGCCATCACGAGACAAACGTGAATTTGTCGCTTGATCACATAGACAGCATTCACGAGAAGGGGAATTCACTGTACCTGCCGTAACCTCTATTCTACTTTCTCTCATTGTCTTTCTCTGGTCTGTTTTTCTTCACAACTTTATTATTATTATTATTATTATTTTTGAGTTACATTTGACCTTGGAATCTACACACTTATATGAGCCCACTGCGGGGACTTGAAGGAATATGGTACCCGTATGAATAACGCAGGGAAATGCTGACAGGTTGTTCCTGAAAGCTGCAAGGATTTTAATTGCATGGGAGCCAGTGTTCGGCAGACCCAGATGTATGCATATGATTATGATGACCATAACCTCGTTTTCTAATCAGACAGAGTAGTTCAGGCTTTTACTAAGTACAGAAGAAAGTATTTGTGGTAACAAGGATTGACTTTTTCATCAGAAAGATATGTGAGCGCAGTGGAGTTAGAAGACAGAAGGAACCGTGAGTCTCAGTACCATTTCACTTGTACCA